>NW_023458555.1:67036478-67040715 GCF_013731165.1 Rhagoletis pomonella | reverse complement strand
AGATTAGCGAAGGGAAATTTTCTATTGCTAGTAAAAGATCGCTACAACTATGACGAGGTACAAATAGCGATTACGCGGCTGAAAAACAACAAAGCTGCTGGAGCTGACGGCCTGCCAGCCGAGCTATTCAAGTACGGCAGCGAGGAGCTGATGAGGTGCATGCATCAGCTCGTATGCAGAATATGGTCAGATGAACGCATGCCCGACGACTGGAACTTAAGTGTGCTCTGCCCAATCCAAAAGAAAGGCGACCCCGCCATACGCGCCAGCTACCGCGGAATCCATCTTCTAAGCATAGGTTATAAGGTCTTATCGAGTGTACTGTGCGAAAGACAGACCGTCAGCGAACTGATTGGACCTTATCAGTGTGGCTTTAGGCCTGGAAAATCCACCATAGATCAGGTATTCACAATACGCCAAATCTTGGAAAAGACCCGCGAGAATAGGATCGACACACACCATCTATTTGTCGATTTCAAAGCCGCTTTCGATAGCACGAAGAGAAGTTGCCTTTATGCCGCGATGTCTGAATTTGCTATCCCAGCGAAACTAATACGGCTGTGTAAAATGACGTTGAGCCATACCACCGCCTCCATCAGAATAGGGAAGAACCTCTCCGAGCCGTTTGATACCAAACGAGGTTTCAGACAAGGGGACTCGCTTTCGTGTGATCTCTTCATTCTGATGTTGGAGAAGATAATAAGAGCCGCAGAATTGAACCGCTCAGGCACAATACTTTACAAGAGCGTACAACTGCTGGCGTATGCCGACGACATCGATGTTATCGGTAAAAACAAGGTCTATGTCTGTGCTGCCTTCTCGCGATTGGATAGAGAAGCAAGGCGAATGGGTCTGGCGGAGAACGAGGACAAAACGAAGTATCTCCTGTCCTCACGCAAACAGTCAGAGCATACGCGTCTTGGCACCCACGTCACTGTTGGCCAATAATAATATCAGCCTTGGCATCCAACGGAGAATCACTCTTGCCACAAGTGCTACTTTGGACTGAGTAGGGAATTGAGAAGTTAAGTCCTCTTCCGCCGTACAAAGATCACACTCTATAAGTCACTCATCATGCGTGTGCTGGTGTATGGTGCAGAGGCATGGACAGAGAAAACATCTGATGAGGCGGCTCTTGGGGTTTTCGGGAGAAAAATTCTGCAAAAGATTTACGGACCTTTACGCGTTGGCGATGGCGAATACAGCAGTCGATTTAACGTTGAACTGTATGAGCCTTACAACGATATAGACATAGTGCAGCGAATTAAAATTCAGCGGCTAGCTTGGCCATGTCGTTCGACTGGACAGAAACGCTCCTGCTCTGAAAATATTCAACGCGGGCCGCGATGCTGGTAACAGAGGAAGAGGAAGGCCTCCTCTGCGTGGAAAGATCAGGTGGAGAAGGCAGTGTTGCCAACTTTGATTTTCAAAAAGCACCAACAACTTGGAAAAAAGGCGTTTTACCAAACTAAAAGCACCAAATTTTTTTTAATCAAAGGATGCTTTTTTCATAACAGTTTGTATTTAACAAAAGCAAAAAATTTACAGTATTTACAAGAATACATACATAAATCAATACACAAAAGGTTTTCGCTCATAACGATTGAATAGCCTCTACACATGCTATGATAACTCATGCTTACGACATAATACCGAAGTACTATTAAAACTACTATATCTCGGGAAAGAAAAATCGAATCGCAACAACAAATTTATGTTTTCATTATATAACCTCAAATATCGCAAAAACCCATGTTTTTGACAATCTGGGGGTAGAATATCTTAAAATTCTAGTACTAGAGCAATTGTGCGGCCAGATTTGGATTCAGCACCAAGAAACGATGTGTTTTACTCAGGTGGTAAAAAAAAATCAAAATTTGTACAAACAATTAAGGCTGGTTTTCACCATGATACAAAAAAGAAGGTAGTTTCATTGTCACTTTTCGGGAGCCATATTAACTACCTGACAATTAAGCAGATTGTGACATTTCGTGCTGCCATACCTAGTCCTCAATTATCATTTATTTATTGTAAAGAAAATATTTACAAAATTAAAAAGAAATTTCGATGTGAGCAAAAACGAAAATTGAAATTCATGATAAGATAAATATTATAGTTATGGACGATAGGAGGTATTCCCGATTGAACTGGCACTCAGAGTCTGGAAGTAAGTAGTGTGTTAAATGCAGCTTGGCCGTCACGTAAACTCCTTCCGCTCCACCTATTTTCCACCACGTAGTCCATATCCTTGAGGATTGCAAATACCTCAGCCTGGAAGACCGAAGCATACTTGCCAAGAGAAAAGTTAATGACGGTAAGTGCAGCAGTGCATCAAGAGCAACGCCACGTATCTTTCGTACCACACACGGCAGTAGTTCTTTGAAGTTTTGAAGCAGATCTCCCACGCTCTTGAGTGAGAATCTGCTCCACCTTATCACTGACGCATAGCTAATTATGGGTCTGATCATAGAGATATAAATCCAAAGACCAGTTTACATTGCCAAAATGCTGTTCATTCTGTGTTCCTCGTTAGATTTCCACGAAAGTTTTGTATCCAGAGTTACTTATAGATACTTCATTTTCGGAGAATTCTGAATTGTGACTCCTTTCATTGTGAGGGCAATCGTGGTTTCAGACTATGCTTCAATGACGAAATATCAACAATACATCTTCTTCGGACTATTTAACAAAAAAAAAGAGTTTTGTTATGTAAATTTATTTAAGTTGTTTAAAATAAAATGAAAAATAGATTTTAATAAATAAATGTTTCAAAACTAGATTCATCTCTGCACATCGATATTATTCAAAGGATATTTTAAACGCATGAGAAAACCGTTCAAATTTGATTATCGAACACATCAACTTACTATTGTTTGTATGTAAATTTTACTCCCAATTATTAAAAAAAAAAATCTTACCTATAAAAAAATTTCAATGTGGCAAAGCTATGCTTAATGTTTACATCTGGAGAAATGTCAAAAATCTGCTTTATATTCAAAAAATAGTAATAATGAAACTACCTTCTTTTTTGTATCATGGTTTTCACTATGTCAAATTGAGTGGCATTTGTCGTAAAATAAGTGAAAACGCATTGTCAAATGGGATTAAAAAGCGGTTTATCGAATTATTTCGATCAGGATAGGTCTTTAGTCGTGTACATGAGCTGCTAAATCGGCTATCTGTCAGTTTTTGGCCCATAATATTGTCGGTAAAGGTATATGTAAAGGAGATAAAGTTGTGTCAAAATATGTCGCCAAATTTTGGCGTCAAAATATGACATAGTGAAAACCAGTCTTTAGAAAAGAAAAAAATAAATACTTAACGTACCTGCGTACTAGCATTTTCAACGCGACTAGAATTCAACAAGGTGGGTTTGCAACTTCAGCTTTTTATCAATCATGGTTGTATTTTAGTGCATTTAAATTTTTATATTCTTGTAAATTCCGCATCTTCATGAGACACCGCAGCTCATAATATTTAAAATTATTTCAGGTTTTAACTATCTCGGAGTAATATTAGTTCAAAAAAAGCACTAAAAAAGGCACTAGGCACTAAGTATTTTTTTGGCGTTTTAATTTTCAAAAATCACTAAATCTAGTGCTTAAAGCACCAAGTTGGCAACTATGGGAGAAGGACTTGGCTTCACTTGGCATTTCCAATTGGCGTCAGTTAGCACAGAAGAAAAATGAGACGCGCTGTTTTGGACTCGGCCGAAATAGCTTAGGCAGTTACAGCGCCAATAAAGAAGAAAAAGAGTGCGCTGTTGTTGCAGTAAAGGGTAGGTTTATGATTTTTTGATCTACTGAAGGCAGAAAAACCGGGAAGGTTTTTTAAAACGGGTCATTTGTATTTTATATTTTAATTGTATCTGAAATTTTTCAAAACTTCCTTATATGATTCTCTTCTCATGGACAAAATTAAAAATTTTTTAATGCAAATCTTAACTAAATATACTTAAAAAGATATAAAATATTCATTCCAACATATCTGCAGTAAAATCAGTTATTTTGTGCATACATAAGTTCATTCTCAATGAAATAAAAGTTTTATTCCGTCCAACATAGTGAAATATTTATTTAGTGTTCTTGAGTGCTTTTACTCCTTTTCGGACTTTTGTACAATATATTGCACGAATCTGACGTAGCCCTAATAGCTACCCGAAACAACTTTTGAATATTGTTTTTTTACTTTTGGTATTATGAGGCTCTATGAACCTTGTAATTAAGAGGAAAAACTT
>NW_023458555.1:66973272-67036468 GCF_013731165.1 Rhagoletis pomonella | reverse complement strand
TTTTATATCTATCAGGGACGGATTTGACCGGAAAGGGTTAAAAGAACCCGGTTAAGTACCTCGATGCGGGTACTTAAGCGAACATAATTATTGATGTAGTTACATTTTCTTCTTAACTTACATAAGTCCTCGAACATGCACATTTAATGAAGTATACGTAGTGTAAAACCAAGATCGTAGCATTATTTAAACACAAACGAAAACTTTATAAAAAAAATCGATAAAGCAATGTTATGTCATTTTTACAAGAATTCAATTCTTTACAGTCATTGATTATACAAATTTATATGTATATGTATATGTATGTATCAGAGTTGGGCAAAATTTATTCGAATGACGAATAACAAATGAATAAATTGTTTTTCTTGTTAATCGTAGATAATAAATAATTTTGTTTATTCAAAAAAAAATTATTCGAATGACGGATAAATTATTTTATTCGTTATTCGAATAATTATTATCTTCATTAATTATTCGAATAACGAATAAAATAATAATAAAACAAGTAATTTATGTATATAGATATGTACATATATTTATGTATAAAATGATAACCGTTTTCGTTGTTGCGATTTAACTCAAACCCCTGGATAGATTTAAGTCAAATTTTCGGAGGTTATTCCCTGCGCATTAAGTCCTATTAAAGGCTACTAGAAAACTCCTTGGTGGCGATGAAGCCGAGTTATTTATAAAAGCCGTATTTATGAACCGATTGCGTTCAAATTCAAAATGTGTTCTTCCTGCATGATGAAAAATACTTATGCGAAAAATGGACCCGCTAGGTGGCGCTGCAGTTGAGTTATTTAGAAAATCCCTATTTATTGTACAATCAGGTTGCAATTCATAATGGTGCTGCTGTCGAAATCATTAGTCATATGTCTGCACTACTTTGTTTTTTATGTTTATATTATAGGAATTTACGATGTCTCACGTCGTCATACACCCTAAATGTGACCTTGCATCTACCTCCGCTTGATGAAATTGCTCGGACGGCCATTGCTGCAGCAGTAAGACTCAAGGAATCCAGCTCTTGGATATTTTAAAAGTGGCGAATCAGCAAGGAAAGTTTCGACCACATCCTTCCAAAAAAGACCACTGTTGGTATATCAATGGCCAAATTTTACATCGAGGATTTTTGGCTCTCTTATAATAGAAAACGCACATCTGTGCTCTTCAGCTTCCTTATAAGGACTTGTGTTGGCCTACATGACATAAGACTAGAGGTTGACGCATCGGACCTATGTTGTAGTTGCAAGATCATAGAAGAAGATTACGCACGCTTAAAAAAGATCTCACAAGTGGAAACAAGACCATCGGTAAAGCTCATGATATTGAAAGGGATTTTTTCTTGCATATAGCATCAGAGCGCTATTTTTTTTGGCAGAAATATGTGTGAGAAGGGTTCTGTTCTTTAGTTGAATCTTTACTTTACCCATATTTGGTTTTCAACGCTATTCTTGCATTGGCCAACGCAAAAAATCTTATCAGGGGCCGCGAAACCAGAGGGAATGGGCTAGTATTCTTGATAAAATAGTAAACAGGATTCAGCTAACTCACAATCCTTGACAAAAGAAATAAAAGTAAAAGGTGGCTCAATGTGTTAAAAATGAGTTTTTATTCATTATTTAAAATAACGAATAAATTATTCGAGAGCAATTTATTCACGAATAATTTATTCGTGAATGAGTTATCTGCGAATAATTATATTACGGATAAAATTTTATTCGAATAATTATCTAAATAACAATTTATTCGAATAATGCCCAACTCTGGTTAGAAATAGGCACCTAATAACTCAGTTTGAATTGTGTTTAAATCTTTTTGTGATGTAATAAAGGTTAACATTATAATGTAATAATTAATTTTTTTTTCCTTGGCGATAGGGAGGGTTTGGTGGAAGTTGACTGGGGATTTTCAATTAAGCGCCATTGAGAATCCATGGAGGGTGGGCTTAGCCACTGCATCTGCGCTAGAAAAAAAATAATGTAAGATGCAGGTAAGGAATCAGAAACAACGAGACTCGTAGGCAATTCTTATTTCTGATTATGTAAAGATTTTTCGTTTCGTTTTGGGTTAAACTTCAGTCGATCAGTTTCGTCGGCATTTTGGTCTTATTTTTTTTATTTTTCTAGGAACTCTTTAAACTTTTTGAACCAACTACCTTAGTCTTGGGCAAATAGTCAAGAACCCCCCCACAGGCTGATCGCTAGCGGCAAAGACGAGTTCCGTCCGACTATTGCCTAGAACCAAGCGAGTCTATCGGTGCTGGATGCATAGTCAGGCGGTGGGACAGCTACTCCATCATCATCGACTGGGGACTCGTGTTCGTCTTCTTCACTACTTTCAGCGCTGCTGCCATTCAGTAGGTTGTAAAAGTGTTCCCTCCACAATTTAAGTATATTCTGGACATCGGTTACTAGGTCGCCATTGTTGTTCTTACAGGAGTTCGCCCCGGTATTGAAACCTACAGCGCACAAGCTCTTCAAAAACAGCGGCATAAACCACCCTAATTGCTTGTTCTACTGCAACCTTTGCGGACGTTTGTACAATATAATGTACAAGATACTTACAACCTTTCAGTGTAAATGTACAATATATTGTAAATTTTTTTGACCACTCGGGAAAAATATTTTAAATCATGATGGTTTATTTTAGCATTTTTTATGATGAAATGCTTTTTATGTTTCTATACTATGTGCTTTTATTAGAGATTTTACTTGACTTTCACGTATTTTTTGTACAGTAAATTACCACAACTTGCGTGTCACTGGAATTTAATAAAATGGTATATTTTTAAATTAAATTCTAAAAATATTTTTGAAACGTTTTCGATTTTGAAATTTACGTAAACTATTCGGGACAGTTCAAAACTTCATAACCGCAGAACTCCACAGGCAAACACCGATGGCCTACCAACTGTCATTTTGACGAGCAATATGATTGCAAGTTTTTGTGTGTGGGCACTTTGATATCTTGAAATAAGCATTTGCCGCATGACGCCACCAGACAACATACTCTCAATTTCGGTGTTTAAAAACATTTAAATCTTTAAAAAACTTGCTGAATAGTTTCCTAAAACGTAATCATAAATAATCCAATAGGGAACAGATTTTTATTTTGATTTAATATCAAAATCGCAACGATGTTACCACCACGCTTTCTTTCAAATGAAATTATGGCTGTCAAACTATCAAATTGCCTGCAATAGATATCCAGCAATAAGCGCTGGCATATATTACAACCCATGAGAAATAGGCGGTGTCCATTGGAAATATATTTTGTGACATGGTTGTCACGACGTCAGTGTTTTCCTGTGGAGACAGGGCCTAAAGTTTAATTTGTTTTAAAAAATATTAATAAAATATTTAGTAGCACGCTTCCAATATTACAAAAAATTAAATGTACAATAAACTGTACAAATGCAGTGAAAAGTTTAAGTTCCCAACCCGCCTAAGTACCTCAAAAAGGTGAAATTTTTCTTGAGGTACTTAAGCGGGTTTTACTGTATTATATTCAGATTTAAAATTAGCTATAAATATTTTATTTTGAAATAACAGGTTGCAGCAGTAATAGATTGGCGCTTACACTTATGTTAGTGTTTGGCCGAGCTTCCCCTCCGATATGTGGCGTGCGCCTTGATGTTGTCACACAAAGCGGAGGGACCCACAGTTTTACGCCGACTCCGAACGGCTGCAATACCTTCTGAAATAAAACACACATTTTGTTTCGTTTTTTTAATTTCGATGAAGGATTCGAAGGCTTTCTCTGCTTGGCTATGTTTTGAACCTGAACTCATTAAAAGCAGGAATAATCCACCTACTACACGAAAAAAAAAGTTTGAGCAAGTTAGCGTCATTTGAAGTTAGGATGTTTTAAGTGACATTCCCCAAAAGTTCGGAACTACATATTTAGAATAAAGAAGCTTGTTTTCGAGAAGCAATAGATTTGAAGCAATGAGTTCTTTAAACTTTCCATAACGTCCACTATTATTTCTTATATGGAAATGAGTCGGCCTTATCCACATTTTTAAGGGAAAATTTTCAAGTTTCGGAAGTCAGCGCAGAATTTGTAATTAATGATTTAAAAAAAGTTATTATGGCAATGAAATACGCGTTGGATTAAGGCTAAACGCAAAAAGGATCGATTTCTTAAAAAAATAGCGATTGGCTTGATGGAGAGCATTCGGTGAGTTTGCCGGTTTCCATGATTGAAGACGATGCAGCTTTCTCTACGGCTTCTACATCTTCTGGAAAGCGAGGAAGACCGTATACCACCTATGAAATTTCTTCAGAACCAAGGAAAGGCGCAAAAATACTACACTTTTGAGAGAATACAGATTTGACCACATTTTGAGCATATTTGCAAGGACTGCGATCTATAGGTGAAAGAGTTGAAGCTAATATTGTGGAAGGTATAAGGACGGAAGATACCGAAGAAAAGAAAAATGTCTTATAATCGTTTGAGTCATGGATAAGCCACGGCAAGTAAGTGGCAACTCCAATGATAGAAATAAAGCAAGAAGATTTTTTTCGAATGCCACTTGTTCTGCTGAAATAACTGGAGTTGATGAAGTGCTGGTACACAAACTGTATATCATTCTACAAACCTTATTTTCGGGTGTTATGACTGCTGCTGGAAAGTTTGACGTTTATGTTTTGGAAACAGCAAGAACATATGTCAACAAATACAACTAGTATTATATGCCATCCTCGGTGCACAAGTTATTGATCCATGGAGAGAGTGTTATAAAACATTTTGCTGTATTACCAATCGGACAACTTTCAGAAGACGCGCAATAGTCCCGCAACAAAGCCTACAAGAAACTTAGGCTACATCACGCACGAAAACACTCAATATTGGCGACAAACGAAGATATCTTCCGTACATTATTGTATACATCAGGGCTCGAATCGTAACATCCGTTCACGGATCGAAAACGATACGAAAGAAAATTACGTGATACGTCAGGCAGTATAAGCTAAATGGGACAAAAAGTACGTTCACGTATGTCTTAATCCGAAAAATGTGTTTTTACGTGACGAGTAGTACGATATCGTATGTGACGATTCGAGCCCAGATCTATATAAAACAAGCATTCGTAAGCCATACGCAAGAATCGCCAAAGAACCTGACGAGGGTAATCTAACAAAAAATTATATTTTATAAAAACAATCGTTTAATACCAATAGTAAAATATCTTCTTTCCATTTAATCAGAAAGTGTACTTTTTATGTTTTCCAAGTCCACATCTAGGTCCATATCTCGGGAACCAAATGTGATACGAAAATTAAAAATGCATGGTTTAAATTTACATGGTTTACACGAAAATTTCTTGATCGTAACCTTAAAACCAAAAAAGTTACAGATTTTTGATCATAAAATGCCTCATACTGCCCATAGTGCCTCGGTGGAACCACAAGATATCAACCAAATTGAAATTCTTTTTTGCATTTTAATTAGATTGTCGAATGTCAACTTTCTGCAGCTAGGGCGCTTCACATTTCAAAAGAAGTGTATTTAAGGAGTACCATATAAAACACTAATTAAAAAACTACTGTTTTACCTGTTTTTGTATTCATTGCGTCGACGTCGTTTCTCAATCGTGGCTTATGCACACATGTAGATACATTTGTATTTACATCAAAGATATTGTTGATGCTTGCCCTTACTACTACGTTATTTGGTTAAAAATATATATGCACATACATATGTACATACATATGTATGTATTTATTTCAGCGAACGCCTTTGCTGCAATAAGGTAATGAATAAAGTTTTGAAAACTAGTCAATGTTAAAGAAATGTGTATAGTTTATTTGTTAAACGAAAATGGGTATAATATTCCAGATTAAATATTTAAGGAAAGAAAATATAAAATTAACAAAAGAATGATTTTCAAAAACAAATAATTATGAATTTATTGAAAAGTTTTGCAATGCAAGATTTAAACTTTCATAAAAATTTCTAGCTTTTTCATTAGATTTGGTTGGATATGCAGCTTACTAGCCCATTCAATTTTAATAGAATAAAGTGCAAGTTTGAAGTAGCAAGAACATGCAATTGATATTTTGGAATTTATTGACGGGGTCAGTCATTTCTTCCATACGAAGTATGTTAACACGATTCTTTTTATATGAAGAAAATGACCAACAGCTTCAACAAAAACAAAAATTAGAAATATCAACGGTAAGTCTTGTTTTGCAAACTTGCACTTCACTGTACTAAAATTGAATGGGATACAAAACTGCATACCTAAAACCATTCTAAGTAATTTTTTCTTGATATAGCTCAAAGTCTCAAGTTTGGATTTATATGATTTTTCTTAAAGAATAAACTATATTTGTATAAGAAGTAATTGAAATAAAACGCAATGGAGTGCAATGGGGTATAGTCATTGCGCTGGGTATGCAGTTACAGTTGCATGGCTATACTCAATCCCGACTCTTGCGTCCTCGTTCGCGCACTCTGGGCAACGTGAGCAACCCATGTGCGAGATGCGGTAACCAATCCGAGTGGAGCCTTGGGTCACGGCAGAAAGAGAGGGAGCTTCGGTGGGGCCACTCTGACTTATTCGGTTTAAGGGCTCACTGAATTCTGCAGCGTCTGTTCACCAGTAGGTGCGGCTGCAAGCGGGTGTCTGCTTGGAGCAAGCGGCTCGCTATATAAACGTGTATTTGGTTGCGAAACCACCCCCGTCCCAGCAATGGGTTGTGCGCTGGGCTTGGGACCCGCCACGTAAAAACCACTTCCAGTGAAGAAGCAAGGCAAAGCCTCGGATGAGACCCCCCCCTTATGACGACGACCACGGCAAATGTTTAAAGGACTACGATTTGAGGGCATGCACCTGGAATGTCCGGACCCTTAATGGGGAAGGTGCCTCTGCCCGGCTGGTTGATGTCCTCGAAAGGACAAAAGCTGACATCACCGCCATCCAAGAAATGCGTTGGACGGGGCAAGGCAAACAATGTCTGGGGCCTTGCGACGTCTACTACAGCTGCCATGTAAAGGAGCGCAAATTCGGAGTTGGATTTGTGGTGGGAGAGAGACTCCGTCGCCGAGTACTGTCGTTCACCCCGGTGGACGAGCGTCTAGCCACAATCCGCATCAAAGCGAGATTCTTCAACATCTCGCTCATCTGCGCCCATGCCCCGACGGAAGAGAAGGATGAGGCATCCAAGGATCTCTTCTATGAGCGCTTGGAGCGCACGTACGAGCGCTGCCCCCGTCATGATATCAAAATCGTGCTTGGCGACTTCAATGCCAGGGTGGGCAAAGAAGGGATCTTTGGAACCACCGTCGGAAAATTCAGCCTCCACGACGAAACGTCCGACAACGGATTGAGGCTGATCGACTTCGCCGGGGCCCGAAACATGGTAGTATGCAGTACTAGGTTCAAGCATAAAAAGATCCATCAAGCTACCTGGCTGTCTCCGGATCGAAAAACGAGAAACCAAATCGATCATGTTGTGATAGACGGAAGGCACGCTTCCAGTGTTTTAGACGTACGCACAGTCCGAGGCCCAAACATCGACTCGGACCAGTATCTTGTTGCAGCCAAGATACGCGCCCGCCTCTGTGCAGCAAAAAATGTACGCCCAAATATGCAAGGAAAGCTTAACGTCGAAAAGCTGCAATCACAACAGACAGCCAGCGCTTTCGCTACTCGACTCTAACACCTGCTCTCAGAGAGCACTCTTCAACAAACCGACATATGCGAGCAGTGGAACCACATTTCCCGCTCATTAAGTACCGCCGCCGAAGAAGTAGTCGGATTTCAGCGAGCCCGAAAGAACAACTGGTACGATGAGGAGTGTCAGGAAGCTGCAGAGAAAAAAGATGCCGCCTACAGGGCCACGCTGCGATCGGGCGCAACGCACGCTATGTGGGACCGCTATAGGGATCTGAAGAGGGAAGCGAGACGTATTTACCGCAACAAGAAGAGAGAGGCAGAAATACGTGAGTGCGAAGAGCTTGAAATGCTGGCCGACAGGAGGAATGCCCGAAAATTTTACCAGAGAGTTAGGCGACTTACGGAAGGTTTAAAGACCGGGGCGCACTCCTGTAAGAACAATAATGGCGACCTAGTAACTGATGTCCAGAGCGTACTTAAATTATGGAGGGAACACTTTTCCGCCCTACTAAATGGTAGCAGCACGGAAAGTTGTGGAGAAGAAGAACCCGAGCCCGCAGTCGATGATGACGGAGTCGACGTTCCACCGCCTGACTATGATGAGGTACGTATAGCAATAACGCGGCTGAAAAACAACAAAGCCGCTGGAGCTGACAGCCTGCCAGTTGAGCTATTCAAGTACGGCGGCGAGGAGTTGATAAGGTGCATGCATCAACAATTTACTACAAGATGAACGCAAGCCCGAGAACTAGAATTTAAGTGTGCTCTGCCCAATCCACAAGAAAGGTGACCCCGCCATTCGCGCCAACTACCGCGGGATCAGCCTTCTAAGCATAGGTTACAAGGTCTTATCGAGCGTATTGTGTGAAAGACTGAAGCCCACCGTCAATGAACTGATTGGGCCTTATCAGTGCTGCTTTAGACCTGGCAAATCCACCATAGACTAGGTATTCACAATACGCCAAATCTTGGAAAAGACCCGCGAGAAAAGGATCTACACTCACCACCTATTTGTCGACTTTAAAGCCGCTTTTGACAGCACTAAAAGGAGTTGCCTATACGCCGCTATGTCTGAATTTGGCATCCCCTCAAAACTCATACGGCTGTGTAAAATGACGTTGAGCAATACCACCAGAATTGGAAAAGACCTCTCCGAGCCGTTCGCCACCAAACGGGGATTCAGACAGGGCGACTCCCTTTCATGTGACTTCTTTAATCTGATGTTGGAGAAGATAATAAGAGCTGCAGAACTGAACCGCTCAGGAACAATTTACTACAAGAGCGTGCAATTGCTGGCTTATGCCGATGACATCGACATCATCGGTAACAAAAACCGCGAAGTCTGTTCTGCCTTTTCCAAGTTGGATAGGGAAGCAAAGCGCATGGGTCTGGTGGTAAACGAGGACAGGACGAAGTATCTCCTGTCATCAAACAAACAGTCAGCACATTCGCGCCTTGGCACCCACGTCACTGTTGACAGTTACAATTTCGAGAAAGTAGAGAATTTCGTTTACTTGGGAACCAGCATTAACACCGATAATAATGTCAGCATTGAAATCCAACGTAGAATCACTCTTGCCAACAAGTGCTACTTTGGACTGAGTAGGCAATTCAGGAGTAAAGTCCTCTCTCGACGTACGAAAACCACGCTCTATAAGTCACTCATCATGCCCGTGCTGGTATATGGCGCAGAAGCATGGACAATGACAACATCCGATGAGGCGGCTCTTGGGGTGTTTGAGAGAAAGATTTTGCGGAAGATTTACGGCCCTTTACGCGTTGGCGACGGCGAGTACCGCAGACGATGGAACGATGAGCTGTATGAGCTTTACAACGATATGGACATAGTGCAGCGAATTAAAATACAGCGGCTCCGCTGGCTTGGTCATGTCGTTCGAATGGACACCGACGCTCCAGCTCTGAAAGTATTCAACTCGGAACCCGCTGGTGGTAGCAGAGGAAGAGGGAGGCCCCCACTGCGATGGAAAGATCAGGTGGAGAAGGACTTGGCGTTTCCAATTGGCGTCAGTTGGCACAGAGGAGAAACGACTGGCGTGCTTTGCTGAACTCGGCCAAAATCGCTTAGGCGGTTACAGCGCCAAAAAAGAAGAAGAAGAAAAAGAAGAATTGAAATAAAATAATTAAAAAAAATTTATAGGCAAAACTTGGCAATATGTGAGTTGTTTATAATCGTGAAACATACATATACAGAATGTAAATTCAAATTTTTTTAATATACAAACTTTTAACCAATGCTTGAATGTAGGAACATTATCCTGTTTATTGCGCTGTCATTACAACTAATACTGCAACGTTTCTCAGTGATAATATTTCGGGCGACGGAAAATGCTCTTTCAGAAGGAGCTGAGGATGCCGGAGTTGCTAAAATTCGACAGCTCAGTTTATATAAAATTGGGAAATCATTTTTATGACCGTCCCACCAGTGCACAATATCGAAATCGTCATAACATTCAACATAAGTGCTTTCGTACTTATGAATTTCTCTATCGATTTTATTTTCAATACTAAGTGTTTGTCTTGGTTGAACAAAATCTCTGAACAATAAACTATTTTCGGTAGAACATGACGGCGTGGAATCTGACTCAGTATGTAATGAATCTACAGTGAATTCTACCATGAGCCGCTTACATTCATTTTTAGTACAAGTTTTATCGATTTCGGAAAATAGTACATTTTCACTGTTACTATTCATTGAGTATCTTATAACGCACTTGTGCTTCAATAAGTTTGAGGTTGATTTTTTGCAGTGCTTTAATACATTGAAACACGTTTTGCACGCCATAATATTTGGAATTTGTTCATTTAATTCATTAACTACCATTCCAAATACCTCCCAAACTTTACTTTTCCCAGTACCCTTAGAAATTTTAAACTCGCCGCTAATAATTTTTTCTCTTATGACACTATTACTCAAACTACTACTAAAACTAACGTTTGTAGCAGATGGATCGTTGGTAAATGACTGCAAACATTAATGCATTAAAATGATAGAAGCGAAATATGTATTTAATATTAGTATTTACGTTGTCAAGCTCCATTATGCAAATTTATTAATTGTGCGCATGCGTTGCCAGTCAAGTCGCAAACGACCAAATACGACGAGGAATTTCGAATACACAAGCACCACAAGCACTTTCGATTACTGCAAGCAAGCGTGTAATATTTTCTGTACTCGTTGGCGTAGCGTCGTGTGCCTGTATTGCGCGATCGTGGCAAGTAGTGTACACAATTTGGCTCAACAGAAGTATCACTAGCAGTGTTGCCAGAACTGCAACTGCCGGCTAAATTGGCAAATAAAACCGGCTAAAAACGGCTAAAATGTTTCAACTAAATTCCACATGTTCTATTTAAATAAATCATGAGTAAAAAGACTATTTCTTGGAGAGAAGTTACAAATTCGAGCCGGAAAAAAATTTTGCCAGCAAGAATTTGCAATTAGGAAAAACATATGATGTGGCACATGGTTGGATTTTTTTCGACGATAATTTGAATACACAAGTTCGTTAAATTTAAAAATTTACAAACTGGAGCGATTTTAAAATGAAAAATTTAAGTTAATACTTGTTTACTTAATTAATTTAGTTAATTCCAATGATTTGAAAGGTACTTGGCAAAAAAACTGTATTCTTAATCGGAATGTAATCTCAACCAGAGTCGATATAGTAAACCCGACAAAGAAATTGAAACGTATGTTGAAGAAAGTCGGACTGACAAGATATATACACGTAATTCCTTTTTTTTCGCCTCTGAAAGAATTTTAAAAATTCTATACAAATTTCTTTTGTTTGAAATGCAACCGAGGACACTAGCTGGCAAAAAAACTTAAAAATTTGCGTTCGTAAAGAAAATTGCAAGTTTCTCTACATTGGAGAGAATTTGGGAGCATTTTTTCTTACTATCTGATATTTTGAGTGATACATAATTCTCGCTGGATTTTCAACGAACAAACCTATTGACTTCCCTACAAGGCCTTTTCAGACTGCCCGATTCTCAATACACTCAAATAGAAACCAATACACAAAAAAACCCTGTATAAATTTCCCTTCAATTTTAAGGCAGTAAAACAACGACCTTAAGTTAACATCAACCGAGGCCATATGTTGACAAGGGATGCAAAATCACAGTTACACAAAACAACTGGTCAGATTTTTCAGAAATCCCTTCAATTCTGATGTAAAATATGATGCCAAAAGACTGCAGATCTCCCATTTAGATGACCGTACATATGACCGGCAGCTGTCTCGTAGGATTCCCAGAGAGTTTTGCTTTACATAGAAATTTGTGCTCTTTTATTTTCATTTTGACTCACTTCAGTGTTGGTTCCTTTAATTCAAGTTGGCATTCGGTTTTTGGAATTTAAATAAGTTCTCAGCAAAAAAGTTTGTCTAAAAAAATACATATGTGTACATAGTGCTTGAAAACATCAATTTTTCCCTTACGTTAAAACTTTGGGAGTGGGCAAAAATGATGTTTTGTAATTTAGGCAGAATTGAATATGCGTTATCTGGGAACACAATAGGGGTATTCTCTGAGTCTTGCAAAGGCCTTGTATGGTGCACATATTGCACGGTAAAAACCGGTTTTCGTATGGGACAGCTTTGCAAACCGTGCAATCCGTGCACCGTGCAAGGGCTTTGCAAGACTCAGAGAATACCCCTAATATCTACATGTAATATTTATTCTGTTTGTTCGCACTATATCCAAACACAAACGCATCTTAAGTTTCTTAACAGTGAAACAATTTCTTATTTTCTAAGTTTGCGAATAAAACTTCACACTTAAAATTAAGACATTTATAACAAACATTTTATAAAGAAAATCCCTTCTTCGTTTAAAATAAAAATAAGCGAAATCGGCCCAATTTCATACAACCCTGCCTGACATGAAAATTTTCTCCACCATAAGGCTAGTAGCCATTTCTAACAGATTTTAGATCGCTTAGTCAAAAATGGAAACATATATACATATTTAAAATTTAAGAAAACAAGGCAAATAGCAAAATCGGCTAAAAACGGCTAATTTTTTCCTGCAAAACGGCTAACAAATCGGCTGCCGGCTAAATCGAAATTTCTCAGGCTGTTTGCTATCGCAACCGGCTAAATCTAGCCGGAAAACGGCTAAAATGGCAACACTAATCAATAGCATTTGCACTTGCGATGAAGAGTAATGGCTTTGCGCGGAGAGATATGAGCATTCTACTTGGGAGTAGAGTACAAAGCAAAGAGTGCTTGCAAGCTTAGAAGAGACAAATGTAATTCTGCAACCCTTTAGTTGGCACCAAATTTTACGTTTCTAAGGGCCGTTTTCTAATGTAAGCAGTAAAGTTGCCTTTACTAACAGGGCAGATAAATTGCTCCTCACTTTAAAGTGTTTTCGTTTTCTTACCTTGCCGGTAAAAATTAATTTGTTATTCCGTATAGTGAAACTTCACTACCCTTCCGAGAGTGAAACTTCACTACATTTGTCATAAAATTTCAAAGGTTGGCAATGCAACATAAGCAAATATAGAGCAAGAGCAACTGTTAGCAAAAACCAAAACCTTGGTTGAAATATCTAATATATCTAACTCATGAACCAAAACCAAACCAAAATTTAAAGTTAGGTACAAATTTTGAAGGTTACATCGGGTGGGCAACAATTTATCGATTCGAGAAATTAATGCGCTGATGAGAAAACGAAAACTCGTATATTGAGGCGATAAAGTGGCCGGTAATCTAAAGGTTAGATGAGAAAACGGCCCTAAGTATAAATTTAGAGGATGCTCATGAATTTTTTATACTTGACTCTAGAAGTGTATTGTCCATATATGTATTAACCAAACAATTAGCTAAGCAACCTAAGACCATTTCAAATTTAAATTTGCTGGAAAAATATTACAAGCTTCAGTTGTCATGGCAACACTAGCTTTTTATCAAAATCATCAATATTTTTGACAGTCTCAAAGGGATTCAGAAGCGAATTTCAAGGTCATTGAGCACCCTGTATCGGTTAAAGTAGAAAATTGAATGTTGGTAAAGATATTACAAATACCAACAGGAAAACACTACGATGACATTTTTCCACCTATACAAAAATTATCGTTTTCGATTTTTATTAAAGGAAACCAAAAAAATCATGTAAAATGACGCTTAAGAACTTTAAAACAAATCTTCTATGAAAACTTCTTAAATTAGTCTGCAGCACTTGAAATCATGAAGGCTGTTCAGGATCTTGTGCATATGATCTTGCATTTCCATGTGGACATTTCCAAACTGGCGTTACGTGACGCTTGTATGACAAAATGTTAAAAAAAAGAATTAAAAAAGTCAACGTTTTTTAAAGGTTTTTCTAGATTTGCACAACAACTAAATTATTCAGTAAAAAAAACTACAACTGTTGGAAGTAGCGATTTAAAGATATTAGTAACCCTACGCGCTGGCGTGACGTTACAAAAAACAAAAGTGGATTTTGACCTCGATCACAAAATTGCAAAACTCTGCGAATCGGGCAAAACTATTTGTATAAAAGCTTTTGTAGTATCTAATACTAGAAATGCTCAAGGTTAATTCGCCAAGTTTTGAAATGTAAAAATCATTTCTGTTTTATGTTTAATTAGTGGAGCTGTAAAACTATCGATATTCATCGAATTCGATGTTTTCGCTAGTTTGCAATGAAACTATCGATGCTATCGATAGTATCGGATAATTTTAAATTGCATTGACGAAGCTAATTACATAAACTTTTTGGTTTCGATTAGTTCCTGAAGAATTAGCTAATTGTTATATAGCGATTTTCAGTAACTTTGTCATTTCTCTTCGATTTTTTAAATATTTTAAACCGATAATATAAAAACCTAAAATTTCCAATATTAGAAAAACAAATCGCTTGTGAACGTAAAGAAAGCTGTATGTATTACAAAAAACTTTCATCAGTATTTTTGATTTCACTTCAAAATTTACGGAAAAGTCCATATTTCAAGCGTGTGCTACAAGAACCCAAATCATTGTACAAATAGCCGAACCGTACGCCGACTTTTACATGATTATTTATCCATGCAAAGTAACAAAAGGAACTACAAGAATCTCCGAAATCTGACTAACCCTGGCTTATATCAATAGTTTCTTCCATCGACGCAGAATCACTAACACCATAGTATGGTTCTAAAATAATATTCATACCAGTTTTTTTCAAATTTAATTACACCGAATTTACATGATTCAAGTACTTTAAAGCAATTCTGGTTCATTCTCTTTTGTGTTCTCTATTTGCTTTTACACGCTTCTATTTTGTTGAACTCGATTTTTTGGTTCTTTAAATGAGAAACAACGAAAATGTCAAAAACAAAGCGAGAAATTGAAACCGCTCGACGGTACACACTAATATGTACTCTTCCATTTTCGCCCCAACCCCTCTCTTTCACTAGCAAGCAGAATTGAATTCAGTACTTGAATCGTGTAAAACCCGGTAATAGGTAAAAAATAGTGATGTGTAAACAAAAAAATGTTGCCAAATTCCCATTTTCAAAAATATAAACTTGCGTATTAAATAGTACATTTAATATAAACAATATCTTTGTATATTTCCTCAAAGAAAGACTATCGATAGTGGCCAACGACAATTCGATAGTGCAAAAAATAGAACCATTCGATAGTACCATCGATAGTTTTACATCTCTACTAATTAGCTGAATTACTTGACGCAACGTTACCTGGTGTTACGTTACTAAAATTACCATTGAAAAAGTTAGGTTAATATTGTTCTTGAAAAAAATTTTAACAGGAAGAAAACACGCATTTTATGTCGAAACAGGAAAGTCAACTCGTGGGGAATTCCCCGATTTGCGGGGAATTTCAGCTTGCGCGGGGAATCGGGGAATGGACCGTTTTTTGTGGGGAAATCCAGTTTACGTGCAGAATCGGGAGGTGAACAGCTTTTTGTGAGGAATTAGGTGTTAACTAATTTATTCTCTTTTGCTTCACTAATTTCATAATGCGGTAAAAAAGTCGCATAAGAAATGCAACTGCAACTAAAGTTGCTGACTATGCAATCCTGCAAATAATACAAACTACCGTTGATTTGGAATTTTCTTTGCCGCATTTGCGTTCATATAACGAACAAACACGTTTTTATGTGGAAGAAAACCGCAATACTTTCGGAAAAAAAAATTTAAAACGAACATTTCTAGAAAATCTAGTTAAAAAGCTCAAAATTTTTATGAAAGTTTTAGTCGAAGATCCGTCAAAGGCACGACCTTCACTCATCTATTTAATGGATGAAATCTTTTTCTATGAAATTTAACGTGTTAATAAATATTTTGCAAGTGGGTTGGCTGAAAAAATTCTGGCCAGGAGATTTTTAATTAAATATTCAAAAATTATTATTATTTTTTTAATTTTGTACTCATTTGTTTAATGAACAAATTATGTACCAATCGAAAGTATTAAGGCTATAGAATGCGAAAACGTTGGGTTGTATATTTTTTTCTTGGCCTGCCTATCGGGTTTCGGGTTTGCTTTCATTTATTTTTAAGAAATACAAAAACGAGAGTCTGGCAAGCAGGGATGAAAAATGGAAATTTCAGATTGTACCTAATATCATAAAATATATGTACCTAAATGAGACAGATTGTACCTAAAAAAAGTTACATAATTCATTTGCAGTTTTTTTTTATAAATTTTATTTAAAACATGAATACAAAAGCTGAATGTACTTTAAACATGATTATTTTTTTCTTTCAACTGAGCCTATATCTATAGACTATAGTCTAATGGGAATCGGAGAAGCGTTGTTTTTGTCTAACTTTGAATACTGAAAAATATTGGTGAAAAAGACAAAAAACACGCTTTGCGAAGTATACTTCTTTATCCAGTAACAACACGAAAAGTCTGCTAATTTTTCCGATTCCTTTTAATAGGTGCAACAAGTCTAGAGAAAATAATCAAATATATTTTTCTACTGACTGTACCTAATGTACCTTTAAGTCATCAAACGTCGGAACAATTGTCTTTTCATCCCTGCTGGCAAGCCTGATGCACTCACCGCTCTCAATTTCCGTAAGGCCGTAACTTAAGAACCTAAAATCTACAGGTTCTTAAAGCCCAGTTAGTCTAGACTTAACTTAATTTAACTTACCGTAAGAAATCATCAATAATTACTCAACACGTCAACTTAAGCCAGAAGCGGAAATATTTTGTTTTTGTATTTTCCTTTTAAGCTCTTTGACAGTTTGCCTAAAATGCCACATCAAAAAAATTCATGCAAGCAAATATGTTTGCGTTACTTTACTTTTGAGAAATGCAAAAACGAAAATCTGACAAGTCTAGTTCTCTCACCGCTCTCAATTTCCGTAAGGCCGTAACTTAAGAATCTAAAAGCTACAGATTCTTAAGTTGCTTACGGTAAGTTAAGTTTTAACTAACCGCCAACACAGTTTCTCATATAAAAGGTTGGCGAAAATATTAAGTTAAGTTACGTAAATTTGATGCAGAAATTTTGTTTGGCAAACTGCGTGCAATTGTTGTTGCAGCAAACTCTGAGAGAGCGAGTTTGGAGACTCTCACAGCAAACTAATTTTGTTTGGCCAAACTGTAAATTAGTGTTGCCATAACAAAAATTGTAGGTTATTGTTGTTACATACAAAGATTGCAGTGATACCGAATGACAGAGAACTGAATTTATGCTATAGGAGCTTCAAAGTTTTGGCCACTGTTACGTATACAATATTATTAAAAATATAAAGTTTTGCATGATATGTACATCTGCAATATTCATTTCATGTTGGCAATAACCATAAAAACCACAACCAATGTGCAACCTTGTGCCAAACTCGACGTAACCACCTCAGAGCAAACTAAGCAGCCGCCATTTGATTTGCCTAAAAAAGTTGTCTGCATAATATCGACCTTAAAAGCGCTAGCACAATTCAATTGTATTCGCGTTGAAAATGCTAGTACGCAGGTAAACTATCTTTTTCTTTTCTAGTTATTTGTACATATTTTGATTGATTACACAGTCCGACAAATTTTGACTTTTTTATACCCTGAGTGAAACACATCGTATCTTGTAGATATTTTGGTGATGAATCCAAATAAGGCCGCAAATTGCTTTAGCACGTGAGATATTCTAACCGCAAGGTGCCGAAAACACGGGTTTGGCGATATTTGAGATTATATTATGAACTGAATGGTAGCAGCACCTCGTCAGTTGAGAGGTAGATGTCGCCCTATGCACTAGACTTTTTTATAGGATCTTTGCAAAGCAAAGGTTTTATAGCAATGAATGGTGTCTGGACACACAACATTGCAAGTTATTAAAGCGTTCTAAAAAAGCGGACTTTCGGCTGACGCTAATGTACATACATACATATAGTAGCAATTAATTTCATTTAAAGAAATGGCGTGTCATAGATTTCCGCTGTAGCGTATGTAGTGCATATTTTTAGGCGCAATATTTAACTTCTTCTGTCGGGGCAACATCTAGACTAGGTTGATATCTAGACTTTGCCATAAATATCTTTGCTATATTTATAGAATAAATGGTGGTCTGGACTGTTGTTGCAAGTTAATAAAAGCATTGTAAATATCGTCGTTAAAAGTACAAAATCGCGTATAGTGCCTCTGCAAAACCTAGCGAGTATACTAGCCAGAAATGCAATTGCTTTATAAAAAGGAAAACCATTTTGAAATACATATGAGTGTTTTTACTCTCTAGAAAGTTATTTATGCAATTATTGCTTTTGGAAAATAGAAAAGCTAAAATAATTGGAATTCAATGCTTGGTGCGTTATTTACATATATAAATGCTTTTTTTTGTGTCTACTTGTATGTACCATATATGTATTAGCACGTATCAGAAAAGTAGCATTTTCATATGCAAATACACATCGTGTAAGAGCCCTATTAGTAATGCTTTTTTTAATTTAGGCACACTTTACTTAATCAAAAAAATTATTAAACATGATAATAAAATCTTGGCGCTTTTGTTTTAGAAAAATGTGTTTTTTCTGGTGTCCTGGTGCCACACTGGCTCAGTTGTCGCAAAAGTACACATGCATAAACGCATTTTTACTTGAAAGTATGTAAGTGTGTAGTGGTTAATATATATACGTTGCCATCTCCGTACAGCTCACTTCACCTCGCCTAGCACTTTCGCGAGCTCGTAGTTAGGGACACGATATCGAATCGAAAGTATCGATATGGTACTCATTTAAAGTATCGCTGGAAAAATATCGGGTACCCATTAATATCGGAATAAAAAGACTCGATATCGCAAATATCGATACCAAAATCCAAAAAAACAAGAAACATCTGCAAAGGTGATTAGAAATCTCCGAGCGTATTTCCGCCATGAAAAACAGCTTCTCATAAAAACGCCCTTTGTGGCACGACATCAAGGCGCACGCAAGAAATCGGAGGAGAAGCTCGGCCAAACGCTAACATATTTTGTAAGGACCAATCTATTATTTTTACACGTAGAGATTTAGGTGTTGACTTAAAACACCGAGACCGCGTGCTCAAATCCCGCCACATGCCATCCTAAGGAAAGTAAAAAATTTCTGTTCTTTAAAGCCCATTTTATATCGGGAAGAGTTGATAATCAGATAAGTCTTGAAAGCATTTTTTTCGCATTCTCTTTTGTGTTTTCTATTTGCTTCCAGACGCGTCAACTTTTATTGAATTCAAGTTCATGGTTCTTTAAATGGGAGGTATCTGCACTCTTCCCTTTTCTTCTCACCTCCTTCGCCTTGGAACGAGCAGGCTTGAAAGCAAGACTTGACGTGTCTGAAAGCTGACTAATTTGAGATTATGACAATTGATACGATACTAGGATTCTGGTACTCGATTCCAAAAAATATCGTTTTAAAACTATCGAGTAAAAAATATCGGTATCGAATGCCAAAAGTATCGATATGGGATCGTATCGTATCGAAATTCGTGTCCCTACTCGTAGTTTGCCCGCGACGTCGACTGCGTGCACCTCTGCTGAGCATCCCTAGCCTATACGATGGTACAGGTGCGTTCAGAAATGCACCACTCTGCAAAAATCGTTGGACCATGTAGTCTATTTGTGGCATATTGGAGTACTTAAAGCGCAAACAGTCAACGTCGTAGGTTCGATTATGGGATTCGATTATTATGGGATTCGCGTGTTAACCCTCTAGTGCCCAAAAATTTTTTTTAAATAACAAAATTATATTTGGATTGGATTTGTGTTAAAAGTATAGGGTCTTCAACAAAAAAGTTCAGTTTTGTGCTTAGACTGGGTTTTATAGGGCCAGAACCTTCGACCTCCTTCAGGCGGCTTTGGGAAAGAATTCCAAAAAAATTCCAAAGCAATTTGTTTTCATTCAGTGTACAACGTACGTTTATTAAACAAAAACAAGAGTGTATAACAAGAATTGGTAAAAATAAACATAAGTGATATCTCCTATAGGTATTCAAAAAAGTTAAAAAAATGCCATACTTATGTGCGTAAAAAGACGGTCATTTGTGGTGAAAATCGCAAAAGCAGTCCCTTTGCTAAGAAAGGCAATGGTTCAGATTACACTTTCGACATACAATTTGAGTTTCGGAGGTGCAACCAGGAAATTTACAAGTTTTTTTACCAGCGCGTGTTAAAAACTGTGGAAAATGCCCGCATCCATCGTAGCGAACGTCTTCAGGAGCTAGAAAAGTCTTTTTTCCTGTGCATTTCTTCTGAATAGTTTGGCGTGGGCGCCCTGGAGCTCTTGGTATCGAAGAACGTTGCTGCGTGCAAAGTACGTATGCGATATCTGCTCGAAAGTTTGGCAATTGGTATCGCCTATCATTAGTGTCGGTCTTGTTGATTCTTTTGAACAAAACATAGGCGTTTACCATGGCCAAGTCATGTATGAAAAGTCGATTTGTGTACTTTTGGCTCTTCACTGGAATTTTATATCGACCAATGAGTCCATCCATAAGGTCGACACCGCCCATATGACTATTATATTCATGGATTACATTGGGGCAATCGACATCAACAATTTTTTTTTCAGAGCGAACAAAACGTTACACTTTGGGTTTTAGATTTGTTTCATTCCGGAATGGCTTTGTGCCTACGTAGGTGGATGCGAGTCGTACAGCGTTATTGTCTTTCCAAACTGTTAAAGAGATATCAACTCCATAGGCCGATCCACAAAACTGAGTTGAATATCCTCGAGGTTGTTTCTTGAGATCATTATCATTCGGCAGCTTGCAATTCGGAATGCGATTTGAACGAATGGTTCTCAAAGAATGAATTCCTCGTGATTTGAGATATGCTAAAAGTGGCAGTGACATGTAGTAGTTGTCGAAATATATTATATGGTTTTTTGAATCTGGAACGTTTCGAGACAATCGAATGATGACGTTAGCTGATGCTCCAAGGTGTGCCAGTCTGAACAACATTGTCTCCTGCGCCGCAATGTACTTCGAAATTATAACAAAAACCAAAAGAATCACACAAAACGAACAGCTTTATCCCCCATTTATGTGGTTTATCTGGAAGATATTGTCGAAGGAAAGTTCTCATCTTTGTTGCGCACATTTGCTCATCCACACATAAACGTTGAGTCGTTGGAACGGACAGAAACTTTTGATTGAAATGATTCACGATTGGTCGTATTTTATACAAAGGATCGTGATCGGCAGCATTTTTATCAGGCATCTTATCATTATCATTGAAGTGCAAATTGCTCCTTATTTGTTCGAAGCGATTTCGTGACATTGTGTTCTGAATTGTTTGGAACGCATATTCGCCCCAGTATGAACGGACGCTTGGGTAGCGAAAAACTGACATAAGAAATAAAACGCCAATGTATTGTCGGACTTCTAAATTAGTTGTTGAAAAGCAAGTCATGACATTTTTTTGAGTGCTATACAGATTCGTTTGCTCAACAATGTGGTCAATGATAACATCACCCAAGAAGTATTCGAAGCACTTATAAGGCGTGTCAAGGCGTTTAAGATCCCCCAAATCAGGCTCAGAAAATTCTATCGCCGATTTATTTAGCACTAAGTTCTTTTGCCGCCACAACATTTTCTTGAAAGTCTGCGATTTTGGGTTGATATCCAAAACAGACCCCAAAAACTCCCCTGCTTCGCTTATGACGTTGTCTTCAGATTCACTGACATACTGCTCAGCAGGTGCTTTGCGTTTGCGGTTCTGTGATCTAGGAGTGAAGGAGAGGGAGATAATAACTGTGCGCACGACGCGGGACTTCCACTTGAATAAACACAGATTTCAGATACCAGCATAGAATCTGACATATCTACCGCTATATTAATCGTCTCATCAACTCCATCGTTGATAGGAAACTCTGCCTCGTAAACATCATCCTCAAACCGTCTTCCAACTCTTCTTCTACGTCTGTATTATAATCGAATTCCATCATATCCAAAAATTTCGCAATCTCTTCATCATTGAGCGATGATAACTTAAACTTTTGTCGATTATCCATATCTGTTAAAGTCATATTATAGGCTTTAATGCCTTTTAAATCTTTCCACTTTCAAACTTACCTTATCTTTTTTTTGTTCCGAGTTATCCCAAGACCGCCTCTGGATGGGCTATCATAAAAGGCGTGTAAAAGTTTAGCAAACACTTTTTTTTTGAAATTGAATGCAATTTATGCGTTCAGAACACTACCAGACACACGAAAATAGCTTGTATTTGCAGATGCCACCATTTTGGATACTTTTTTTTATTTTTTGTAATACAAACTTCTTGCGAAATAATTAATTCGACCGAATTTCACAAACTTCGAACTTCAAATGACTGTGATTGCTGATCCAAGCGTAAGCGTGTGCTGCAATCGCAACAAAATGAATTTTTGGGCTTCCCCGAATTTGTCAAAATGGAAAGAGCAGCGTAACGGAATTTCAAAAGTAAACGCGCGTGCAATGAATTTAGGCCGCCTACAGGCGGTCTTGGGCACTAGAGGGTTAACGAAAACTCACCACCGCATGGCTGTGACGGGCCGTTGCTTCTCCCTCTCTCTATCAACAGTAAATTTGATATGCTGCTACGTACGTCAACGTACGTTTAAAGTGCAGTTAGTCAATGACGCAGCGTAACCGTTTGAGCTTTTAGGTACGTCGTTGTCCGTTTTCGCTTTTACAAAAGTGCTCGTCTGTCATGTTGTAGCGGACTAACTCGTGTCTGTGCATCAGCTTATTGTTACCCGTTCACTGCTCGTGATTTAGCGAAATGTGATTGAAGTTGAGCATTTGAAATCACATTTGCATGTCTGGCTGTAGCTGAACGTATAGAGATGCTCGCTGTTAATTGTTAGCTCCCTGCATGTTCGGGTTCGAATGCCGTCAGAGGCAACAAGTTATTTTTGTTTTTGGATTTTATTAATTGCGAAAAAGCATCTGTGAAGTGAAGAACACAAGTGTGTACAAACGAAACATTGCCATTGTTAATATGTTTGAGTAGTTTTGTGCTACTCTGATGTAATGCAGATGTGGAGTATATGGTTCTGTCCTAGGACATCGCAATGTTAATTGGATCATATTTTTTATATGAATTGTGGTTAATTTTGGAGACTGCTTGGCCCTTAGGGAGTACTCTCTACATGCATGCATGGAGTAGTCGCGATTTTCGTAGGGCAAGCCAAACCATCAGACTTTTATTTCTAAACTATATTCAAGGTGAAAATTCTGAACGAAAATATTATTTGCAATTTTTCTCAATTATGGTAATTTTTAATATTGTTTTTAGTTATTTCAATCGAAAGATCAAGTCTTTTTTACATAGAAATCATTACTAAAGAAGGAGTTTTTTTTTACTTTTCGGTGTTATAAAGCCTTTTAGAACGCGCTAATCTGCTAACAGTGCAGGTCATAATAATATTGCAACTACTTGATGTTTAAATCTGAAACCTTCGCAAAAGCTTCCTTAGATATTCATCTACAATACTGTTTTAAAACAAAAATTTGTTTCAAACTCTATAACACAACTTTTGCATTTGAAAACTAACACATAAAAAAGTTATAAGCCTGTAGTTTTATTTGTACTAAGTAATAAGAAGTGGTGTTAAACTTACATTCTTTGGAATTTGTGTGAAAATTTCAAATCGATCGATACACAAACACCTGGGATATAGCGAGTTTAAAATACAATTTTGTTAAAATTAACATCAAGAATCAGTTCAGCCCAATAACAAAATTTCATACAACGCCACTCTGTACCTTGTAAAAAGTTTGTACGACCGATCACAGGGTTGTCTAGAAATTTTTATAGAGAATGAGTTCAGCCCAATAAAAAATTTCCAAATAACGCCACTCTGTAAATAGCAAAGGCAAATTTGAACAAGTGTACCAGTCGCGTGATTTGGCTTGATTCAAAGCGAACATTTGAAGCACACTTAAGCTGATGCCACATAAAACTTTTGCTGCGCTTTACGTGGCAGATTCGCTTTGACAGATAAGATGAATTGTATAAAAATACACAAAGCATGCCACATAGATTGTTGAAGCTGCAGCGCGAAGCGAAAAGATGGCCAACTCCCATCTTTTTGGGCGCTTTGACAATCCGCCGGTTTATTATTTATTTTGTTTCGTCCAAATTCGAGTTTTCATGTAGAAACATAAAACTTAACCACATAGCTGATATTTTTAGAGCAAAATATATAAAATCCACAGCAATTTTGACGAGTAAAATGGCAGTACAAAATTGTTTTCTTGGCGTTCATTGTGGCATACCTTTTGCGTCTGGTGCTTTGCTGGCAAAGTTATAAATGTCACGCAAAGCTACAAAGTTTTATCTGGCATCAGCTTTAAGCTTGAGCGTGAGCGTGAGTGTGAACGTCCGCAAAGAAAAATAATTCCATTTGTATTCTTACGGACGCTCACACACATCTGTCAAAACTTGTCGTCCACATGCTAATGCTTTGCGTACGCATACAGTTGAGTGTGAGCTTAAGAAAAGGCATATGGTGCATTTTAAATTAGTTTTTGTTCTATAATTCTGAAAGATATTTTAATTCTCTATCTTTTGATGTATCAACTATTGCAAAAAGTTATGTAAGTAATAACGAAGATATTGGTCAAAATAAAAAGCTCACGCTTACGCTCACATTGAATTGTATAGCAGGCTTTAGGCAGTCTGCACACGGGTCGTATGGCTTTAGACGCGTATTAGATGCTACATACGAAAGTTGTACGCTTTGATGCCGCACACGTGCATTTAAATGAAGGGCTGTGTACGAGTCGTCAGATTCACGCTTCAAATCGCTTGGCGTACGGCAGTGTTGGTAGCTAGGCGTACGTACGCTTAGAACAGAGAAAGAATTTTGTTTACAATTTTCCATGTGCGTGCTTGCATTCACAAAAAAAAATAAAACACACAAAACAATAAAATTCGTGCAAATATTAGAAAAATAACTGAAAATTAATTAAATAAATAGTTAGGGGATTCCCTTAAACTCGTAAAGTCTTAAACCGTGTAAAGCTCGCAAGCTTACGAGGCTTTTATGGGAACGCCCCCTTTGCGAAAAGGTGTAAATAGGTGCGTAAAGTGACTATTTGACAGATCAACCAGGATTTTGTGAAGCAGCTTTTGTTTCGTAGTATTTATTAAAAATGCCTAAAATTAGAAGACAATTTAAGTCAGTGCAGTTAGTAGATGAAATGCATTTATTTTATTCGGGTATTATTTTTTTAATTATTTTATCATACATTTTAGTATAAAAATTTCGGCCCCGGCAACACTGAAGTTTACGAGGTCGTTTGCGCACCAAATTTGCCTCGTAAATAAACGAGGGACTCGTAAATAAAGCTCCATACAAATTTTGTCAGTTCTGTAAATTTACGAGGTTTACGGGGCTTTTACGGGTTTAAGGGAAAACCCCTAATAATTTTTCATCACTTAACAATTTTGTTCCTCATACCTTGACGCTTTGTAGTTGCTTCGTGTCCAGATCTGAGGCGTAGAGGAGTCGTTGCTGCATAAAAAATTGTATGCGCGTAGAGACACAAAACTATCGATTGTACTATCGATAGTATCGATAGTTTTATTTTTCGTAAAACATTGATTGTTTTCTGGCGATAGTCGATAGTTTCGATAGTGCCGGTGCATTGTAATTTTGTGATCTTTACTTAAATAAGTGACGCTGTGAATTGAACTAAGGAAAATATTTAGAATTTCACGCCTAAGATGTAATATGTGCAATATTTATATTTACATACGTACATATATATATATTACACACATTTTGTTCGGAGTTGTAGTTTCCCTACATATGCAACACAATAGTATACGATACTATCGAAAATATCGATAGTATTTTTCAAACTATCGAAACTATCGAATGGCGTCACTATCGATAGTTTTGCATCTCTATATGCGCGTCTAAAGCTATACGACCCGTGTGCAGACTGCTTTACATGTTGTGCCTGTAGCTGAGTGTGCAAAGATTGTTGCTACAATTAGTTGCGGCCAAGAGTGTCCGGGTTCACATCTCATTAGGCAGAACATATAATTTAAAATTTTTATTTTGCTTTTTTTTTTAATTGTGAAAAGGTATATGTGAAGTGCACAACGGAAAAAAGTGGTTCGGTTACCAGCTACAAGTTACTTAGAGGGAGTCAATTGTCACCTCCTAGGACAACTTCATGTTAAGCGCGACAGTAGAAAGCATGGGTGGTAGATTTGCGAGGTACCGGCATTCGACCGACAACCGGTGAATTCACTAGTTCTGTACTAGTACTTTCCGCTGCAGGGTATGTATACAAGACTACATAATATGTACATATTTATGTGCATATATTCTACAATAATAAGAATCCGATAGAATGCGGAGGATATTGACGATGCCGGTAGTAAAGAGGAGGAAATTACATTTGGCCGAAACAAACGCTTAAATTTACACACACTCAAAATGTTCACCCACACATGCACTGGGTCGTAAAATAGCAGCAAATTTTGCTCAAAATAGTTTATGTGAGCAAATCATCTGGCATACCTAGCCGCAACGCCAAATGTCGAGCCAAGCTGCTAGTACTTTTAGATTTTTGGCAGGAAGAAGCGCATCAAAAAATGATATAATAAATTTATGCGTTTACTGCAACCTATGTATGTACTACATATATATGCGTGCATTTAAAAGTGAATGCATACATATTACATATATATAAATACGTATGGATGTATATGTATGACGTTATGTATGTTCATACCCATATGTATAAAGCATTTATTGTGAGCAGTAATGCCGGATTTTATTTAAAACAAGTCAAGAAGTATAAGTTCGGGCGAAACCGAACTTTATATACCCGGCGCAGGTATCAAATATGGTCGTTTCAACTTTCTCTGAACTACATTTGCATGCTAAGTAGGGCCCTTACCCGATTTCAAACGTTTTCGATAATGTGCAGAGTTAGGGTCTGATTATGCATACTTCGCATAACTTCGCACAACCAATTTGTACCAGTGCAATAAAAATGTAACTTAAGAAAACGTGAAGCAAAATCTAAACTCAACAGATCGCTAAGTTTTTAAAAGTTTTGCTAATTTCTGGGCAATGGAATACATACAAATTAGATACAAAGTACATACGAAATTACAGTTTGAAGATTATGCGAAGTTGTGCCGAGTTATGCGAAGTATGCATAATCAGACCATTAGACTTAATGATATAATTGAACCAAGTTAGGCACAAATCGATAAAATGGTTACCGAGATACACCTTTGTAGTCATAAAGTGGGCGGTGCCACGCCCAATTCCCAAAAGTCTATGGCAGTCTTACTTACTGTTACGAAATTGTTGTAACTATTAACATACTCCAAGTTAAGTGTTCTCAGTTATTCGGAGTTTTCGTTTTTCTGAAATTTATCGTTATACGCAAAGCGGGTGTACTTTTAGTCCGATTTGAATAATTTTGCATAAATTGCCTTTGCGTACAAAGGCTATTAAGTGCACCGAGTTTGGTAGAAATTTATGAATTGGTTACCGAGTTACACATTTGTGGTCATAAGTGGGCGGCGTCACCCCCATTATCCGAAACATTATAATATTCCAGTTTTCTGCTAAGTGGTTAGTGTAAAAGATTAAACAGACGGCAGCGTTGATCCGGATCAATGCTGCCGTCTGTTTATGCTTTAATCATCGATTTTAAGTGAATTAGCTCCAGGGATTTATCGCAGTTTTCGTGTTTCTGTAAATTACCGTTATATGGCAGGTGGGCATGTTTATTGCCTGATTTCAAAGATTTTCAACAGATATCTTAGTTAGATCCTACTATCGTCTCGTACCGAGTTTAGTAAGGTTTGGTGAAGCGGCAACTGAGATACAGCATTTCATCATCAGTGGCCGGGGTCATGCCCATTTTCCAAAAATTTCAAAATAATATTATTTTTAACCACAATTCTAATCCACGTACTAATTTTCAACAATGCCCAGCTAATATTTACTGAAATATCGTTGTTTTTGCATTGTTCAAAAATACCGTTATATGGGCAGTGGTCGTGTTTACAGTCCGATTTCGCCCATTTTCAATACCAACCTACCTTGGGTATGTATACACCATTTCGTTGGGATATCTCAATTTGTGCTCGAGTATCCTGTACACGGACAGACGGATGGACGGACGGACTGACAGACATGGCTTAATCAATTTCTCTTATCATTCTGAGCATTTATGTATACATTTGTCTATATCTATCTCGATTCATTTTGGTTGTTACAAACCACCGTTATGCGAACAAAGTTAATATACCCTTGTGCACAAGTGCGCTCGGGTATAAAAACTGAAACTGCATTTTGGAAATTTAAGGGTTTTAACAGTATGGTTGGAATGCCGCTGATCCCTTTTTTCAAAAGAGGGAACGCTGCACCTCCAACGTCTCTTTGAGTTAAAAACTTACTTCCAAAAAACCAAAAGAGATATTTTAATTTTATTCTTTCAAATACACATGTTTAAGGAACTGTGAGTTAAAACTATTAATATGGCAACATGGTTGTGGATACCTAAACGAGTGTGTGCATGCGTACTCCTCCGAATGGCAGTCTGCAAATGTTTGCGTGCAAATAAGAAATGCGTTTATCTTTTTATTTCTCTTTCATTTCATTTCAGTCAAGTTTTTATTACTTTTGCTGAACGAGAAATTTCGGACTTCAGCACTTGCATTTGGTTCTTTGGTTCTAGTTTTTTGCCTTCGTGTTGCAATGTAATGAAAATGCTCGCAAACTAAATCCAGAAACGGAAGCAAACTTTTAAATGCCGAGACTCGTAAAAATCATGAAGAGAAAAGAAACTATACGTCAGTTGCGCTACAATAAATTCATCTGCAAGATATTGAAGGATATGCTTATTTATGTAAGTATCCACTATTTTTTTTTTGTATTTTAACTTAAAAAATTACCATTTTAGGAAAATTGGATTCGGTAAAATATGAATGCACTGACACCTAAATATGATTATTTATATATATAAATGGCTACCAGGAAAGTCGTCGTTGGGTCTTTTTTTATTAGCTTGGTTGTACATACGTGTCATGATGTCCAAAACTTTACCGTTTTCGAGATATTAGATTTAATGATTAAACAGCCCACCAAACAAAGAAGTTTCGTGTACTTTTGACAGAAATACCCTCCATGTATTTTGGTGCCCTGAGCACAAATCTGAAATCCATTTTGTTCTATCACGTCAGGATTTTTTCCTAAACAAAACATTGCGGATATTATGAAACGCGTTTTTTAAGTGCATATGGAAATTTCCAATCTGAAGTGACGAAATGTTAAAAAATAAAATGAAAACGTAAAATTTTAAAAACTCTGGGAATTGGGAAAGACTATTTGTAAAAATTTGTGGTAGTAAAACTTGAAATATTTAAGGTTAATTATCCAAGTTCCAAAATGTAAAACCTCTGCACCTTTTTTTATCAGCCGAAATATCTGACGTTACGTTAAGTTACTAAAATTTCAATTGTAACTTTTTTGTTAATATTAACTAAATGTTAAAACTAATTTTTAACGAAAATAAAACATGCATTTTATGTCGAATATAATTTTTATTTTGAATTTAGCGCTACCCAGCGCTCCCTGTAAGGCATTTTTTGTTCGCTTCTCTGGATTCTGTTTATCCATGCGTTCTCCATTCGTTTGAAGGTAATGCTGTGGGTAAGGGCTTGCCACCAATGACATGCCCATGTTAAAATAATGCCTTCTTGAAGCGAAAGGGTAAGCGAGTCCTATCGCCTAGCTCGTTTTTACTTACGTTTCTGTGATAATCGTCTTTTTTTCTGGGTTTGTTCTTTCAATTTCCTCTACTTTGCAAGTTTTTTTGCGTACGCGAACAAAAAAAGCTGATAGTTTTTATAACTTTGAATAATTATCAGTTACGCAAATGCAACTAATTGTGAACGCTATTTTGACTTTACGAATTTAATTGGAATGGAATGGAAAATATACGGCACGCAGCTGTTTTCAACAGCGGATATTTTAAATCTGGTCCTTGCTGCCGGAATTCAAGCAATGGCAAAGCTTTATGTTTCATTTCCAGTGCCTTATCTTCATTTAATTTAATTAATCTTAAGAAGTGAGTTGTTTGACATTTGGTGTTGCTGAAACTTCTAAAAGACAACAAGGTGTCCGTGATTATGTGATTAGTAAATTGAAAGAAATATCTGATAAAAATGCTCGTTCCGAAGTAAATAAAGTAAATTAAGTAAATGACAGAAAATCCCCAGATACATAGAAATCTACCGATTTTTTTAAATTTTCGTCTGCCATATTGGATCCGCCATTTTGAATTTTTGGTAAATGACTTTAGATATGAAATCAGCGACCCAGAAAACCCCAGATACCCAGTTTCATAGAAATCTACCGATTTTTGATAATTTTTCTCCGCCATATTGGATCCGCCATTTTGAAATTTTGATAAGTGACTTCAGATTCGTCATCAGCGACTCAAAAATCCCCTAGGTAAGAAGTGGTGTAAAGATCCATCAACGAGTATTTGTTTAAATAGTTTCGTCCAGCTAGATTTGCGATCCGAACCACTGTGCACAGTTAGGAATTTACATAAATTTAAATGGTTTATGGAATATGAAATTTAAAAAAATCACTGCATACTACACATTTCGGAGCTCAGTGATATATTTACGTATGTACAGTATCGGTCATATCAATAGCACCCCCATTTCAAAATGAGATTGTTAACCACTTTTGTTTATTTTTCTTTAAATCTGAAGGTCGAAAATTTTGATGAAAAATTGTTAAATTTTTCTTTGTTTTGTATAAACTTTGAAAACACGGTTTATATGATTTTGTTTTAAGCATGATCATTTTTTTATAAAATAATAAGAAACAAATTTTAACTTTAAATATGTTGTGAATATTTAAAAAATAAATGGTGAACGCGTATCTTTGCTGTTAAGTGTAGCGTAACTAAATTTTATATTTTGCATTCAATTTTATACGCACGTAGATATGTATAAAAATGGCATTAATGCTACCAATAACACCTTTTTTGGAAATATTTTAGCAGTTGCCCCATAAACTATGTAGAGAATTACATATTAAATAACTATTGTTACTAGTTTTTTGGTCTAAGAAAATCGAAAAATATAGTATAGCACATCTGTGAATCTTTAGTCAGCTTTCACATGACCAGGATGAGTAACATTGATAACAGCGCAACTAGCCACATATGAGTTTCAACCTTCGAGCTCTGCATCGCTTTTACAGTAGTTCAGAGACAGATCTTAAATTTGTAGGGCGGAACTAGCGCTTTGCCAGACTGTCTCTAAATTTTGCTGCAGGGTCGTATCAGACAAATGCAATACCACGTATAAGGTAAAGTGCGGTTACCCACGGACGTCTACGTAGCGTAGCGTAGAAGTACGTATAAACATTTCAAGTTTGATGTTGATAGAAAGAGAGGGATTCAATGTCTATATCACGGTCATGCGGTGGTGAGTTTTTGTTAACAAGCAGACGCCATAAGATATATCGTATCAGCTGACACGTTCTCTGTTTTTACGTCCGTGGATAACTGCGCTTTAAAATTGCGAAAATTTCACAAGATAGCAATAAGACTTATTTTCCTCACAAAATTTGAATGGATTTCTAATTGAACTTACCAAATAGACGGGGTAACGAAAATACATTTTTTTCTGTGCCACATCATATGTGGTATTGCATTTGGCGCGCCAAGCTACGATATGCCGTGTAAAGAAATGCCTAAAAGCTTAAACAGGCGGCAGCGTTAATTCCCGAGTTGATCCGGATCAACGCTGCCGTCTGTATATGCTTTAACGGTTTTCTTCCAGTTATATTTTTATGTCTTTCAATAACCCAAAAATAATAATCCCAACGGTTTGTACCCTCCAATTCCGCCCATCCGCACGAGGGGCGCAGTCCGCATGACGTACGGAACCAATATTTTAAATTTTTGCGCCGAGTCACGATAGGCAGGAGTTTGTTAAGTGTCGGGATCTAAAACTGTTCAGCCATAGAACTAAACTCATCAGCTGATTTTATGTTAATACTTCATTTATTGAGAGAGGATAGTATCGCTTTCTTAATGCTGAAAAGCGAATCAGATATATCAAATGTGCTGGAATGAGAGTCAAAATGCTGGCATAAGCAACGGAGTGCCTCGGGTAATTCAATAGTAGTTCTACAAGTTTTCAAAAATAGGGGATAAAAGTGTATTGATATACGGGAGAGAACATTAAGGCTAACTTCACCCAGAAGAAGCGGGCTTGAAATTGAGCCAGTCAGGAATTTAACCATAAACATTGTACCAAGCATTTCCCTGCGACTGACAAGTGTAGGAAGATTAATAAGTTTTAATCGGCTCGTATAAGGTGGAAGGTTATGTTGAGAATCGCAACGGAAATTTCTTAAAGCAAAAAGTGGGAATTGTTTTTGAATTAATTCTATCTTGTCTTGGATTCCAAACCACCGAACTGCATTCCAGAATTGGTCTAACTAATGTTGTAAACAGGGTTTTAGTGATATAAGGGTCACTAAATTCTTTTGACCATCGTTTCACAAATGTAATTTACCTCTAGCCTTGATGACTGTCACATTAATGTGAAGATTAAAAATAAGTTTCGGATCCATTGTGATACCAACGTCCTCAAAATTGTATACCTGTTCCAAATTATGGTTATGTATGGTATACGAGAGTGGCTGAATAGCTCTTCGCGAGAAGCACATTACTTTACATTTTTCCAGATTTAGAGGCATACGATTTACATAGCACCAGTTAGTCATGCTGTTTAAGTCTGCTTGTAGCAAATGCTTTTCTTTGATTTATACATACGATTTATAAAGTTTCACATCATCTGCGTACATTAAAATTTTATATCTGTAGAAATATCGTTTATAACAAGAACAGAATCGGGCCTAAGTGGCTACCATGCGGGACTCCTGAAGTAACATCAATGACGTCAGAAATAGTATTTTTAAACACTACCCTTTGTGATCTGCCTGCAGTGAAACCCCAACTAGTCGGGAAAAATACTAGTTTACAAGTAGAGTTTCCTGACTGAAACCGAACTAGTTCGTAAATGACCGGACTTGTACCAAGTACAAAACGATTTATTCATGCCCTGTTTTATTTGACTTCGACAGTTTAATGCAATAAAGTACACAAAATATTATAACTTTTATTTTGGTATATCAAAAAATTTAGCACTACCCTGACGGAAAAAAAAAATTTGTCTCATAAAATAACATATGTAAAAGGTAGTTAATTTTCATTTTAAACTAATTTAAAACAAATGCAGATTTAGACAGTTTCGTTTTTATATTCTCCTTTGCCGCTCTGATTTAATCATTCCGTTAACTCTGTTCTTTCTGATCAGTGTTGCCGCGACGTCATGAAAAAATGTATCGTAAAAAAACACAAAAATTTGATCAAATGTATCACATAATTTTTTTAAGTATCATAGTATAAACTAACCAAAAAATTTAAAAATTAAAAAAAATTATAATGCATAGATTTCGCAGAAACTTAAATACAAATACATACATATGTACTTAAACTACTAACAGTCACCATTTATGTTCATTGTTTAAGTTCAGCTCATTATACAATAATCCGTTTGAAGCATTTCGCTTTCAGCTTATTGGGCCTTAAAACATTTCAATATTTTCGATCAAATCTTAAAAGTTACGGCCACTGCATACATTTGTATATATTTTCTCTTTGTCATATATCAAAATTTGTATTACGCGGAAAATTTAAGTATCTCGCAAAATGATCGAAAAAAAGTAATTTCCGAAAACTGGCATTGGGTTAGGTCCCTGATAAACAAAAAATTTTCAGGTAAAAGTGTCACCGGTTTTGAAATATTTACATTTTTTCGAATTTAAAAAAAATCGTGCCTTTTCATGTGTTTTCTTTAACTGCAACTACAAACCGGGCAATACTTAGTAAATTTTTTATGTAAAATACTTTTAGATAGTTGCCTCTCCATACTCAAATGCAATGTAGTTAAAATATATTAAGGAACCATCATAAAATTAGGACTATTTCTGGATTTTTAACTTTTTGATATTTTGTTCCCCAAATTCGACTATCTCGGGTGAAAAAAAATGTACTGAGCTATAACTTTACATTACATACAAAAAATTGCTCATTTCATAAAGATTTCAGAAAGATTTCACTTACTGTTTCGAACAGAAAAAAAAGTTATAGCCGCTTTTGTGGGTAAAGGACTGAGACACGCTAGAATGTATTTAATAGATTTAAATTGAATTTGCTCTTGTTACCGTCAAATGACATACTAAATAGTACCTGCTCCTGACATTATTTTGTGTTACTTACCGGAATTAGTGAAAGTGGATTTTGTGGAATTGGACCCTTCGAACATTGTGTTATTAATACTATGACAGAGAACACGCAGTATACGTCGCATGAATATGCGGATATTCACCTAATTTACGGTGAAGCTTGCTGTAATGCCAGAGCTGCTCAAAAACTCTATGCAAAGCGATACCCCAATCGTCGACATCCGGGTCGTGAAGTATTCGCCCGGACCCATACAGAAATATATGAAGGTAAGTGATTTTTACACCTTTCTTGTTTGCTTGCTTGTTAACTATCATTTTTCACTTTTTTAAGGTCGCATACTTGGAAGGCGTGGCGGCGAAACAGGACGTCCTGCAATGGTAGATTTTGAAGCTGTGTTAGAGGAAGTGGAACTAGGTCCATCGACTTCAGTGAGAATGATGAAAAGACGGACGGGAATACCAAAAACTACAGTTCACAAAGCTTTAAAAGACCATCGATTTCATCCCTACCACATTCAACGTGTTCAGGCTCTACAGGAAAGAGATTACCTGTCGAGGGTTAGATTTTGCCGTGAAATGTTGCGAATGCATGCATCAGACCCGAACTTTTTTAATAAAATAATTTGGAGCGATGAATCATCATGCAAACGTGATGGTTATTTTAATTTACATAACCTTCACAGTTGGCAGATAGACAATCCTCACGAAATGAGATAAGATCGTTCGCAGTACCAGTACAAAATAAATTTATGGTGCGGTATTTTTAATTGTCAGATATTGGGACCTGTGGAACTGCCGCCAACGCTCAACTCTCACAGTTATTTAGAGTTCCTTCAGGAACGGCTTCCAACTCTTTTGGAAGATGTACCCTTAAACCTGCGGCGAAGACTATGGCAGCAAAATGACGGGTGCCCTGCTCACTACGGGCGTGAAGTAAGAGCTCATTTAGACGAAACTTATCCTCGCCGATGGATTGGACGATACAGACCAATCACATGGCCTGCTCGATCGCCAGACCTGAATCCATTCGATTTTTTCTACTGGGGCGGGAACAAATAAATGGAGCTGCTGCTGAGATAGCCCAATTGAGTTTAAGATCTCTAAAAGCGTCTTTTCTTAAAAGGTGCCGAGCTTGTATTAGAGTAGAAGATCGCCAATTTGAGCATATTTTATCAATAAATGAATAAATTTTTCTTCAAACAACTCATGTATATCTTATTTCACGTGAACCCATCCTTCACATAAAATATTGATAGATATAGCCCTTGTTATAGACTCTAGTCCGAATTCCGGTAAGTAACATAAAATAATGTCAGAAGCAAGTAATTATGTACCTTTGTACTATTTAGCATGTCGTTTGACGGTAACAAGAGCAAATTTAATTTAAATCTATTAAATACATTCTAGCGTGTCTCAGTCCTTTACCCACAAAAGCGGCTATAACTTTTTTTTTCTATTTAAAACAGTAAGTGTGGTAAATTTCTGAAATCTTTATTAAATGAGCAATTTTTTGTATGTAATGTAAAGTTATAGCTCAGTACATTTTTTTTCACCCGAGATAGTCAAAGTTGGGGAAGAAAATATCAAAAAGTGACAAATCCAGAAATAGTCCTAATTTTATGATGGTTCCTTAATATATTTTAACTACATTGCATTTGAGTATGGAGAGGCAGCTATCTGGAAGTGTTTTACATAAAAAATTTACTTAGTATTGCCCGGTTTTTAGTTGCAGTTAAAGAAAACACATGAAAAGGCACAATTTTTTTTAAATTCGAAAAAATGTAAATATTTCAAAAACGGTGGCACTTTTACCTGAAAACTTTTTGTTTATCAGGGAGCTCACCCCCCCACCTAACTTCCCCTAAAGTTTGGCACATTACTTCTGGGACACCCTGTATGTACATAGGTATATATAATATATAATTTCAACGGGCCCTAATATTCGCTCAATTTTTTATTCTAAATTTTCACTATATGTATATTATAAAACAGCGTCGCATTGTTGGGTATAATTTCGTTCTTTTTGTTTTTCTCGAAATGTATATGTATTTTATGAATAAATCTATTACCTTTCCAACCATACCCACATTTTGAAAGTCGGTCCAATACTTTTCGAAATGTAAGCTTTTAACAATATTGAAAATTCCACCTTTACCCCTCTCTAACACACAGCCTATTAATTTCCACCAACAAATTTTCATACCGTTAGAATCAGTGGAAGAATGCGGACCTTGCCCACCTTTCCTTTTTTTCTAGCTCAAAGGACCCTATTCTTTACATATGCCTTGATATTGAGAAACAATAAATGCAAATAAAACAAACTTGGTTGAATTAAATGCTTTTCTCTTGTTTATAACTGCTACCGAATCGTCGCAATATTCGCGAATATGGGTACATACGTGTTTGTTTCCTTCGCGTCTATCTTCGCTTTGCTCGCTGCTCCAGTATGTGCTTAGCCTTAGCATGCCATGTTTTTTTCCTTGTTTATGTTTTTCTTTTCGCGGCACTTGTTTTATGTTGCGTTCAAGAATAGTTCGCGAATTTCAATAAGTGTACTTATTTCTACATACATATATATTATTAATATATATAACGGGTGATTTTTTAAGAGCTTGATACCTTTTTTTTTAAAAAAAACGCATAAAATTTGCAAAATCTCATCGGTTCTTTATTTGAAACGTTAGATTGGTCCATGACATTTACTTTTTGAAGATAATTTCATTTAAATGTTGACCGCGGCTGCGTCTTAGGTGGTCCATTCGGAAAGTCCAATTTTGGGCAACTTTTTCGAGCATTTCGGCCGGAATAGCCCGAATTTCTTCGGAAATGTTGTCTTCCAAAGCTGGAATAGTTGCTGGCTTATTTCTGTAGACTTTAGACTTGACGTAGCCCCACAAAAAATAGTCTAAAGGCGTCAAATCGCATGATCTTGGTGGCCAACTTACCGGTCCATTTCTTGAGATGAATTGTTCTCCGAAGTTTTCCCTCAAAATGGCCATAGAATCGCGAGCTGTGTGGCATGTAGCGCCATCTTGTTGAAACCACATGTCAACCAAGTTCAGTTCTTCCATTTTTGGCAACAAAAAGTTTGTTAGCATCGAACGATAGCGATCGCCATTCACCGTAACGTTGCGTCCAACAGCATCTTTGAAAAAATACGGTCCAATGATTCCACCAGCGTACAAACCACACCAAACAGTGCATTTTTTCGGGATGCATGGGCAGTTCTTGAACGGCTTCTGGTTGCTCTTCACTCCAAATGCGGCAATTTTGCTTATTTACGAAGCCATTCAACCAGAAATGAGCCTCATCGCTGAACAAAATTTAAAGCGCGAAACACATTTCGAACCGAACACTGATTTTGGTAATAAAATTCAATGATTTGCAAGCGTTGCTCGTTAGTAAGTCTATTCATGATGAAATGTCAAAGCATACTGAGCATCTTTCTCTTTGACACCATGTCTGAAATCCCACGTGATCTGTCAAATACTAATGCATGAAAATCCTAACCTCAAAAAAATCACCCGTTATAATATATATATTAATATAAGTTAATTGCAAAAAAGGTAAAATGAGCAGTGGTTTCAGTAAAAGACATTTGAGAAGGCAAGTGAAGAATAAAAGGGAAAAAATGTGGCTTTGCTTGACCAATATGCTTTTGCAAGTGCGAGTGATTCTAGTAAAGAAAAAACTAAGGAAATAGAAAATGTTAATGATAGTTTTGAAGAAGAAACTATAGGTTTAGCTTCAAATAACGTGAAAACATTCAAAGAAAAAATAAAGAGTGGTTTTTGGGGAATACCTTGTCTCGCCAGTGCCTCGAGCAACTATTAGTGATTCTGAAAGAGGAGAACTTGGACGTACCACTCAGTGCTTCAACTTTAATTGGAAAACAGCCTAATAGAATAATAACGAAAATCAATCCTGGTGTTTATTGCAATTTTGGTGTAGAAAACCAAATATGTAGGGCTGCGGGTGAAGTAAATCTTTATATGTTATAGAATAATCTATATTTTTATACAAAAATTAATGAACATAAAATAAAAAATAGAAGAAATGTCAAAATCGGTGAAAACGTAGCACACCTATTATTTTCCCCATGAGTGTTATATTCATATATTTTTATATAACCTCTTGCAGGTCAAAGGAATGAAATTCCTTATGAGAGGAAAGCCCAAAAAGAAGCTTTTGTCGATACTTAGTCAGGATTGCATACTTAAATACAACGTCGACGGCACACATGGAAAGAAAAGTCTAAAATACTATAACAATTTTTACTCTGTCCTAAAAGGTATTGTATATTGTATAATGATAACTATTAGACTATTTCATTTACTTTAAATTATTCTTCCAACATATATGTAACTAGACGCCTTTTATGAGAATGAAAATGATCCTGAGGACACGATTCGCAAAGCTATTCAATCTGTAAAAAGAGACTATTTTCATTCCGAATGCATGAAGAAAAAACAATCAGCAGTTTAAGCAGCTTTACTTATGAACATCAATTCTTATATTCATTTAAATATTAACACCTCGTACATAAAGTGAGTAACAGTAAAAATCGAACAATGATTATTTTGCAGTGTTTTCTATACTACTTTGAATTATTCAGTCTAAAAAATTTTAATTGCCAGTACGATTTTAAATTTTTTGAGCATGTACTTTAAATTACTATACAATTTATTTCAGATCTATTTAATAAAAATTATTTATCACTTGCATATGTATGGAAATATGCAATTAATGGCACTCAACCAAATCTAACGAATGACAAAAAAATGAATACCCTTCAAAAGCGTATTATATGCTAGAATAAAATTAGATTTGTCCTTATTCACTTCAAGACTATTTACAGTATCGGTCATGTCAATAGCACCCCCATTTGATATTGTTTGCCACTTATATTTATTTATTTATTTTTAAGAATTTCCAACTAAAGTACAGTTCATTCTATAACAAACCCCATATTTAAAACTTTTTAGAAGACAAAAAAATTCAAAAAATTGTCATCTAAATTTCAAACTTTGTTCTCCGAAGTGTTAGAATTATTTTGAGTATACAGTTTTATAGCCTATTTAATTTTGGTGTGATAACTGTGTAAGTTGAAGTTAAATATGAGTTTACATGGGTTTTGTTATAGAATGAAATGTACTTTAATTGAAAATTCTTAAACATAATTAAATAAACATAATTGGCAATAAATATCACTTTGAAATGGGAGTGCTATTGATATGACCGATACTGTATGTGAAGTTTACTAACTGGAACTTTCTTTTATTTTTATTATATTTTCTATACAAAAGAAACTTTGAAATACTCTGTAAAGTACACAAAAGTATGCTGTAAATGTAATCGTAAACAATATTTTGAACTAAATCAAAATTATGAAAACTATAAAGCAATTAGTTTAAAAAGTATATATTTTTAAGTTGTTTAATGAAAACCAAATAAAAATTACTTTGAGTTCAATGTATGTTTAAGTTCTTGTATTTAAACATAATTAAATTAAATTAGTTTAAAATAAATAATTTCTTAACTAGTTGAATAAAACTGAATTAAAACTGATTTGAAATAAATACATATTCAAGTTGTTTAATCCAAATGCATTTTAAATTAGTTGAAAATACATGCTTCCTAGGACATCGCCATGTTAAATAAATGAGTTCGCTGCAGGTAAAATAGTGAGAATTTCAATTAGTTGTAATTGAATATAAAGTAGTTTATAAATCACTTTCAAACTAATTGAATTTCCTGCAGGGTAACTATTGACAAATCTAAGGCTTCTAAATAAAAAATGTATAATGTATTTCTTAATCAAAAGTTTTCATTGTATACTCATGAATTCAATTTATTTTTTGACTCTACATGTAGTGGTTTTGGTCCATAATTCGACTAGTATTTTTCTGTCTATTTTGAACTAGTATAAGACTGGTATATTTCCGACCGAATTCTGACAACTGCCATCTCGTAGGACATCCCCATGTTGAAAATACCAGTTGATTGCATGGAAGAAAGATAGTTGGCTGACTAGTTGGGCATGCGGTTCATACTAGTTGTGAGGTAGTTTTCAACTAGTACTTTTTACTACAGGGCTATCATAGATGTATGAAGAGATCCAACGTAGAAAATTAGGTTGAAGGCCAAAAAGGGCAAGTTTATAGATGAGCAACGAGTGACACACTTTGTCAAATGCTTTACTGAAGTCGGTATATTTAACATCCACATTTTTGTTTTCACTAAACGCTTTTGAGATATAGGTTGTGAACTCAAGTAAATTTGTTGAAGTTGATTTGCCTTTGCAAAACCCATATTGACAGTATGAAATGGTAGAGGAAATAGAATGCGTCAACTGATTTGTAATAATTGTTTCAAATTATTTAGGAATTGAAAAGAACTTAGCTATGCTCTAATAGTTCTCCATCGAGGACCTGCTATCGCTTTATGTAGCGGGGTTATGAAAGATTCCTTCCCTACAGTTGGAAAGATGCCTTCTTTAAGAGACAAATTACATAAACTCACTTAACGGCTCATAGATATAATCAGCACAATTTATAAGTAATCAAGAGGGGATCTGGTCAGGACGATAACTGAATTACTGCTTTAAGGATTGGACATAGTTTAAAAGGATAGTCAATGTTAGCATGTGAGTCAATGGAATACTTGGATTTAAAAAACTGAGCGAGCATTTTAGAAATTGTTTGATTATCACTAGAGACGGTATTTTGATACTTCATGGCAGAAGGAAACCCACGTACGTTTCGCTTGGACTTTACGAAATCGTAAAATGATTTGGCATTATATATTATACGTCGTTTTATTTTACACAAGTAAGCTTTATAACACTTTTTGAGTTTTTTAAGTTTTTTTGAACTTTGTGCAAGCTTTGAAACTTTTATTTATCTATTTTATCTGATATAAATAGGTCGACCCATATTTTAAATGATAATTATTAACAATAAATAAATAAAGATAAGTTACCAACTGCATCATTTTATATCTTGATTCTATCATTTGACCGTAACTGTATGTAAAGTTTGGGAAAAAATTTTAACGATTTTATTGCCTTAAAAAGTTATGTGCAAATTTTTACTAGAACTTACCGTTAAACAGAGAATTAGTTTCTAAATGTTCTGACAATTATTTTCCATCTGTAACTCTCCAAATTTTTAAATTCAACCGCTCCTCTCCCACTGCCCCATCCGCTCCCCCTTAACGATGTGGTGCGTTTTGACTTTCCTATTACCCCCCTTTACTCATTTAACACTTTTACAGAATACCATGTACATGTAAAGAGGAGTGGTACAGTACTGCAGAAGTAATTTCGGTTTATTTTTCGGCAGTATTTCCAATGGTCACTGCACAGACAACGCACACTAGGGTTATAATTTTTTATAAATTTTTTTTTATTTTTGATTTGCCTGTGCTTGCATTTAATGAACTTTTGTCCATATATTACTTTTTTGGTGATATCTTTGTTGGTTCGTGAAAATACCTCCCGCGCACACTATCATTTCATTTACAAGGCTGTTGCATGCATGTTGTTGCAAAGCCCCATACCTAGTATAAAAATTCGACCGAAATTCCTTTTTGCCTACCAAGTTTTGATTTAAAAACGATGTGTATCAGCACTAAATACACGAATCTATTTTACTTTAATTAAAACATAAAACATTTGAGAAGAAAACAATAATTAATATTAATTTTCTCCACTTAGAAACTGATAATAAATTCCGCAAGCGCGGGAGTTTTTTTATAATTTATCAAAATTGTTGTTATTTTTTGGAAATTTATACAAAAGTTCATCGTTTGCCACCACAGGCATTTAAATCTAAAAAAAATCATAACCCTAACGCACACTTTCAGCAGTTTTTGTTTTCTTTCCAAACTACGAACTGTCAAGCATAACACCCAAGCAAGAATCTCATAACTTTATGACTGTAGTTCATTCCCCGCCTAAATCGGCCAAATACAACTCTGTGTGGCGTGTTGTTTTGGACTTGGCTAAATTCGCCTAAGACAGGTTTTCACTATGTCAAATTTTGACGCCAAAATTTTTAGGCGGTTACAGCGCCAATAAAGAAGAAGTTGGATATGAATAATCTTGTTGACCTATGGGATAGCAAATTTAAAAGCCGTTACTAATACAAAAAGGAATTTAAGATTGGCCAACTACGTATAACAAAGAAAATTCCAATTAAGTGAGTGGACTTTTCTTTATGTCCCAAAACCTCGATATTTGGCAATATCTCAAAAACGTTTTTACTTTCTTGTATTCTGATTTTGTATTCGGATTTTGTGGAAAATTCTTCATAAAAACTCATACAAAAATGTTGCAGTTGACCAATTGCATCCAAAGGAAATTGTAATAAAGTGAGAGCACTTTTTTCACATCTCAAAATCACAAAATTCGGCTACTTCTCAAAAACTGTTCTACTTTCTTAGATTTAAATGTCGTATTCGGATTCAGCGGGGACTTTTACATAAGCACGCAATGGCTTTATTTCTGGGAACTTGTGTTATTGCCTACAAAAATTCAAGTCGGACCCGAGTGCGTTCTATTATGAAAAACTTGTAGTCATTTTGCCAGCCCAACACAAATTATATATCGTTGGAAAGCTTAGAAAATAAGTAACCGAAATAAGCAATTTTCGAAAAAAAAACAAAAATATGCAATACAATTTTTTTCATTGCAAATTTTTTGCAAAAAAATAAATTTTTACAAAAATTATAGTTTCTACCAAAAAGCACGGAAAAATGTATGATTCTCTATAATAAGTGCGACATGAGATAAGAATTTCAAGAAAACTTGTGACTAAGAAAATGGCTTGAAATTTGCATGTTTAAACTCGTATAACTCGACAAAAAACCGGGGCAGAGAAAAATTTCTTTTACACGTAGGTTACCAGTAACCATGACAACTAGGGATGGATAAATTCGATATTCGAAGCATCGAAATTCGAATTTTAGTCGAATTTTAGCTCCAAAATGGCGAATTTTTAAAATCGAACTTTGTGGTGCTTAAATTCGGATAAAATCGAATGTTTCTAGAAAAAATCGAATTTCGTCTTAATTTGCAAAAAAGTAACTCTGCAACTTTTTTCTTTATGAATAAATTTGGCATCCCTGAGTGTGGCACCATATTTGAGTTAGGGATGCAAGTCAATAAAATACCTCGACTTTTTCCATCTGATTTAACGAAATATGCATTGATGTATCTTATATAAAAATCGATATTTTCGATGCAGCGAATGAATTAAAAATATACATGAAAATGGGACAATCGAAAAATGTGGTGATGTGCAATAATAACAGGTAACGTTAATACAGAGGCCTAAAGTTAAATATGTAATGTTATAAAAACAAATTTTGTTATTTAGACATATGGTCTGTGTAATAATGTCACTGACCTTAATTCACTTTTCAATTGTGTATTAATGTCAGTGACTTTAATTACATTGACACTATTGCACGTCACCATACATGTTTAGGTATTAACTCACAGTGAAATGTATTTATTGATTTAATTAGTTACACATCCCAGCTATACAAATAAATTCATAAAAAATAAATAAGATTTCAGATGCTTTATGATCTTAAGACTTAAACTAAAGCTTGGTTTTCATTATTTCCAAATTACTGATATCAAAAACTGCCTTAACTACCAACTGTTCACTTGGTGTCAAATACATCATAAAAACTGACCAAATGTAGATATCGCAGTGCATGTCAACGACTGTCGTCAATTTTTGGTGCCAGGTGATTGACATCCCATTTTTCTTCACTGATATCAAATGTGAAGTGAAATTTTTGGCATAAGTCAAAAATACCAGCCGTTTAGTTATGGACAAAACAAAAATATGGCTCGATAGAGTTCTTCGTGCCTTATTGTCTATATTTTATTACTTGTTTACATAAGGATCTCGCTTTAAAAAGGAAAACCATACGTTGTCATTAAATGTAAGACTTTTTTATTCGTTATATAAGTATAAACATGCGTAGGACTGCATAACTTTAACGGGCAAGACTGCAAATCAACCACTGTACTTGCCTTTATATAAGCAAACACTTTTTTAAGTGAACAGTGTTCCTTATTTATTAGAAAATGAGGCTAATATTCAGATTTATTTTTTGAATTTGGTATCGATATTGGAAATATCGAGTCTTTTCATTCCGATATTAATAGGTACCAGATATTTTTACAGCGATACTTCAAATGAGCAATGCAAGCGCCAATCTATTACACTGTACGGCAAAATCAACTTTTTTTCTGAGTATTGGACCAAACCATTTTTTTAAGAGATTGAGTCAAAGGTAAAAAAGTAAGTTCTCCGTTTTTCAAAGTTAGCCTCCGAAATCGAGATATGGGCCTTCGAAGTTCGAAATAGGACCTTTGGTAAAAAATTATATTTAATTATTACATACAAATAACTAAAAACCTAAAAATATAGACGTAGTCCTCCTTTTGCTCTTATTTAAATGGTACATATATACATTTTTTTGAGCAAACTTATTTTACATGTGCTATAAGGGGTCAAAGTTCAGGTCTTAGAAAAAATAAATTCCTTATATTTCAAACAATTTTGAACTGATTTTTTTTTTATTTATATCGTTTAAAGGTGATTAAACGATATGCATATTTGTGTACTTAGTATATAAAAATTCTAGAAAAAAAACACATTTAAATGAAAAAATACCTTTTTTTTATTACAAAAAAAAAATATTAAACAAAAAAATTACTAACCGATTTTTAGAAAGTTGGTATCGTTGTAAAGGCGAATAAACCCTCTTTCTTCTGAAAGGCATATTTGTATACTTCGTATATAAAAATTAAAAAAAAACACATTTAAGTGAAAAAATATCTTTTTTTATAAAAAAATATTTTTAGCAAAAAAATACTAACCGATTTTTAAAAAATTGGTACCGTTATAAAGGCGACTAAACCCCGTTCTTCTGAAATGCATATTTGTATACTTCGTATCTAAAAATTAAAGTAAACCCACATTTAAATGAAAAAATAACGTTTTTTTTATAAAAAATAAAAAATACCAACCGATTTTTAAACAATTAGTACCGTTGTAAAGGCGATTAAACCCCCTTCCTTCTGATATGCATATTTGTATACTTCGTTTATAAACATTTAAGAAAAACACTTAAAAAGAAAAATTACCAATTTTTTCTTATACAAAATATTTTAAACAAAAAAATTACTAATTAGTAATATAATTGAATACTTTATTTAAATAAAACAGAAAATCATTCTTAATTTTTATATATAACCTGTTATGTAAAAAGTCAAAAACCATGGCGTTTTTATATTTTTATATGCCTTAGACCAGAGCTTCTTAAAGTGGGTTCCGCGGACTCCAAGGGTTTCGTAGAGAAGTCACCGGGGTTCCGTGAAATGAATTTTGTTCTGAATAAGTACGGCGGTCGACAGCCGATTTGAGTTGCACACAAACAAAAGTTCTATAAACAGCATGAACGAGACGCAATTATCTATTTTCAAGCAAAACATAAGAGTGTACTCGTAGTTGTTATGATTGCCGTACTGAGTGCCATACCTATCTACATACATAAAAGCCTTGAGCATTGCGCTTGGCAGTTTTTTTTTCTAGCTTTTATGTGTTGTTGGCCCCTGTAGCTAAAGGGTTAGAGGTGTATTCTACCACTCCGAATGACCTATGTAGGTTCGAACCCTGCTCAAAGCAATATCGCAAAAAAATAGAATAAAGTTTTTTTTTTTAAACAGCGTTCGCCCCTCGGCAGGCAATGGCAAACCTCGGAGTGTATTTCGGAGGCGGTGTAAAACTGTAGATCCCTCCATTTTAGTAACAGCATCAAGACGCATACCACAAATTGGAGAAGCTCGGCCAAACAGTTAGGTGTAAGTGTCAAAATATTAGGTGCGTTCGTTTAAAATCTCCAGTAAAAACCAACCAACTGCCAAATTCCGGCGAAATGTCATCTGTTCTCTCACAAGAGAAAAATATCCCAAATAGTACGCGAACAGAAAATTTGCAGAAACTTGCAAATTAGATGAACAGCTGATATAATTTTTGTTTACATTCAAAAGTGTAAAATTTAAAACGTACGAAAAGCCATCACAAAGCGTTATACTGACACAGTTTATTGATTAAACAAATAACTACTTATTTCTTACAAGTTTAATTAGTCGCATTTTGTAATTTTTAACTTCCAAACCATCAAATTCAATTTTGTGATTTGCGTAAATGCCAACCAGCTGTTTTTGATCAGCTGTTTTCCTGTTGGCAAATTGCTGTTGGCAAAAAATTTTCCAGCTGAAACCAGCAGCTTCCCCTCAAAATGAAATGTCACTTTGCTCTCCCAAATTCCCCTACTTTGCAAGTTTTTTGCGTACGCGAACGCAAAAACTTGAAAGTTTTGGTTAAACATGAACAATTAACAGCTACGCGAACGAACCTATTATTATTATTATGTATATGCGGCTAATAACATTTTGGAGCTTGGAAAATCAACAAACGTATTTTTGGGGAGAGATATATTTTCATCCTTTAAAGAAAATTTAATTTCTGAATTACCTATGTGGAAAAGAAAAGCATTGAATGTTTCCCACCTTTATACAACTTTCTACCAGAAACGCAATGCATTGCCAAATGAAATAGGAAATGTCACAACTGGGCACTTGGTAAATCTCCTGAAATCTTTGTCAGAATGGTATTAGTAATATCGAATGGGTACAAAATCCATTTACGAAGCATTCATAGATCTTCAGAGTACTTTGACACTGAAACACACATTTGAATCTGTGTCTCTGAACGAGTTTTGGATTAGTGTTAGGAGAGAATACCATGCAAGTGCAAAAAAACAAATACAGTAAAACCCGCTTAAGTACCTCACGAAAAATTTCAGCTTTTTGAGGTACTTAGCTGGGTTGGGTACTTAGGAGAACCCGCTTAAGTAACTCGATGCGGGTACTTAAGAGAACATAATTACTCATGTAGTTACATCTTCTTGTTAACTTACATAAATACTTGAATAACAACATTTAATGAAGTATACATAGTTTAAAACCAAAACCGTAGCATTATTTAAACACATAAACAAGTAAAGAAAAACTTTATTAAGAAAAATTTAGTGCAATGGTCTGTCATTTTTACAAGAATTAAAATGTTTAAAAAGTCAAGATTCTACATATCATTTTGTACCAAATTCAAATGATATTGTTTGCCACTTATGTTTATTTATTAATTTTTAAGGTTTTTCAATCAATTAAAATGCAGTTCATTCCCTAACAAATACCATATAAACCTAAGCTTAAGATTTTGTAGAACACTTAAAAAAAATTCATCATATTTTCAAACTCTTTTCTCAGAAGTATTTTTTGAGTATACAGTTTTATAGTCCATTCAATTTTAGTGCAATAATGTGCAAGTTTCAAGTGGCTAAAAGTTACCGTTGATTTTTTAGAACTCTTTTACCGAATTTGAAAATACGTAAATATTTTAAGGAATTTTAAAAGAGCACTTAAAAGGGGAAAATTATAAGTAAAATTGTAAATGGGGCACGAAAAATTGAGGTACTTAGGCGGGTTGGGTAAATAGGGGGGGAGGTACTTAAGAGAGGGATTTTATTCTGATTATATTAAAAAATTCACAGTGTCCAAAAATGTTGGTTACTTAAGCGGGTTAGGTACTTAAGCGGGTTTCACTGTATAGGTCAAAATTGGATGCTACCCCAGAAATGCGCATACAGCTTTCAGACATAATATCGAACTATAAGCAATAATTATTAAAAGAGAAACAATTTCATTCTTCACATCAAAATTTTAAGCATGTATACTATTTCTAGAAAAAGTGTTTATTCATATTTAAGTTGCACTTATTTTTATCAGGGCTGTGGGTGAACAAGAACGAATTAACGCTTAAAACACTATAAATTATTTGTTTTATTTAAATACGGTATTCAATTGTATTACTAATTGGGCAATTTTTTTTTAATTTTTTTATATGGAAAAATTGGTATTTTTTCCTTTTGAAAGTTTTTTCTCCAATTTTTATATACGAAGTAGACAAATATGCATATTAGACAAAAGGGGGTTTGATCGCCTTAACAACGATGCCATTTTTTAAAAATGGGTGAGTATTTTTTTTTTTTTTTAATATTTTTTGATAAAAAAAATTGTTTTTTCCTTTTAAGTGTTTTTTCTCAAATTTTTATTCACGAGGAATACAAATATGAATATTAGAAGAAAGGGGGTTTAATCGCCTTTAAAACGGTACCATACGAAGTATACAATTATGTATATCACAAGAAAATTGGTTAAATCTCCTTTACAACGATACGAAAATATTAAGTTTTTAATTTTCTGAAGATCTGACATTTGACCCGCTAGAGCACCTGTAATATAAGTTTTCACAAAAAAAAAATTTTATACCATATAAATAAGAGAAAAAGGCGGAATACGTTTTTACTTTTTTTGCTTTTTACATGCAATAATTAAAAATATTTTTTACCAAAGGTCCAATTTCGAACTTCGAAGGCCCATATCTCGATTTCGGAGGCTAACTTCGAAAAACGGAGAACTTACTTTTTTTACTTATGACTCAATCTCTTAAAAAAAGTTGGTTTGGTCCAATACCCAGCCAAGTGCTGTACAGTGTTATTATTATTATTGAATCCAATGTACTTATGGTGTTTTCGTTTCTACCAAAAAATTGTGTCCTTTCATTGTCCTCTTTGAACAAACAAACAATGAAAATGCAACATTTTTTATAGAAACACAAATGCCATTAGTTTACAAAAGGAATTGCTAAAATAGAGAATGCTGTAGTCTAGAAATTTTTTATCGAGAATTAATTCATCTCATAAAAAAAATCCAAACAACACCACTCTGCAACTGTTAAAACGTAGATATTTATAAAAATACACCATCTATCGCTCTGCTGGGCGATGGCAGCTGTGCCTACCAAAAGTGGCCGTATTTCTTTTCTAGATTTCAAAGTTTTAGAAGAAAACGACATAAGCACGAATTATTTTTGCTGTTTGAAAAATTTAGTTGTAGATTCGTTAAATCGGGCTTGAAATAATAATTTATAATAATTTCTCTTGGTTTTACATTTATATTTGTTACCATTTCCTCATTTCTAAATATGATTTAGTTTTTTCTAAATGTGGTCACGCTAATTATAAAGGCGACCAAATGGTTTAATGATTTAAATTTAAATAGGCAAAAGGCAGCCATTCCCCGATTCCCCGCAACGAGAGAATTTCCCCGCAAGTTGGCATCGCTGGTATGTATTTACATTTTCAACTGCTTTATTAATTACTATGTAAAAAAACCTCATCTTTCGATTGAGATGACCTAAACAATGTTAAAAATGACCATCATTAAGATACATATTTATAAATAAAGGTTTTTTTTTAATGTCCACCATGAATAGAGCAAAATTTTGGAAAACGCATACGACCATCGGATAGGCCATACAAAAGCTTATATAAATCAAAGTTCTCGATTTCTTCCCTATTTTTTGTGTGATTTCCAGCTAGTCAAAAGGTAGGTTGTTTTGCAGCACTGAGCGCTTATGTATTTACAAAAGCTATATATATCGCTAGCTTAGAGTGAAAAGTTGCTAAGTCCACTTTTTATGAATGCTCATATTTTGATACAGAAGGCTAGAGAAATTAAAAATGCATCATTTCGAAAAGGATAAAGGTCCTTGTTTTATGTTTACTCGTTTATAATCAATGAAAGGAAAATTTGCTGAGTCCAAAAAGTGCTCCGAAAATTCGATTAGGCCAAAAGAGTATAAAATCTTTTAATAAAGATCGAATCCCTGTATATGTTGTATGGATAAAAGAAGTTCATTTCCTCTCATGTACAATTTTTAAATTGGGACTTAGCAACTTTTCACTCTAGGCTAGCGATATGTATTTACAAAGATACATACATATGTATGTATGTACATCCAATCAAATAATGAAAATACATCTGCACTTCGGAGTGTGATTTCTGCTTGCCATGCGAGGAAGTGTCCATAAGGAGCCGCGTGGGGACGTCACTTTTCGTTTTTGTTCAAATTCTAATGCAAAAGTCATAAAACTTAAGTTTGAAATTATTTTACTTCTAGCTTTTAGTTGCGAATGCAACCGACTGTAACGACAAATACAAGGGCTACGATGAAACCGACACAACCAAGCAACAAGCTGGCAGCTTCGCTCGCGTGTCACTCAGATGTTGAAAAAGTATTCGTATCAATAGCTCGCTTCAGCATTGTGCAGTGTTTTGCCGCGTATTTATATTTTGCATAGCGAGCGTCAGGACCAGCAATGAAAACTACATCGACGCCAGTAACAGCCGGACAGACACTTACAGAACATTCCCATCCCTCCGTCGATCCGTTGATGCACTATCATAAGTGATCGGCAGTTCTGAGTGAAACGCTTTGGTTATGGTTCTGAATTTTGTCACGGTAGCGCGCCGGTGGCTAATCTACCGCATCGCTACTGAATAGATGCAATTTTTTTATATGGTATATCTCTTTAGGTCTTAGTCGAAATTACAGCAGCACAATTGCTTACTTAATAAATTTAGTAAAACTTAACCGATTTCCTACAGCAAAAAAATTTAATTTGTAATAATACCTGAAGATTAAATTATAGCAATGCACATTAGGTCAAATGATTACTTTTTCTGTGCGAAATTAATAGCAGCTAAAATATTGCATCATTTTAATGTAAAAAGATGGAAAACGTTAAAACAAGTGTAAAGGCAGTAAATAAAATGTTAAACAGACTTGGCATTTCATAAAACAGACTTTACTGCTTTTTTGTAGTTCAAATGATGAGTATATGTTTTAGGTAGTACTCAAAAACATTGTCCAATTAGCTTGGTTTTGACACAAGTTATTTTCTTACCATACTCAACCCCCTCCCCTTTAGAATGAGCTACATAATAAAATAACTATGGTCAGATGTACATAAATGGTTTCTTCTAGCGATTAGTTATGGCATTATCGAAATTCCTAAATTAAAAAAAGAAAAATATTTACTCCATGTGTCGCAGATATGTCTTGAGGAGCGATTCCTAAAGCAGTTGGTCTTCATAAAACACTTCATTTTCACTTGCGGTTTGAGTATTTCCAAATTCCCCACCGATATTATTTATTTATATTCAGAATACAAATGCTGCTTTGTGACACATTTACCAAAAATCACTGGTAACTTCCTGAAAATAATACGAATGTTTATGAAACTAATTTGTTAAAAGAATGTTCAAAGCTCTATTCACTTTGAGTGAAAAAATTCGAAATTTCAGTCCGTGAGTTCTCTCAAGGATTTGCCTTTTTGCGAAGGCGCTAGTGTATTTGTAACATAGCCTCGGATACGCTACAGGAGATGAAATGTAATCCAGACTGAGGCTGCTATTTTTTTTTTTTTTGCTATCACATACTTCCATTTTCACTATTTATCACCAAAAAATGTTTGAGATATTTTTGGAGATAGCTAAAAATTTGGAAAAAGGTTGGCTATCCTATTTTAGCACTTTAGCGATAGCGAAAGTTAGAATCCGGCTGATGGTCGACACAGTTGGCGTTTTGATTTCGAAAAGAACCTCATCAGCAAAAAACACTATGTTTTCAGATCTAAATATTTTAACATCCTTTCCAAATTGTTTCCCATTGTTTTCATATTTATTTGATAAATAATTGCAAAAAATACGCGTTTTTTCTTCTAAGAGTTTCATAGCACTTTCGCAAATATCAGCAGCACCAAATTTTTTTTCAACATGGTTAACAACCGAAAATGGCTTTTCTTTTTTCGAACATCCAATCAGCCAAACTTCAAACAACTTGCCTTTTGTGATAGCATGATAACCCAGAAAAAAACCGTTTTTCTTGAAAACGGCTAAAAACGGCAAGTTAAGTATTGAACTCATTACATCTTAGTTTATCGATTTCCGATTCCATTTTGTTTGCCGAAAGTTAGCACAATTGTAAAAGCTTACATAAAATCATAAATGGAAATAAAGCAGACAATGTTTGAGGTTATGCAAATAAGTCAGTTTTTTGCAAACAAATGATACAAAGTCACTTTTTTAAATTGGGACATAGGTTCTCACTTAGATATAGTTTTCTTTCCCATTTAAAATTTTCCTTTAGTTATTCGAACTTTACAAAAACAATGCACTTGAAATTTACAAAATAAACCTGTTGCGCAAACAACGTATCATAACGTTTTGAAAGTGTAACTTTGGTTTATTGCTGTATAACGGTGTTTTTAATTTTACAAAAACTAAGTGAAGTTTCTGTTATTTTGGAGTATTCTCTACAGAATGGCAACAAAAAATAATGTAAAACTGCCTTTACGAAATTGGGCTTTCGCACAGCCAAATGTATCATTTGACCTAATGTGCAATGATAAAAAATTTGTAAATGAAGTCGACTGACTTTTATTAACCGGAAGTTAAGGACCGGTTGTTCAATGTCTGGTTAACACAAATCGGAGGTAGAAGCCCCGGTTAAATACAACGATTGCTTTATCGATCACATGTTATATGCTTGATGACGAAATCGTCGATAATAATGTTTAACTGGGAGGTAGTGATAACTAGACATGGAACAACAGGCCCTAAGAGCCGGTTACTCAGTATCTCGTTAACACTAACTATAGGTTAAACATTATTATCGACATTATCGATTCCCTGTTATATGTTATGGAATCGATCGCGTCGATAACGATGTTTAACCTGCAGTTAGTGTCAACCAGACATTGAGTAACTGGCCTTAAGTTATACATTACCTACTCCCGTAAAGATGTACATATGTATATCAGGGTGGTGCGAAAAAAGTAAACTCGGAATTTTAATGCTCTCATTCCCTGGGTTTGTTCTATATCAAAAAAATATGTTTGAAATCAAAAAATATTTATAGGTCGCTTTCGTAGAAATTTTATAGAATTAATAGAAAATCAATAGTTTTCAATCAGAAGACTCTAGTTCTCTTGAAGAGACCTCAAGAAATTATACCCAAATGTTAATTAATAAATCTTTTATATCAATCATTTTTTATGAGTTCCCAATTGCCTTCTTTAAGATCTTTGGGGTTAAATAACAACTGGGCCTTATTGCTTGAAGTCTCCTGAGGGGAAACAGAGTTTGACGGTTGAAAAATATGAATTTTCATCTCTTAATATTTTTTTCAAGAACTCAACAGGGGTATATTTTTTTGATATTGATTCAGTGCTTTCCCGTAAGTTCGAGTAGATTCCTTGTTAGGGTTGATTGCAGTCTTTCTAATAAAAGTCGCGGTTTACTAGTTTAAATTCAATTCAATTTACTTTAATTACTCAATAGAAAACTTACACTTTTTATGCGGAGACTCTAAGCGGGCAAACGAAATATGCAGGCGGTAGAAAAGCTAACGAAGGAATGCAGAAGCCGAAAAACAATAAGCGAAGGAGAATAAGAAATGTCAAAAGACGTTTGCTCTTAACTCCTTCGTGGTGAATTAACGTTAACCCTTGTAAGTTCGTGAACATTAACTCTTATGTTATACATGCAACCATTAAATCTTTAAAGTTTCGAACCAACATACCGCTGCCCTTGAACTATCTATGTCCATATTATATGTTCAAACTTAACATTACAAATAGATGTTTAAAATACATTTTTGAAGGAAAATACTTTAAATATAGGAAAAAGACTTGAGAATATGATTATCTTATTGGACTATGAGTCATCATCGGATGATAGGTCTTCTTTGGTGGGTAGTAGGCACAACTTTGCTATTGGACGAACAAACTCTCCATTAGACGTTTTCACCGTCACGACTCGTACGCGACCATCAGATCCAGGATGGCATCGAATTACTCTCGCTAGTAACCACTTTGTAGGGGGAGTAGGCTTGTTGAAAACTGTTACTATATCTCCTTCTTCGAAGTTGCGACGTTGCAGGCTAACAAGATATCCATCTCTCCAACGACGCCAAAAATACCGCCTTATTGCGGAAATTAACTGCCAACGTTGATGAAGATTTCCACAGAACCCTTGACCCTTAGGTTCTGTGATTGACTTAAGTGGCTCTCTAACGATAAAGTGCCCTGGGGTTAACGCTTCGAAGTCGACTGCGCTTGTTGTGCCTTCGCATAACGGGCGGGATTTCACGCATGCTTCCACTTCTGTCAACAATGTACTAAACTCTTCGTATGAAAGTAGAGTTTCGCCCAAAACGCGTTTTAGGTGGTACTTAATGCGCTTGATACCGGTCTCCCAGTATCCGCCCATATGCGGCGCAGTCGGCGGATTAAAACGCCACTCAATGTTCGACTCAGAACAGAAAGATTGTGGTCTGTCGTCTGCCATGCATTGCTCATATCTGTTGCGAAGCTCCTTCTCAGCGCCGACGAAGTTTGTGCCATTATCTGAAAACATCGTCTTGCAATACCTTCTACGGTTAATAAACCTTTTGAACGCGTTAAGAAAAGCCGAAGTCGATAAATCTCCCAGGAACTCGGTGCATTGCACCAGTGCACATACAAGGAGCATGAAGGAGCAAATATAGCCTTTGACGGACTTCGCCCCTCTTCCGTGCGCGTACTTAAACATGTATGGGCCGGCAAAACCCACAGCGGTGCGTATGAAACAGCGGACGTAGGTAACTCGAGACACAGGAAGATCACCCATTGATTGCTTAGCGAGATTTCGATTTAAATAAGTACATTTTACGCACTTGCGATAAGTACTGCGGATCAAGTGGCGGGCGCCAATAACCCAGTAGTGGCGTAGCAAAACCGCTTGCATTAAACGTGGTCCTGCATGCAGAGTGAACCGATGAATGCCGAATATGATTAGCTTCGACAGCGGAGAATTTTCGGGTAAGATGACGGGGTGCTTTGCATCGTATGCGACATCCGCGGACTTCAGTCTACCCCCAACTCGAAGAATACCATTTGTGTCGAGAAACGGCTGCAAGCGCAACAGGTTACTACGGAGTGGGATCGGCGTTTTTGCGCTGCAATTAAAAATTTCGATAGTAAAGAAAAAATGTTCGGTATACGTTATTAAACGGCGTTCCGCTTTAGCTATCTCAACACAGCTATGAGGACCACATCGTTTTTCACCAGTGCGTTGTATACTAGAGCGGATATTGAGCAAAAAGCGCAAAACGTAAGCGATGATTCGTCGTAATTTGGAGTACGACGAGTATTTAGTCATTATCGGCCAATGAATATCCGAGTTGGTGACATGAGCATGAACTTTCTTTCGTAGACCCAATTCCATTACGTACGTTTTTGTTAAGCCTTGCTTCCAAAACTGGTTTGAACTACTCAGAAATTCAGGACCGTTCCACCATTGCTCATGGTGCAGAAGTTTCAGCGGCGTTATACCGCTAGAGGCGCAATCTGCTGGATTTCCTTCAGGCCGTACGTAATTCCAGCATTCCGGAGGAAGAATCTCGTGGATATCATCGACCCGGTTTGCGACAAACGTTCCCCATCTGCTAGGGTATGCTTGCAACCACGCCAACGTAATAGTTGAGTCCGTCCAAGCAAATAACGGGTATCGTAGATTCACCCCAACTATGCAGCACACTTCTAACTAACTCAGCAGTGAGGTGAGCAGAACACAGTTCCAGGCGCGGCAAAGATGTGGTTTTTATCGCTTCCACTTTGGTTTTGGACGAAATTATTGAAGCGGTGACCTGATCGTCGCTATGAACGGTGCGTACGTACATCACTACGCATCAGCGAAGATGTGAAATTCAGTAAAGGATGCAGCCGTTTCACAACCGAGCCAGCAACTCACCTTCAAGTTTACTATTTACAGCAGCTGCACGCGATGATCAAGCTAAGATTTGCGATTGTGTCTGGTATCAAGTCATCCCATCCAACCTCAGCACGCCAAATGTCTTGGAACCACATTTTCGAGCATATTGTTACAGGAGCAAGTAAGCCCAGCGGATTAAAGAGAGTACTGGCATCTGACAAAAAGGCTCTCTTAGTCAGAATAGTGGGTGGCTTCTTTAGGTCGACTGCGAATGTAAAGTAATCGTCCACTATGTTCCAAGCGAGGCCTAACGCATGAACTTCCTTACCGTCGACTATGTAATGGGATATAGTTTGAGATGATTTGGACATGCTTTCTTTCAATTCAGCGCAGTTAGATGCCCATTTCCGTAGTTCGAAGCCGCCTTCTTAAAGAATTTCGGATACGTTTTGTTGAAGCGATCGGAGTTCTGACTTGCAAGAAGCTCCAGTTAGCAGGTTATCCATGTAAAAATTATTGAGGATTGCGTCAACCGCTTTTTTACAGCCATTAGTTGAGCACTTAGCAGTTTGTTGCAACGCTTTGACAGCTAAGTGAGACGCGGCGGCCACCCCGTACGTTACCCGTAACATGCGGTAATCTCTCACGGCTGAAGATGGATCTGGACACCAAACGATTCCTTGCAGATCGACGTGTTTCGATGAAACGCAGACCTGCCGATACATTTTAGCCACATCCGCGGGTTATCGCGTAGCGATGAGTTCGGAAGCGCAGCAATATAGAATATAAATCTTGCTGTAGCTGGGGTCCAACAAACAATGCGTCATTCAGCGAGTTACCCGTGGTGGTTTTGGCGGACACGTTGAAGACTACCCTCAGCTTGGTCGTAACGCTAGATTCTTTAATAACTGGGTGGTGTGGTATATAATACATCTCGCTCGTCGCTTCAGACACCTCCCCCATGTGACTCATGTCAATGAGCTCTCGCATGAACTCATCGTAGCGCAAACGCAAATCGTTGTTACTAGCGAGCCTTCGTTCTATGCGTAGCAGGTTACGTATTGCGAAGTTTCGTGACTCACCCAATACTATGTTAGGTTTAAGCGGTAGTTCAACCACAAAGCGACCATCCGGCATTCTTTGATGTGTGAAATTGAAGTGATTCTCGCAGAAGTTTTCCACGTTCGTGAGATGCTGTTTCTGCGGCGAATCTTCGAGCTCCCATAACCTAGCGAGCGCTCGTTCTAATTGTACATCGCAATGCAGCGATTGCACACGAAGCGTTTGCGAAACGGGACTGTAAACGTTTCCAAATAAAGTCCAGCCGAAAACTGTTTTCTGTGCCACAGGCGTGCCAGACGGACCTTTTCGAAACTCCGTACAGATTAGTTGATCCATCACATCCATGCCTACGAGTATGTCTATGCGGCCAGGTTTCGCGAAATGTGGATCAGATAGGAATAAGCCTTGGATATGCGGCCAACTAGAAACATTCAGAGTCTGCACCGGCAAATCGTTGGTGATTTTCGGAAGAATCAGCGCGGTAATATCATAGCATTTATCCGAACAATTAGACGAAAGCGTGAGCAGCGTCGCGCCTCTACATCGACCGCCTTGCGTGGTCAAATCCCTGTGGCAAATACAGAAGACGATGAACGTGTTAATCCCAAACACTGTACACATTCCTAGGTTACAAACGAGGCGTGCGACCCGGTGTCGAACAATAAACGTGCGGTTTGCCAATGACCAGCGCAGTCTCGAATCTTTACTAATGCGGTAGATAATATAACTGATTTTTGCGTTGCAGGTAGAGGAATGGAACCAGCACTCAAGCAGGACGAAACGCGTGAAGCAGCGCTATTCGCTGCCAAAGCGGTGGCAGATGAACCAGTTGCATGGTTGCTGACAGATGCGGAATTCGAAGCGGCAGCGATGGCATCGACGACATGAGCAGATGTGGCGGCGGGGGAACCTGTATTACTGTGAAGCAGCGTTGTTGGTGTCGTTGATGACATATTCGGCAAGCAGATGAGCTATTACAGCGTTCTTTGTAATGCCCTGGACTTAAACAATTCAAGCAAGCTTTGGATTCTTTGATAAATTTAGATTTTGCATTAAATTCTAAACTACGAAATTTGTCGCAAGAGTAGATCTTATGAGTTGCATTGGAATTGCGTGCAATACTTCGTTTGATTTCGCAGCAGATTTCTGCGTTGTCGACTTAATAGTTGTTGCCTGCGGAACAGGCGCGGTAATAATTGCCAATGAGCGGCACTTAATCTCCAGAAACGTTGTCAGTTTTTCGAAGGTGGGGAGTTCATCGTTAATAAGCGATAGCTCCCACTGTGTGCGGGTTTCGAACGCGAGTTTATTTACTGTATATGCACCAACCAATCGTCCCAGAAGTCTACGAGATGCCCTAATGCTTTAAACTCTCGTACGTGTTGCTGAGTTGCATCGAGAACACCTTTTATAGCATCAGAAGTGTCATCAGAAGTGTCATCCGAAGCTTTGCGAACGTCAGCTATCACCCTGAGGTGTGCCTCAATAATAACTCGCATTACTTTATAGCGAGACTTTAGCAAGTCCCACGCCTCTGTGTAGTTTGCATCCCAGATTTTGAAGCTCCTAATAATGCTTAGTACGTCACCTTTTAGGCAACTGCGCAAATAATGTAATTTTTGCCCATCTGATAAAGCGGTGTTGGTGTCAACCGATGTACAAAAGGCGTCATAGAAAGCGACCCAATCCGTGGAATCGCCCGAAAAGGTAGGTAAATCCATTTTCGGCAAACGTATAGCCGCAGACACAGATGCTGACGTAGCTGCAGGCTGCGTTGGCGGTTCCGCCCTACACTTTTGAACCCGTTTGAAGTTGACTAAAGCTTCAGCATTCCAAGTTTCACCTTGTATGCGAGCGTTCTCCTGTACTTCCACATTGTCAGATCCGCAAGATGTTTCAACATCATCTTGAGCAGCGGTGAAACGTGCCCATTGCTCATTAAGGAGTTGTAAATAGCTTGATACAGTGTCGACGTCCATGAGAAAAGCTTCGTCTTTGCTTTTGGCCATGTATATTTTAATAGCATTTAGTGCAGAGTCGCTAGTTTTTACTGAAGAAGACATTATTAGTTTTGCTTTATAGGTCAGAGGGCAAAATAAAGCCACGGCAGATTTGTAAGTAATGTAAAGTAAACTGATTGATAATTCGTAAAGGACAAATCGGAGGACGGCAGAATGTCACAATAACGAATGTAGAACGATTTGCAGAGGTCAAGCCAAAGTCAGCTTGAGTTATCGAATTTATGCTTCTCGTATGTATGTATGTAGGTTGGTGTGAATGTGATCTATTACACCTTGGTTTCCATACAATTGCGCTTATATTCGGGCCGAAGGACCAGCAATGATGCCGTGTTTTCCCGTAAGTTGATTGCGAGTAGATTCCTTGTTAGGGTTGATTGCAGTCTTTCAAATAAAAGACGCGGTTTACTAGTTTACATTTAATTCAATTTCCTTTAATTACTAAATAAAAAATTAACACTTTTTATGAGGAGATTCTAAGCCTGCGAACGAAATATGCAGGCGGTAGAAAAGCTAACGAAGAAATGCAAAAGCCGAAAAACAATAAGCGAAGGAGAATAAGAAATGTCAAAAGACGTTTGCTATTAACTCCTTCTGGGTGAATTAACGTTAACACTTGTAAGTTCGTGAACATTAACTCTTATGTTATACATGCAACCATTAAATCTTTAAAGTTAGTATATTCGAGCCCAACAGATATTGTTACGATTATCTCTGTTAAGTTGACGGATATCCCAAAATTCCTTCGGTTTTTTATCACTGCATTGTTAAATAAACGCTCAAGATGACCAAATAACAGTACAATTAACTTTATTGTGAAACAAATACTTTACTAATTGTTTAGGCAATAACAACGATTAATAATACTTGTTAAGGTAATTACAACACTTTACAAAACTTTTAATTAATTAATTAATTAATCCCAACGGCTTTTTGCCCTCCATTCCCGCCCAACCGACACGAGGGGCGCAGTCCGCATGACGTACGGAACTTTTTTTTTTTTTTTAGTTTTTTCGTGCCGAGTAGTGGAAACAGGAGTTTGTTAAGTGTCGAGATCTAAAACTATTCAGCTACAGAATCAAATTCATCAGCTGATTGGATATGCTAAAGATAGTATTTCAATTATTGAGAGTGGAAATAATAGTTTTCTTTATAGTAAAAATCGAGTCCGATACGTCAAACGTGCTGGAATGACAGTTAAAATCTTGACATAAACCACGGAATGATTCGTTTAGTTCAAAATTAGTTTTGCATGGCTTTAAAAATAGAGGTCGAAAGTGTCTTGACACTCGAGAAGGAACATTAAAATTTACCTCAGCCAGGAGGGCCGGGCTATTAATCAAGCCTGTCATTAATTTTACGATAAATATTATACCCAGCATTTCTCTACGACTTCCGAGTGTAGGCAAATTTATGAGCTTTAGACTTGTGTAAGGGGAGAGATTGTAATCTGAATCCCAGTTAAAATTACGCAATGCAAAAAGCAAGAATTGTTTTTGAATTGATACAATCCTTTCTGAATGAACTTGGTAGCGGGGATTCCAAACAATAGATCCGTATTCTAGTATAGGTCTAACTAAACTGGTAAAAAGAGCTTTTGTAACATAAGGATCTTTGAACTCTTTTGACCATCGCCTTACAAATGCAAAAACGCCTTTGGCTTTATTGACTGTAACATTAATATGATGGTTGAAATTGAGTTTGGAATCCATTGTGATACTAAGATCGACAAAATTGGATACCTGCTCCAGATTATAATTTGATATTGAATAAACAGCTGGTTGAACAGCCCTCCGAGAGAAACACATAACTTTACATTTTTGAAGGTTTAGTGGCATATAGTTTGTATTACACCAACTAACCACGTGGTTCAGATCCGCTTGTAACAAAGACCTTTCTTCGATAGAGGACAATGTTTTAAAAAGTTTCACATCATCGGCATACATTAAAATTTTTGAATGTTTTATTATAGAAGAAATATCATTAATGAATATCAGGAACAGAATCGGACCAAGGTGGCTTCCCTGAGGAACTTGCTAACACAATTGATCTCTGCTTTACGACTGAATTGTAGCTTGCTAATTTGCAACTGAACTTGGTGTGCGCTGCAGCAGCGCCCTTATATACCTGCGCCGTTTGGCTCTCATGGCAACTCTTGATGATTCTGCCATCTATCGCACATTCTCTAATTCTTTCTCTGTTCGCAGTATTCTTCCACTTGACGTTTTTCTCTGTCGAATATTCTACCTCTTTCGTCGAACATTCTTCCATTTTATTGCTGTTCGCTTCGCGTTGCCGCAGTATTCGCTACAATGTAGAACAATCCTGTGTCATTAAAATTCCAATTTTACTTTGTTTTCACCATGTCCGATTAAGTCTAAACAATCGTTATCGACCTCCTCAATAGAATCAATGTGTTCGAAAAAGTAGTCGATATATTCAACTGGAGGGGCATGTAACTAGAAGTTGCATGTTGTTAGGTGCGCCAGCTATTATTTTGAAGATTTCTGACAACCAAAATTAGCCTTAGCGAATGTTGGAATTCGGGTGCAGATGATTTACTAAGGGCCGTTTGCACAATGTCTGGCTAACGCTAACTGGAAGTACATCCTTCAGTTAAGCACATCGACTGCTTTATCGATCCCTTGTTATAGGCTGGGTGTCGATAACGTCGACAATGATGTTTAAGGGCCGGTTGTTCAATGTCTGATTAGCACAAATCGGAGGTAGAAGCTCCGGTTAGATACAACGACTGCTTTATCGATCAAGTAGTGATAACCAGACATTAAACAACCGGCCCTAAGTGGGAGCTAGAATTAACCAGACATGGTGCAAACGGACCTAAGTGCGTTTTGGGAATAGACGAAGTTTCAATTATTATTTTGTATTATGTGGATGAAAAGATTTCACGAGAATCATGCAACCAGTGTTGCCAACTTTTGATTTTCAAAAAGCACAAAAAACTTGGAAAAAGCGTTTTACCACACTAAAAGCACCAAATGGTTTTGAATCAATTGATGCTTGTTCCATAACATTTTGTACGTATTTAACAAAAACAACAAATTAACAATATTTACACGAATGCATACATAAATCAATAAACAAAACTTTTTCGCTCATAACGATTGAATAGCCTCTAAACATGCTATGATGACTCATGCTTACGACGTAATACTGAAGTACTGCACATTAAAACTGATATGTACATATATCTCAAGAAAGAAAAATCGAATCCCAACAAACGAAAATCATGCCCTAAGTAGAAATGAGCAAAACAAATTTTTTTTCATTATATAACCTCAAATATCGCAAAAAACCGAGATTTTGGCGCTTTGAGGTTAGGATATCTCAAAATTCTAGTGCTAGAGCAATTGTGCGGCCAGATTTGGATTCAGCACCAAGAAACAACCCTACAAGACGCGATTGACAGAAACTCCAACACATTCACAACGAAAACTAACACATATGCAAAATTTTATATGCCAGTTTGGCTCTGTAGGGAATGACTGTCATTTGATCGATCAAGTGAGTGTCAATGCTGATAGAAGTAACGGTAGTTGGTTGCCATAGTAACCACAAGATTCACTAGGGCTGCATTTTGTGCTCAACAAAAGTAGTTGTACCTGCCAAATAATGGCGAGTACTGAAGTACTTGGATATAATTTTGAACTTAATTAGTTTAATTTGAATTTTATCATTATTCGACCCCGCTCATAGCAAAAGTAAGTAAAAATAAAAGTTTTCATTGTGGTATGACATTCTTTTTATATATAAACGTAATAAATAAAACCGTATTATAAAGTACTTGGTACTGAAAAAGTTCAAATGCGCACATCAACAGAAAAAAGAAAGACGCAAAACGAAAAGATGCTCAAAACTTAAAGCGCTGTGGAAAAATAAAGATAAGTTTTGTAAAATATTTCATTTAAAATGAATAAAAGAGCTTTTAATACCGCCATGGGCAAGAAAAACGGATTTACGAATCC
>NW_023458555.1:66948635-66968272 GCF_013731165.1 Rhagoletis pomonella | reverse complement strand
CCAATATTGCGAGTATGGGAGCGTTAATTAACTTTGTAAGTATTTAAAAATTTATATGTGAAAACACTTCCACATTGTTTCCGACGTTAATTTCCCGGCTATAAATGCACTAAAGGATAGACCGCGTTTGTAACTCCTGGCACCCTCAAATTAAGAAAACTAAACCTTTTTCTTAAAAATTATATTGAGTACTAGGAACGGGCACCGTTTCCAAAAAATCGGTTTTCGATTTATCGAGGTTTTTTTATTCAGGTTTAAACCGTTTAAAAAACTGTATAAAAACCCGGTTCTTTTCAGTTTACCAAAAAAAAAGATATAAACTCCACGAAAACAAAAAACTAAAAAAAACGTCGATATAGAGTTAAAGTTAATTTTCTTTTTTAATATGTATTGTATAATTTTTTTTTCTTTTTTGAAATTTTCTTATTTAAATTTACTTACTGCTGGCGTCGCCATTAATTAAAACAATCCGCCCTATGTTGAATATCGTCATCGTCAGTAAAAGTGACGATAAGGCCATCGTCAGCCATGTTACGGATGCGCTCACGATCGTCGACGATGACGTTGACGGTATTCAGCATAGGGCCGAATCATTTGTACCTTGTTTTATTTAACTAATTCATTTCCAAAAATAAGAAATTCTATTAAAGGATTTGACATAAAACTTTAATTCAGAAACAAAAACGTTTTTAATTTATATGTAGGCGCCATAATTTTAATTGTTTTGAATGGCGTTATGTTCCTTTTAACAGCCAAAGATTAACAATCGACTTCACAATCAGTTTTACTTAATTTCCAGATCAGAAAAAAAATTTAGTAGTCACTTTCAAGTTTCGGTACGCCATAAAATTTAATTCTTATCTCCAAGATATACAAAATCGTTATCTTACACTGCTGGTGGATGCAAAAACCGAATTTTCGGTTTTCAGTTTAATCGGAAATAACGATTAATACCTAAATTATATATGTAAACAGATTGAAAAAGATGATTAACCAAATTTAAAAAAAGGGTTTTTAGAAACATCGAACTTTTTTTGAACATCCCTATTGAGTACCAATAATAAAAAAACCAAATAACAAAGTTGGTAATGCTGATCTCGGCAAGATTGCATCAGCTGATTGTCATAAATATGTAATTATAACTACGAAAATTGCATTTTTTTTCTTTATGTAATTGAAATTTCCATTTTGTCTATTTAACTAAAAAACCTTTATGGCCATCTTTATCTTTAAAGCTTTATGAAATCGATCAGCAAAATAAAGTATCCTTTAAATTTTAAATTATTTTTTAATTTTATTATGAAATCGGCCCTTACATATGCAGTGTTGTCATTCTAGTTTAACTGTTTTTCAACCGATTTCACAAAAAGGAGAAGGTTATCAGTTCATCGGACCCGTCTGTCCGTCTGTTTGTATGTAATCTAGCCTCTCAGTTTTTGAGATATCCCAATCAAATTTGTTAAGTGGATGTATTTTTATATTATATTAATCATTTGTCGGAACCGGAAGAATCGGACCACTATAACATATAGCTTCCATACAACTGTTTGTTCAGATATGAGATTTTTCGTTATAACTCATCCATTTATGCAGCTAGGAGCATGAAATTTTGCAATACTTGCACCCATTACCAACAAAATACTTACAGTGAAATTTACAAAGATCGGGGCACTATAACCTATAGCTCCCATACAACTGATTGTTCAGATATAAGATTTTTCGTTATAACTCCTCCTTTTATATAGCTAGGAACATGAAATTTCGCACTGTTTTCAATAATTATCAACAGAAAACTTACAGTGAAATTTACAAAGATCGGGTAACTATAACCTATAGCTCCCAGACAACTGATTGTTGAGATATAAGATTTTTCCTTATTATTCCTCAATTTATGCAACTAGGAACATGAAATTTCGCACTGTTTCGACTCATTATCAAGCTTGTTGTTAAGCTTGTTATAAAATTATCAGCTAAGAATAATAGATAGCGCAGTGTATTATGCTCTCTGCATCTTTTGAAATCCTTATTCTTTGCTTCTTGTGCTTCTTCTGACCATTGCCCATTTGGGATGACGAAATTATCTATTATGCTGTACCATGTTTCAAAACTTTATGCATTGATACCGGCATATGATACTAACCGCATAGTTTTGTATATAGTACTGCTGTTTCTAATGCATAATTTTTGAATTCTTTTGTATCGATTAGTTTTCCTGAAGCTAAAACTTGTAATATTACACCGTGCGACAAAAACCACAAATTTTTAAAACACACGAAAAAATCAATATATTCACAAAACTAGGAGCCAAATATTGTATAACTGCGTTTTTAATTTTTCTCTCCGGCCTTTGAAATTTCCAGAATATGATTGAATAAAAAAATTATTTAAAAGATTTGCTGCATTGTAGAGTAACAAAATGGCTATCAGTTAAAAGAAAAAGTTCTGTAGAATATAAAAAACATTTAGTTTTTTGTTGCACCAGGACGAATAAATGTTGAAAATGTCCTTTTAAAACTTTATCCTTGAATATCCTTGGAAATTTCCAATATTTTTTTTTTTAAATATGTGTCAAGGACTAATTCGTAAACTACCACATCCAACTTTATTAGTTTAAGATAAAGAAAATGTACACTTCTCTTTATAAGATATTGATAGGTACAATATACATAAATGCAGGTATCAGAATCATTACACTGTACAGCACTCCGCTGGCTATTGGCCAAACCAAATTTTTTTTAAGAGATTGAGTTATAGGTAAAAAAGTAATTTCTCCGTTTTTCGAAGTTAGCCTCCGAAATCGAGATATGGGCCTTCGAAGTTCGAAATAGGATCTGTGGTAAAAAATTATTTTTATTATTATATGTAAATAACTAAAAAACTAAAAACACAGTCGTAGACCCCCTTTTTCTCTTATTTAAATGGTTTATAACTTTTATTTTGCAAACTTATATTACAGGTGCTATAAGGGGGCAAAGGTCGGGTCTTCGAAAAATTAAAAATCGTATATCAAACAATTTTGAACTGATTTTTAAAAAGTTGGTATCATTGTAAAAGTGACTAGACCACCTTCTTCTTTTCTGATATGCATATTTGTATATTTTGTATGTAAAAATTTGAGAAAAAAACATTTATAAAAAAAATATTTTAAACAAACAAATTACTAAGCGATTTTTAACAAATTGATATCGTTGTTAACGCAATCGAATGTTCTTTCCTCTGGTATGCATATTTGTATACTTCGTATATAAAAATTTGAGAAAAAACACTTAAAAGGGGAAAATAACTTTTTCTATAAAAAAAATTAATTAACAAAGAAATTACTAAGCGATTTTTAAGAATTTGGTATCGTTGTAAAGGCGATTGAACCCTTTGTCTTTCGGTGTACATATTTGTATACTTCGTGTATAAAAATTTGAGAAAATACACTTGAAAGCAAAAAAGTATTTTTTTTTTATAAAGAAAAATATTTTAAACAAAAAACTACTAACCCATTTTTAAAACATTGGTATCGTTGTAAAGGCTACCAGAAAACTTATACTTTCTTAAACCCGACAACTTCGTTTTATATACACAAAAAAAATATATGTAATTAAAACATTTTTTCCATTGCCCCCTGGATGGAAGGCTGGCTACTCCCTTGTATACAAAACAATTAAAGTATTTAAACCGTAGGTATATCAAACGGTCATTTTGTTCTTTTAGAGCGCATACATGTTTCCATAATAATGATTCCAGTATCTTCATTTATATATATTTTAACTATCAATATCTTATAAAGAGGATTGTAAATTTTTTTTATAAAAACCTAATAAAATTAGAAGGACGAAATTCGAAGATGTGGTGTTAACGTATTAGTCATTGACATATATTTTTTCAAAAATAAATATTGGAATTTTCCAAGGATATTCAAGGATAAAGTTTTAAAATGACTTTTTCAATACTTATTTGTCCTGGTGCACCCAAAAATTAACTTTTTTTATTCTACAGAATTTTTCCTTCTATGGGTATCAGACCCATATTGTTATTCTACAATGCACTGCATCTTTGGAATAATTTTTTTTATTCAATCTTATTCTAGAAATTTCAAAGTCCTTTTAAAAAAATCCTTAAACGACAAAATCAAAAACAGTTTTAATGCACGAAACAAGCCAAACGGCAAATTATGTCACAAAAAAATTAATTGTTTTTATTATTTCCAACCAATTTTTAAACCGCTTTCCAAGTCCCTATTTTTTTTAAATAAGGCTGTTTAAACAAAAAACAATTAAACGACAAAATCTAAAACAGTCTTAATGCACAAAACAAGCAATGGGCAAAACGGCACAACTAATTAACGGCGAATTCATGGGTATATGCGACATTTTTTTTTTTTATGTTGTTTCGCTAACTTTATACACATCAAGAAGTGTGTAAATAAATATAGAGCATCTTGCTATAAGATTTATTTATAAAAACGGTATATGCTTATGGCCTTATTCATAAAAAATAAAATAGATTTAAATGTATAAAACATTAAAAAAAAATCGATTTGTTTACTTTTTAAGAATTTGGGTATACCATTTAACTTAACTTTTTTTGCACCCATCTCTTTTTCTGTTTATTATTTAAAAAATTTTCTTTTCCTTAATACTCATTTGACTGAGTTTCAATTACAACCAGCAAAAATCAAAATATTTTATAAAAAATTTGTTGACCGTTTTACAACGGCATTTAAAGCTTTTTTTGTTCAAATTGAAAATATGTGTTTCCTCCTTCGCACACTTCTCTCATGCTTTTTTATCGTGGTTATTATTCTGTTGACATCAAATTGCCGTACATTTTATGTCGTTGCCAATACATTGTTTTCCGGCGTTTCCTCTGTGAACTTTTATAACTTCATTCATAAAAATATTATTAATTTTGGTTTTTAATTTTTTTCCATCTTACTATTGCTGAATATCAAAAAGGAATTAATAAATAATAAAAAGTTAGTTACAATTTTAGTGAATGGTTCTTGCAAATAATATCATTTTGTGGTTGAAATGACTTGATCGCCGGCAGGAACTAATCAACTTTTTTGTCAAAACCAAAGCAGACAGGAAGGAAAAATAGTTTTTCATTAACGATTTGTCTGAAACATCGTTCTTGAAACGCGCTACTGCTCAATAAATTTGTAAAAATCAAATTTTTTCATTTAATTGTTATACTTTTCTTCATTGTGGTAAATTTCCACATCATCACAGCAGCTGGCTGTCACACTGAAACCAAAAAAGATAGCAGAGATTCCGAGCGCAGTCTTTATTCTATGATTATTGTACTGTAACTTTGAATTTCTCAATTTTGACAATTCTGATCTAAAAGTAAACGAAACCTCAGAAACTTTAAAAGCACTGAAATTCACTAATACCCACTTCCGAAAAAATCACCTTTTTTTCGTATTTTGCTTGTTAAAAGTTATTGTAAATCATATGTGACCTGGTCTACGAAAAGGGAGCGTACGTGCGAAAACTAGTTTCTGTGAAAAAGCTGTTAAAAGTAAGCAATTCGTTTCGTCAGTTTCTCATTATCTCGTTAATTGTTCTCCGCGCCGGACGTCCAGTAAGTGTTGTTGTTGGTCGGAATATTATTATAGTTCATCGTGTAAATAAATTATATTTCGTCGTATTTTTACTCTTCTTTCTCTACATTTTTAGTACACTTCTAAGCAAGTTAGGATTTTCTGCTTTTCACCACGTGAAAAAGCATCTCATCTTCCATCCGAATCAACCAAAAAGTGAAACTTGATTTTTTGACACCTAAGCCCCCTTTCCGTAGACCAGGTCACATATATTTTTATCGCCTTATTCATATAAAATAAAAATTTTAAACAACTTTTTTATGAATATGGCTATTAGAAATTAGCGTTATCGAAAAATTTATTATTAAGAAAATTGGCTGTCCTCACATTTTCTTTCAACATCCAATTCCACTTTGTTTACTTTTTGTACAGATATGTCATCGCCGCCAGGACGGCGCAGTCTTGTGTTTTATCTTTCTTGTCAAATATACATTTAGATCTAACTGTTATACTACTATTATTGGTAACCATGAATATTCAACTAAATCGTTTCAATTCGTAATAAAAGTAGTTTACATACTTCTAGTCTAAATATGTTTTTAATATAAACTAGCTTTTCTAATTCTAAAATAAATCAACAATCTCAAGATTTATAAAAAAATTGTCTTCAAAAAATACGTTGATATCATAACTCAAATGCAAATTAGAATAGAAATTTTGATGCAAAAGATTTTCCGCGATATTCATCATACAAATTTATCATCTTACTTGTCCGTATGTCGCTCTGAAAAGAAATATATTTTAATTTATACGTTTTCTTAAAAATAAATGCAAATTTAGCTATTTTTTCCACCGGCAGGCACGAATATGGTATTCAATTCAGAAACAATGACAACGAATTTTACACACATTGTTGTATTTTAGCGCAAAACGATAAGTTTCACAAACATTTTAAATTATTGCCTGGAACATACGCATTTATCGTTATTATTGGAAATGCGAGACTTGGCATGCATTTTTAATTTTTTATTTAATCAATTCAAATGAATAAAAACACATTTTTCTAAAATATTTCTCAATTTACATTTTACATTTTTTTCTGAAACTTGAATGTAACTCCTCTGTACGGAGAATGAGCGAATTAGAAATCAGGTGATCCCAGCTGTTTTCGAATGTAAACAAACAAGATTTGTGACTTATTTTCCTTTGCATATTCGAACATTTTTTAGGTGAAGAGGGTCTCTTATTTTTCCAAATTATTAGAAGTGATGGTTCATGTAAGCATTCAAGTCGAAGAAGGACAAGAGACATTAGAAACAAACTCATCAGAATTTTCAGAGTTTTCAAATTTTTGCTTATACGCATTAAATCCGGACATTCCGTCACCGCCGCATTTTGATGTTAATTTTAAATGTTTTATATGTATTAGAAGGAAGTTTAACATCTAGGATTTTCAATAGTCTCTCCGCAGTATGATTTAAGAGTGCCTGTAATTGAAATGTAATTGAAAAATGCCAGAACTACGATATTTCAGCAAATATTGGATGCGAATTGTTAAAAATTAGTATGTGAAGTAGAATTTTGGTAAACAATTATTATTATGCAATTTTTAGAAGATGGGCGTGATCCCGCCCACTTACGATGAAGTGCTGTATCTCAGTAGCCCATTCACCAATCCTTACCAAACTCGGCACGATCCTTGCTTAGGGTCTAGCTAAGAAATCTGTTGAAAATCTTTGAAATCGGGCAATGACTACGCGCATCTTCCATATAACGATAGTTTACAGACACGAAAACTGCGATAAATCAATAACTACTAAAGCTAATTCACTTAAAATCGATGATTGCGATAACATAGCAGAAAATTTGATTAAAATATGAGCACAAATGTGTATCTCGGTAACCGATTTATCAATTTCTACCAAACTCGGTTCACTTAAATAATATCCTTGGTACGAAAAAGTAATTCGTTAAAAATTATTCAAATCGGACTAAAATTACACCCGCTGCCTGTATAACGGTAAATTTCAGAAATACGAAAACTGCGATATTTCTATAACTGAGGATGCTAATTTACTCCAAGTTAATAGTTACAATAGGGGTATTCTCCAAATCTTGCAAAGCCATTGCACGTAGCACGGATTGCATGGATTGCATAACTTGCAAACACACAACAACAAAATACATGGGGAACAACACTTCCTATCACTGCAAAATAAGCAACGTCGAAACCCATGTATATATTTTGCAAAACAGCATAGCAAGATAAATGCGATCCTGTGCTAGTTGTTTTATTGTTGGAATTGCTACATATTTCTCTCATTCCTCTCATCTCGCTTACTTGATTTTTTTTGCTGTCTCTTGTTATTGGATGTCATAATTGTTATTGTCACATAATTTCGTTGATTGCTTCCAATGCATGCTACCACTTTGCAATGGGGTGCTCTCGTACTCTTCGAAATTTGGAATAGTATTTTTGCATTTCGTGCAATCCGTGCATCGTGCAAGACTTCGAGAATACCCCTATTATTTTAACAATAACTAAGACTGCTATAGACTTTAAGGAGTTGCACGTGGCACCGCCCACTATATGACTACAAAGATATATCTCGGTAACTACTTTATCGATTTCTACCAAACTTGGAACAATTATATCGTTAAGTCTAACTCAGCATATTATCGAAAACGTTTGAAATCGGAAAAACCAGTACTGATTATCATGCAAAGGTAGTTTACAGAATGTTGAAACGACGATATTTAGTACCTGCGTAGTATAACATTGTATTTAATCACAGTAGTGGGATTCATGAAAAGTCGCAAAGTAGTAGAAAATGTCACATTTGTTGCAAAATTTGCCACGTTGCGGCACAGCTGATTACTTTTGTATGGAAACTTTTGTATGGCGATAAAATTGCGCCATTGTCATATCATTTGATCTGGCAATCATTGCAAATTCAAAGTCGCGAAACACATGTTTTTCATTGTCTTCGAATACTTCAAGAAAAAGTATATTAGTTAAGGCTACTTCGAAATATAATTGTAAAGACTTTTCTTTTCCGCTTAAGCGCCGCATTTTTATTTTTATTTTACATTTGCAATCTGAAGTTGCGATAGATCGTTCATACAACTTTGTTCGCAACGTTGCCATTTCACATTTTTAATTCAGAGATTCTTTCAAATAATTATCATATCTACAGAAAATATCGGGAGGACGGAATCGGCGGTGGCGTACTCTTTGCCGTAGACTCTTCAATACCATCTGAAGAAGTTGGTCTTCCACACATTGAATCTGCAAAATTCAAATGCATTCGTAGACAGGTTGGAAGGGGGTTTACTTACTTAGCTCTATGCTATATCCCTCCCCAATCTGACACATTGGTGTATTCACGACTCATCTCTTTACTGAAATCAATTAATTCAATGATTAAACCCTCTGATTAAATGATCGTGTTGGGTGACTTTAATTTACCAAATGTATCATGGCACATTATTGACAGTGATATCGTACACTTCTCGTCTAGTGCGTGCAATAACGTATTTTTAGATGAGATGGCTGAACTCTGCTTAAATCAAGTTAGTGTACTTCGCAATAAGTTTGGCAAAGTGTTAGATATTGTTTATGTTGGTGATGCATCTAAGTCCGCTGTAAACAAATGTGACCCACTAGTTTTGCCCGAAGAAGTCTACCACCCTGCTATTGAGATATCTTACGAAATTATAAACGATGGTCAAAATCTCGGTATACAAACATACGAACCAGATATTCGCTTTGATTTTTCGGAAGCCAACTTTAAAAACCTGATTAAAGAATTGTCTAAATTGTCGGCAAATATTTGTTTTCACATTTATTTCAACATATTTTAATTAAAAGAAAATACTGATAAAAATAAAATATTTCATACAAACAACAAAAAATATAATCGATAATCACATAAGGCTATTGCCTGAAAATCTTAAAATGTACTTAGCATTGTGCTACTACACTCTAAAAAAAATTGTGTAGTTTTCCTACCTAAAAGGTAGGTTACTGATTTGCTACCTTATTATTCGCGAAATTACATGCTCGATTATTCAACGAATAGTGTGTTTAAATTTCGGACTTTTTAGAGTGTAATATAGCTGCTGCGGTGTGCGTAAATTTACAAAGAAAGTGTGTAGAAGCTACAAAATACACATCTGCTGTTTGATTTCACCCTTAGAATTGTGTAAAGCCACTAACAAAAAGGATTTTTACACACGAAAATGTGTAAATCTATGTATGTATTATATTTTAAGAGTTCCACCAAATAAACAGTTTTTTTTAATATTTTTTGAAAAAATTACCTCAGATGACTGAGTACTTTAAGCTTAAAAAGTTTTCATAAAAATATAACAAAAAAAAATTCTACGGAATCATAATAATGAAAGAAGAGAATGAAGAAAAACGTAAATAACTCAGCCAAAACCTTACCATTTAGACTTATGAGCAGGGAACGGATTTTATGGAAATTGCCTTTTTTCTGCTGAAGAGATAGAGTATATTCGATTAAGAATGTCCACGATTTAGCTTTCCCTGATTCCATATATACACGTTTGATGTTGCCTTTTTTTGCCTTTTTTAAGATATTTGCCTTTTTTTGGCCTTTTTTAAGATATTTGCCTTTTATTGCCTTTTCTACCTTTAAAAAAGTGATTATAGCATTTACATTTTTTTTAAGATTAAAAAATATACACATGTCCATGCGGCTTATAGAAGCGCAGGGACCTCTTGCCAAATTGGTGTTGGAAAAATTCAAAGCCGTTTTCTCAACTAACTTGGAGACAATATGGGGTGTGGATAAAACTGTAAAGGGCGAGGAAAACGCCCTTATTCCTGATAATATGAACGTTTCAAACGTTCCATATTTAAATTGGGCTCCACTTGTATCAACTTACGTCGAGCGCACATTTAGTACATTCAAGGCTTTTCTTCGCGAAAATTGAATGAAAATGCTGCCAGAAAACTTCAAAATGCATCTTGTGGCTCAATGTTTCTACAACTAAATAGATACAAGTTTTATGAGTTAGAAACTCGAGAGGATAAAATAGTCAAAGATTCAAAGTACAAATTTTTCATATAATGAAACTAGTTCATAGTTTTTCTCTTTTTACTTGTAATATAAACATTTCTAAAATAAATGTATTTTTTGATTGTTCTTCGTATTTCCTGTATTTGCTTCTTTTGCAATACCTAGTGCCTTTTCCAGCCTATTTCGTTATTTTATTTTGCCTTTTTTATAGGTTTTTAGGTCCTAAAAATCCGTTCCCTGCTTATGAGGTATCATTTTCTCACCATTTTAATTTCTTTGCGAATAAGCTCACTCAAAATATGAAAAAGGGAGGTAAGATAAACGAGTGTCATTCCATGTTGAATTAAGATGTGTTGGTATTGAAGAAAAAAAAAATTGGGACGTGAATGAGTTTTTTTGCAAAGAAACAAAAAGGGTGAGAAAATGATACCTGTGATACCTTATAAGTCTATATCGGGAAAGTTTTGGAGCAGGTTTTCAAGTTTTTCTTAAACAAATCTTTGAAAAACTTTAAAAAACAGCATCGAAAATCTTATTATTATGATTCCGTTGATACAATTTTTTAATATTTTTAAGTACACTGTCGGAACAAAGTATTGGCACAGCAATTTTTTCACAATATATGCAACAATTTTTATTCTAATATTTTCCCGCCAATTTTGAATAAAAATATGGTTCATTCAACAACAAAAAAAATATAATTCCTAAACTTTGTGCAAAACTCGCGAAAATTCAGCAAATTTTCATGAAAATTTTCAACTTTTTAATCAGATGAGTGAGCAGTTTTGCAGCCCATTAAATTCTAGCAAAAAAATGCAAGTTCGGAGTTAGTCAAAAATCGCGTTGATTTTTGAGAATTTTTTTTTGTTGAAGGTTTTTGCATTTTTTCCATATAAAGTATTTTCGAAAAAAAAATTTATATCGAAGAGACTGCGTGAAAAAAAATTTAAGAAAAATCTACAAAATCTGATTAAAAAGTTGAAAATTTTCTTGAAAATTTGCTGAATTTTCGCGAGTTTTGCACACAGTTTAAGAATTAAATTTTTATGTTTTTTGTTGTAGAATGGACCATATTTTTATACGAAATTAGCGGAAAAATATTAGAATAAAATTTTGTTGCATATATTGTGAAAAATTTGCTGTGCCAATACTTTGTTCCGGCAGTGTCCAAAAGGGTCAAATGGTTAAGAATTAACATATCCGTCTAATTTGGTTACTTCAAGATATAAAAATACATACCAAGTTCCCCGAAAAAAATTTCCCATTCCCCGATTGCCACTTAAATCGAAATTCCCTGCAAATCGGGGAATTTCACGCGAGTTAGCAAGTTGAAGGATGCAGCTGTGCTAATCACCTCGTACATGTCCTGGCAACCACAATTTGTGTTTATTTTTAAATTTTTTTCAGTCATACGCCGAAATTGTTGCATTTTTCCCCATTTTAATTAAAGGTATGTACACAGTATTTAACTATGCTACATGGGCTTATCACCCGCACTTAACTTACCCGGGAAGACGCGTAAAATATTACCTACAGTTGTTCATAAATATGTATGTATAAATGCATTTAGTTTACCCAATGTGCCGCTACTACTTACAAACATATGTATACATTTCCACTAAGCAAAACTACTTGAGAAAAAAGCAAAAGTTTAATGCACCGTACACGTGATAGAAGTAAAACTTCTTAAAAGAAGCACATGTGTGCGCCCCATACCCGGTAGAAATCTTTACAAAAATAAACTACGAGACAATCAGACGAATACAGTTGTTTATTGTATCCAAAGTTGGTACCAAGTTGATAAGTTTTTATCATGTCTCATAATTTTTTTTTCGAATACAAAGGATATGATCATTCTTTTTCGCTTTATTCCGTATTCGACAAGTTATATATTTCACACACACACACACACACATCGATTTGAATACATAATTTAGATTTAGATAATATTTTTAGCAATTTATTTGAGAAAAATAAAACATTTAGATTATTGTTTTTATTTTCGTCGATTTTAAATTTGCTACCTCAAAATAATTGATATCAAATAAAACACCTCTTTGAGGTAAAATTTTTAAGTGACGAAAGCTGAACTAGAAACACAAAATTTGTGATATCAATTTCGTGACGAAAATTATACTCATTTTTAACTGCCTTTGAAACGTACGGAAAATCTTTTATTTATTTATTCGGAACGTTGCGAAATTCCGTCTACTGCTAGAAACAAAATAAAAAACAGAACTTTTGCAACGACTCGTATGAATAAAAAAGATATTCCCTACGTTTCCAAGGCAGTTAAAAAATGCGTATAATTTTCGTCACGAAATTGATATCACAAATTTTGTGTTTCTACACCTTTTCCAATAGTATTTCAGAAAAACACAAATGTATTTCCGAAAACTACAAATGATTTTCAGAAAAACTCAATTAGTTTTCAGAAAAGGCCAAATGTGTTTCAGAAAACCTCAAATGATATTCAGAAAACCGCAATTGATTTTCAGAAAAGGTCAAAGATGTTTCAGAAAACCTCAAATTATATTCAGAAAACCTCAATTGAAAGTCAGAAAAGGCCAAATGAATTTCAGAAAACCACAAATGTATTTCAGAAAACCCCAAATATATTTCAGAAAACCTCAAATGAAATTCAGAAAAGGCAAAATGTATTTCAGAAAACCCCAAATGTATTTCAGAAAAACACAAATGTATTTCAGAAAAATCCAGTTGTAGATTTCCAAACTGTTTTCTTACACTTTACATAAATAATCTTACAATTAAGTACACAGTTTTGAAGTAAAGATAAAAATGGGCATGAATTTCAGGTGTGTTGTGCATGGAGACACGACGCGGATCGTTCAAGAAGGAGAGCGCGGGTGAGTGGGTGAAAGAGCGGTTATACAAGTGGACGAGCATGGGCAACACATTGTCAGATCTGATATTGGTGTGCGACAATGCAACCTGCCATACTACACCTTTTCCAATAGTATTTCAGAAAAACGCAAATGTATTTCCGAAAACTACAAATGCTTTTCAGAAAAACTCATTTAATTTTCAGAAAAGGTCAAATGTGTTTCAGAAAACCTCAAATTATATTCAGAAAACCTCAATTGATTTTCAGAAAAGGCCAAATGTGTTTCAGAAAACCTCTAATTATATTCAGAAAAACTCAAATAAAATTCAGAAAAGGCCAAATGAATTTCAGAAAACCCCAAATGTATTTCAGAAAAACTCAATTGAAATTCCGAAAACCGCAAACGAAATTCAGAAAAGGGCAAATGTAATTCAGAAATCATTTCCAGAACACTTTTATCTATGGACTTTTTATCATCACTCTTATGGCGTTTTCGTTTCAATAAAAATGTTGCCTTCTTATCCCCCTCTTCTTAGTGTTTGTGCGTAGAGGGCAAAGAGAAGGTTGCATTTTTCGGTAGAAACGAAATCGGCATTAGAAAACATAATGGCTTATTAATTCATATCCCGATTAACCCCTCACCCACTTTTTGTAATGGAGTAAAACAGGATAACACTTGTCAAAAAGCATATTTATGTAAACGAAATGTTTTAAATTCCAACAGACATATCCCGCAAGGCCAAAGCATACAAAAAAGCACCGATGAGTGCTGGATAGCACGAGCGCAATCCGCAGTAGTAACGCTTTCTTTCGCTTGGCGAATTATTTCTTCCAAGTATTGCAGTCTCCTTTCTACTATTCCCGGTCCGTCGATAGAAGGAATGCCCATATGAGTTTTGACATAACTTTTTATTTTTGCCCAAATATTCTCAATCGGATTGAGCATGGGCGAGTATGGATCCAAGCGCAAAAGGGTGGGTGAACCGCTACTGCCAACTACTTGCTCAAGCCTAGTATGACAGGGTGCATTGTCGCACACCAATACCAGATCTGACGATGTGTTGCCCATGCTCGTCCACTTGTCTAAGAGCTCTTTCACCCACTCACCCGCGCTCTCCTTCTTGAACGACCCGCGTCGTGTCTCCATGCACAACACACCTGAAAGCCATGCGCATTTGTATCTTTAATTCAAAACTGTGTACTTAGTTGGAAGATTATTTATGTAAAGTGTAAGAAAACAGTTTGGAAATCTACAACTGGATTTTTCTGAAATACATTTGGGGTTGTCTTAAATACATTTTGCCTTTTCTGAATTTCATTTGAGTTTTTCTGAAATATATTTGGGATTTTCTGAAATACATTTGGGGTTTTCTGAAATTCATTTGGCCTTTTCTGATTTTCAATTGAGGTTTTCTGAATATAATTTGAGGTTTTCTGAAACACATTTGGCCTTTTCTGAAAATCAATTGAGGTTTTCTGAATATCACTTGAGGTTGTCTGAAACACATTTGGCCTTTTCTGAAAATTAATTGAGTTTTTCTAAAAATCATTTGTAGTTTTCGAAAATACATTTGTGGTTTTCTGAAATACTATTGGAAAAGGTGTAGGCTTGAGCAAGTAGTTGGCAGTAGCGGTTCGCCCACCCTTTCGCGCTTGGGTCCATACTCGACCATGCTCAATCCGATTGAGAATATTTGGGCAAAAATAAAAAGTTATGTCAAAACTCATATGGGCATTCCTTCTACCGACGGACCGGGAGTAGTAGAAAATAGACTGCAATCCTTGGAAGAAATAATTCGCCAAGCGACAGAAAGCGTTACTACTGCGGATTGCGCTCGTGCTATCCAGCACTCATCGGTTTTTATACCCGAGCGCACTTGTGCACAAGGGTATATTAATTTTGTTCACATAACGGTTGTTTGTAACAGCCAAAACGAATCGAGATAGATATAGACAAATGTATACGTAAATGATCAGGATGAAAAAAGAAATCGATTAAGCCATGTCTGTCTGTCCGTCCGTCTGTCTATCCGTCCGTGTACACGATAACTCGAGCAAAAATTGAGATATCTCAACGAAATTTGGTATGTGGGTTTCCCTTAATCAAAGGTAGGTTGGTATTGAAAATGGGCGAAATCGGACTGTAACCGCGCCCACTTCCCATATAACGGTAATTTCCAGAAATACGAAAACTGCGATATTTTAGTAACTACTGAAGATAATTCACTCAAAATTGATATTTGCAATAAATTTTAGACGAAAAATAAGAATATTATAAATTTTTGGAAAATGGGCGTAGCCACGCCCACTTATGGTTACATGTGTATATCTTGGTAACCGCTGCATAAATTTCTTCCAAACTTGGCACAGTTGTTGGCATTGATACAGCATACTAAATGGCCGAAAATTTAAAAAATCGGACAATAACCACGCCCACATAATTTTCGTAACTACTGAAGATTATTCACTCAAAATTAATATTTACAACAATTTTTAGACGAAAACTAAGAGTGTTATACATTTTTGGAAAATGGGCGTAGCCACGCCCACTTATGGTTACATGTGTATATCTCGGTAACCGCTACACTAATTTCTTCGAAACTTGGCACAGTTGTTGGCCTTGCTACAGCATAAAAAATAGCCGAAAATTTTTAAAATTGGACGATAACCACGCCCACATCCCATATAACGGTAATTTAGAGAAATACAAAATCTTCGATAAATCAGTAAATATTGAAGCTAATTTATTCATAATTGATGCTTGCAACAACTCTTTACCAAGAAATACGTTAATGGTAAAATTTTGGAAAATGGGCGTTGCCCCGCCCACTTATGATCACATATATGTATATCGGTAACCGTTCTACCAATTTGTACCAAACTCGGTATGGTTATTGTGCTTGCCACATAAAAGCAAAACGTTGAGAATTATTGAAATCGGACTAAAATTACGGCCGCTTTTCATATAATGGTAAATTTCAGAAATGCTTGAAACTTCAATATTTCGAAATTTTAGCACGCTAATTTACTCAAAATTGATACACCCCGGCTTACCATCTAGCGGTAGGTTTCGGAAAGGTGAAAAGAAATATATTTAATACTTGCGCCGGGTATTTAATGTTCGGCTCTGCCCGAACTTAGACTTTCTTACTTGTTTTTTTTGATGCTTTGGCCTTGCGGGATATGTCTATTGGAATTTAAAACATTTCATTTAAATAAATATGCTTTTTTACAAGTGTTATCCTGTTTTACTCCATTACAAAAAGTGGGTGAGGGGTTAATCGGGATATGAATTAATAAGCCATTATGTTTTCTAATGCCGATTTCTATTATACCGAAAAATGCAACCTTCTCTTTGCCCTCTACGCACAAACACTAAGAAGAGGGCGATGAGAAGGCAACATTTTTTGTAGAAACGAAGACGCCATAAGAGTGATGATAAAAAGTCCATAGATAAAATATAGATAGATAGAGAAATATACCGACTTCAGTAAAGCATTTGACAAAGTGTGTCACTCGTTGCTCATCTATAAACTTACCCTTTTTGGCCTTCAACCTAATTTTCTACGTTGGATCTCTTCATACCTCTATGATGTAGTAAAAAGTACTAGTTGTAAACTACCTCACAACAAGTATGAACCGCATGCCCAACTAGTCAGCCAACTATCTTTCTTCCATGCAATCATCTGGTATTTTTAACATGGGGATGTCCTACGAGATGGCAATTATCGGAATTCGGTCGGAAATATACCAAAATATACAGAAAAATACTAGTCGAATTATGGACCAAAACCACTACTTCTAGAGTCAAAAAATAAATTGAATTCATGAGTATACAATGAAAACTTTTGATTAAGTACACTTCAATTTATTACACATTTTTTATTTAGCAGCCTTAGATTTGCTAGTAATTAGTGCTAAATTTTTTCATATACCAAAATAAAAGTTATAATATTTTGTGTACTTTATTGCATTGAACTGTCGAAGTCAAATAAAACAGGGCATGAATAAATCGTTTTGTACTTGGTACAAGTCCGGTCATTTACGAACTAGTTCGGTTTCAGTCAGGAAACTCTACTTGTAAACTAGTATTTTTCCCGACTAGTTTGGGGTTTCACTGCAGGGAGATCACAAAGGGTAGTGTTCAAAAATACTATTTCAGACGTCATTGATGTTACTTCAGGAGTCCCGCAAGGTAGCCACTTAGGCCTGATTCTGTTCTTGTTATAAACGGTATTTCTACAGATATAAAATTTTAATGTACGCAGATGATGTGAAACTTTATAAATCGTACGTATAAATCAAAGAAAATCATTTGCAGACTTAAACAGCATGTCTAACTGGTGCTATGTAAATCGTATGCCTCTAAATCTGGAAAAACGTAAAGTAATGTGCTTCTTGCGAAGAGCTAGTCAGCCACTCTCTTATACAATACATAACCATAATTTGGAACAGGTATACAATTTTGAGGACGTTGGTATCACAATGGGTCCAAAACTTAATTTTAATCTTCACATTAATGTAACAGTCATCAAGGCTAAAGGTGAGTTGCATTTGTGAAACGATGGTCAAAAGAATTTAGTGACCCTTCTATCACTAAAACCCTGCTTACAACATTAGTTAGACCGATTCTGGAATACGGTTCAGTGGTTTGGAATCCAAGACAAGATAGAATCAATTCAAAAACAATTCCTACTTTTTGCTTTAAGAAATTTCCGTTGGGATTCTCAATATAACCTCCCGCTTTATACGAGCCGATTAAAATTTATAAATCTTCCTACACTTGTCAGTCGCAGGGAAATGCTTGGTACAATTTTTATGGTTAAATTACTGACAGGCTCAGTTTCAAGTCCGCTTTTTCTGTGTGAAGTTAGCCTTAATGTTCCCTCCCGTGTATTTTTGAAATCATGTAAAACTAATATTGAATTACACGAGCCTCTCCGTTGATTATGCCAGAATTTTAACTCTCATTCCAGCACATTTGATATATCTGATTCGCTTTTCAGCATTAAGAAAGCGATACTATCCTCTCTTAATAAATGAATTGTTACAATAAAGACAAAATCAGCTGATGAATTTAGTCCTGTCGCTGAACAGTTTTAGATCTCGACACACAACAAACTCCTGCCTATCAAGACTCGGCGCAAAAAATTTAGAATATTGGTTCCGTTCGTCATACGGACTGCGCGCCTCGTGCGAATGGGCGGGAATGGATGGTAAAAGCCGTTGGGATTATTATTATTATTATTTCGCCAAAAATGCCACTTCGCGACGTTTTATGAATCGCACTAATAAAGCTAGCTCGGTTCACCAAATTTCCCGACCCGATATCATAGCATTCACACTGAATGCGTACGTACATACATATCTCGTTTAAAGTGCGAAACCGCGTATCAACAAAATGCAAAACCGCGTATCAAGATAATACAAAACCGCGTATGTGAGGTTGCATAAATTATTTTCTAGAGAGTAAAAACACTCATATTTCAAAATGGTTCTCTTTCTTTATAAAGAAATCGCATTTATGGCTAGTATATTTCAGGACGAATGGATAAGGATTGAGCCAAGAGCTTGTGTGGGCAAATCCAATTTTTGGCAGCCAACGTCAGTTACGCGGTTTTGCAGAATGACGAAACGCGGTGTTGTACTTTAAACGACGATATGTATATACTTATGTACACTTAGGTCTTTTTTTATGTGGTACATGCGTTCCTCAGAAAGCCGCATAAAAAAGAAATCCGCATAAAAAGTTCTTTACTTTCATACAAAAACGAGGGAGGGATTCATACCTCGTCAGAGTCAGGTGGTGGAACATCGACTACGTCATCAGCGACCGGGAGGTCGGGTTCGTCTTCTCCACATATTCCAGAGTTGTTACCATTCAGTAGGATGGAAGAGTGTTCCCACCATAATTTAAATATGTTCTGGACATCTGTTACTGGGTCGCCATTGTTGTTCTTACAATAGTTCGCCCTGGCCTTAAAACCATATGTAAGTCGCCTAAGAGCCTGATTATGGCAACTTAACTTAACTTAACGGAACGTAGAACTTAGAGAATCAAAATGAAACAGATTTCGACGTGGCATTAAGTTACATTAAGTTTCGGCTTTTCAATTATAAGTACGGTGACCATCCGTCCTGTATTATACGGGACAGTCCTCTTTTTTGACCCATTGTCCTGGTAATTTATTTATTTTATACGGGACGC
>NW_023458555.1:66906023-66948625 GCF_013731165.1 Rhagoletis pomonella | reverse complement strand
TAGACCTGAGAAGGCGTGAGCTCGACGGGAAAAGCGAGAGCGACCTAAGGCTCTCGGACCTCGACGAGCGATGAGGTACTCACCGCCCCTGAGAGTTTCCCAGATCAACCTGCACTATACAATTGCAGCCTCGGCCGCGATTGGCAGCAGGTTTTCTACGGACGATCTGGGCATTATACTCATTTAGGAGCCGTGGACTTACAGAGTCCAGGTAAGGGGCCTCAAAGGAGCAAATAACAAGGTAATATGGGACCTCGCCGCAGAGAGGCCCAGAGCATGCGCAGTGCATAGAAACGATATTAATTATTTCTGCATTACAGAGTTTTTAACGCAAGATTTGGTAGCAGTGCAGGTGACGCTTCGGGTGGATGGAAGGCCCGTGGAATTAGTCTTCGCTGCTGCATATTTCCCCTGGGACAGCAACACCATACCCCCGGTAGAGGTACAACAATTGGTGGCGCATTGCCGCAAGACCCGACTTCCTCTTATCCTCGGATCCGACGCAAATGCGCACCATTTGGAGTGGGGGAGCACCAACACCAATAAAAGGGGTGAGTCCTTATTAGAGTACCTGTTAAGCGAAGATTTGTGCATAAACAATGTTGGACATTGTCCGACGTTTGTCAGCAGAGCAAGACAGGAGGTTCTTGACCTCACTCTGAGCAACAGCTTGGGTAATGATCTGATAACGCAATGTAGAGTGTCCACGGAGCCTTCGTTGTCTGATCGTAGAATTACCCAATTCGTGCTCGGAGCGGAGGCCACGGTAAGTCCTCCTGTGAGGAACCCCAGGAATGCAGAGAGAGGCAACATGGAAGAGATGGCTGCATGTCGCTAGAATACAGGGTTAATAGGTTGACGGACATACTGACCGACGCCTTTAACTCTAGCTGCCCGGAGACCAAGTCGAAGGGGAAGGCCAGAACCGCGTGGTGGTCTCGGGAACTCTCAGCTCTCCGGAAGGAGGTGCGCGGGCTATTCAACAAAGCCAAGCGTACGGGATGCTGGGAGGAATATTCAGCTAAACTAACTAGCTACAGCAAGGAGATCAGGAAGACCAAGAGAGCAAGTTTAAGGACCTTCTGTGAAGGCATCTCGAACACTCCAGCGGTAGCGAGGTTACACAAGGATCTTAACAGAGGAACGGTGGAATCGGAATTAGCATTAAAGCGTCCGGATGGCACCTATACGACCAGCTTAGATGAGAGGGCTCTGCTTGCAGCTCACTTCCCGGAGTCCACTACATTAGAACAGGTGCCGGAGGTCCGGCGAAGTAGACCGCGACCAGGTGACTGGAAACTGGCAAGAAGTGTCTTCACCTAGGATTCAGTAAGGTGGGCGCTGGGATCGTTCGACCGATATAAGGCCCCTGGGGTAGATGGAATTCGTCCAGTCATGTTGCATCAGGGTAGAGAGAACTTAATACCACACCTAGCGGACATAATGAGGAGCAGCCTTGCGAAGGCCTATGTCCCACAAGTGTGGCGGAGGGCGCGAGTAATCTTTATCCCGCAGGTGGGAAATAGGGACTACCCGCTAGCAAAGTCTTTCAGACCTATAAGCCTTACCTCCTTTGTGCTAAACGCAATGGAGAAGATAGTGGACAATTACATAAGATCTAGCATTCTGAAGGTAAAACCCCTTCACATTTGTCAGCATGCATACAGAGCTGGAAGATCCACAGACACAGCCCTGTATCAACTGACAACCGAAATTCAGAGGGCTTGGGAATGCGGAGAAACAGTGCTCTGCGCTTTCCTCGATATAGAAGGCGCGACAATACGTCTCACAAGGGTGTGCGCAGGGCACTAGAGAAGAGAAATGTGCAGCCAGTGATCTGCATACTAGGATTGCAGAAACCAAGGTGGGGGCAGCTAGGTACAGCTATTAACAACAAAGGGCTGCCCACAGGGAGGGGTTCTATCCCCTCTTCTGTGGAGCTTAGTGGTGGATGAACTCCTGCAGCTTCTCTCATACAATGATATCCGCTGCCAAGGCTATGCTGATGACATAGTGGTCATTGCCAGGGGCAAGTTTGAGAGCACCCTCTGCGACATTATTCAAAGAGGCTTAAGATTAACAAATAGATGGTGCTAAATTAGGCCTTAGCATCAATCCGGCAAAAACCGCCATCATCCCATTTACCAGGAAAAGAGCCCTGTTGGGCATGGGGGACATAACCCTGGAGGGGGTCGTGGTCGGCGTCGCCAGCGAAGTGAAGTATCTGGGAATAATCCTAGACACCAAACTTCTATGGAAGAAGCATGTGGACGCGATCACCTCCAAGGCCACGAAAGCGTTCATGGTGTGTAAGCGTCTAGCAGGAAAATCCTGGGGTTGTAGCCCCAGGATCCTTATATTACGCTCAAATTGGCCCCATTTAACTTGTTAAATGAAAAAGAGCTTTTTGGAAAACACAATCGTCCACATTGAACATTTGGAGTTAACTTTGACGGTTGTTTGATTACCAATAAAATATTCGAAACAAAATATTCAAACTCAAGTTTTTGTGTTACAATTTGTTTTGTGCGAATGTCTGCTTCATGATATTAACGCATACGGATTACTTAGAGACTTCAAAATGTTTAGTTCGCATGCGCTATTTATCTCTGCGTACGATGAGACCTTATGGGAAATAACTAATTACCGCCTTGGTCTCTTTTTCGGCGGGCAGACATGCATACAATTTTGATATTTTTTGATAATTTTTAATTTTTTATATTTTACAGAATATAAATGTTTTGAACGTTGGCGTGTCAAATGAAAGCTTTTGGGTCTTTCTGATTGGCCGGAGGAGAAAGCTTTCCGATCAACTCTGCGCTGAACTGGTTTTCAAACGAGTTAAATGATTTAACTGGTTAAATTTTCCAACAACAATTGCATGCGATTTAACTTGTTTATGAACATGTTTTGTTCATTTCACTAGTTCAAGCCCATTTAACATGTTTAGCTTGTCAATTTTAACGTAGTATAAGATGGCTCTACATCATGATAGTACAGCCAATGATTACCTAAGGGGCGGTGGCTTGGGTTTCAAGAACTACTCTGGCCACGGTGAGACAATCAATCACGAAGCTACAGCGACTGGCTTACGTATGCATAACTGGAGCAATGCGCACATGTCCGGCGACGGCGCTAGAAGTAGTCCTCGAACCCGAGTCCCTTCACATAACCATAGAGCAGACAGCCAAAAGAACTCTGCTCAGCTTTGCTAGAGAGGGATGTGGCAAAGGTAAGGTCATATCCTCTAGGAATATGGAGAACTTAGGGGCCTCGATCCCGCTTGCTCTGTTCCCTAGAGATGGCATAGGAAAAACAATAGTATTTGAGAAGAGATTTAAGATAGAGTTATGCAGCAAAGCAACCTGGAGCGCCCCCGAATTCGAGGGATTACTCCAGGAGTGGGGGCAGGAGTCCTTGGGCCCAGAACAAGAATCTCTGTTCCCTTGGGGAAATACCCGAGAATCTTCCAAGCAGAAGTCTATGCAATCTATCTATGTGCGGAAACAATCATGAATAGAGGGTATAGAAATGAGAAAATTATAATGTTGAGTGATAGTCAGGCGGCACTCAAGGCCCTTCTATCTTATGAAGTCAAATCCTCACTGGTCCTTGAGTGCATTGAGAACCTAAACTCCCTTGGCAGGCACAATAACATCAGGTTAGCGTGGGTACCCGGCCACAGGGGAGTAGAGGGAAATGAGGTTGCAGACTGCCTCGCTAGAGAGGCGGCAGCTATCACTCCAGTTGGCCCAGAGCCCTTCCTGGTAGTGGGTCCCAATATCATAAAGGAGGAGCTTAGGAGAGAGAGGCTTACACTAAGGAATTTTAACTGGCGCAGTTCGGTAGGAATGCGCCAGGCAAAGAGTTTACTTTGAGGGTTTAACAAGAAAAGATTTCAGGGCTTAATAAACCTCCCAAAAGACAGGCTTAGAATTTTAACAGGATTCTTTACAGGTCACTGCAGACTTAGGGGTCACTTACATAAGCTGGGCATATGGTCGAATGATCTTTGTAGGTTCTGCGACCTGACCAGTGAATGTGAGGCTGCCTGCAGAATACGTGAGAGGAGTTTAGGCTCGTTGTGGCCACAGCTTGAGCACATCCACTCCCTACCCCCGAAAGCATTATTGAAGTTTCTGAGGGAGCTGGGCTTAGATGAAGTGATGTGAAGAGAAGAGGGCACAATAGATCACTAGGTCGCAGTGCACACCTCATATTAATATCTATCTATCTATTTACGTTAAGTTGGCATAATCAGACCATAACTCTCTGGTAAAATTTTCCGGAGTTTTTCCTGTAGGACAGCATTTCAAACCCTTCGCACTCACGTATTTTGGCTTCTCACTTCTAAATGCGGCAAATACGTCTCGCTTTCCTTTTTAGCTCCCTGTAACGATCCCACATGGGTCGCATTGCGCCCGATCGCAGCGTGGCGTCATCTTTTTAATCTGCAGCTTCTTGACACTCCTCATCGTACCAGTCTTCTTTCGGGCTCGCTGAAATCCGACTACTTCTTCGGCGGTGGTACTTAATGAACAGGAAATGTGGTTCCACTGCTCGCATATGTCGAAGCGTGAAGAGAGTTCAGAGAGCAGGTGTAAGAGTCGAGTCGCGAATGTATTGGCCGACTGTTGTGATTGCAGCTTTTCGACGCTAAGCTTTAATTTCATATTTGGGCGCACATTTTTTGCTGCACAGAGGCGGGTGCGTATCTTGGGTGCTACAAGATAGTGGTCCGAGTCGATGTTTAGACCTCGGATTGTACGTACGTCCAAAATACTGGAATCGTCCCTTCCGTCTATCACAACATGACATCATGTTTTGGGCACCGGAGAAGTCGATCTACCTCAGTCCGTTGTCGGGCGTTTTCGTGGAAGCTGAATTTTCCGACGGTGGTTCCAAAGATCCCTTCCTTGCCCACCCTGTCATTGAAGTCGCCAAGCACGATTTTGGTACCATGGCGGGACAGCTCTCCCCTCTCCTCCTTCTCCTTGGACGCCTCGTCCTTCTTTTCAGTCGGGGCGTGGGCGCAGATTAGCGAAATGTTGAAGAATCTCGCTTTGATGCGAATTGTGGCTAGACGCTCGTCCACCGGGGTGAACGACAGTACTCGGCGACGGAGTTTGCAAGCGAGTACACGTTTATATAGCGTGCCGTTTGCTCCAACGGAGTCACCCGCTTGCAGCCGCACCTACTGGTGAACAGACGCTGTAGACTACAGTTAGCCCTTAAACCGAATAAGTCGGACTGGCCCCACTGAAGCTCTCTCTCTTTCTGCCGTGGCCCAAGGCTCCACTCGTATTGGTTACCGCATCTCGCACACGGGTTGCTCACGTTGCCCAGGGTGCGCGAACGAGGTCGCAAGAGTCGGGATTGAGTATAGCCGTGCAACTGTAACTACTTACCCAGCACAACTATACCCCATTGCACTCCAATCAATTATTCATCAATAGAACTCCGATAAAAAAAATAGATTTTTCCCCATATAAAATACGTGAAAAATTAGTTATTTTTCAATCATGGGGGGTGAGAGCATTAAAACACCGCTTTACTTATTTTGGGCCACCCTGGTGTAAATACAAACTACTGAGAGCCAACTAACTGAATATTTAAAAATTGCATTTCCAAAAACTGAACAAGTTAGATAATTTTATTCATATTAATTTATCTTTTGTGTTGGTTCCAGAAAGCTGAATTCAGGACGTTGATGTTCGCACACTAGCTTTTGATTGGATTGTAAAGTGCCCCTTCTTTTATGTATGTATGTATGTAAGTCGATTCCTACTATTAACTGATATTAGCGACAAGCAAGCAAAAGTTCGTAGAGATTTCTTTTTTTGAAAAGGCTGCTTGAGGAATAACGCGGAAGATGCAATAAAACTTCGACATGCATTTTTATTAGCGTTGTCGCTCGCAAATGAATTTCATTTTACAGCTTTTGTCAACTGCACGTGATGCAACGACTGGGAAGCTGGGTTTTCGCGCATACATATGTATGTAATTATGTGTGTAAATATGTACATCCGAAAACTAATATGTACCCAAGTGGAAACCAATACGTGACGACATGCAAGCCGCATTTGTGATATAGAAAGTTATCATTCTAGGCTTGATGACTATTACAAAGGGCCATCAATGACTCAGCATTACACGTCGCTCACTATGTCATATCATATTGGGACTGTCTTTCAACTATTCTAGTTAATACTACCCCTTTTGAATGAGACTATCTTGACAGCGAAACTTTCAAAGTATTTTTTAACCTTAAGGTAATCCAGACAAGACAGGTCAGTTATAAAATTAGGCCACTCCCTCGAACCGAAATTACCGATATGGTACCTCTCATTTAAAGTATCGCGGTAAAACTATCGGCTACCTATCAATATCGGAATAAAACAGCTCGATATCCCAATTATCGATACAATATTAAACAAAATTGAAATCTGAAGATTGGTCTCAAAAATTCTGTTAATACCATGTTCTGACCGACAACGAAAACACCTTGAAAACGAGTTTTGGGATTGTGGGCTGAAGGCTGTTCACACCGACTGTTGGTGTCTTCGTTGACATTTCTTACATCCTTTGTTTACAGTTTTGCTGCACAAATACAAAACCAAAATACTTTTCCTTCAATTTCTTTTCATTACCAACCTTTTACTTCCATGCTTATTTTATTTTAGTCAGCCAATTAACAATAAATCCGAAATGGCATATTAAAGGTGATAAAATATGACTTCCGCTTCGATAAATAATCGAAAAAACTAGTGCAGACACCGATAGGAATGAGTGAAACGTGAGTTTTCAAGTGGTTTTCAGCGAAAACTTGTTTTCGTTTGACAGATTTTACATTGACGAAAACACAAGTTTCAGGTCGAAAACCAGTTTTAGCAACGAAAACATGTTTTCGATGTCGGTCAGAACATGGTATAACGAAGGAACGCATTTCGAGGTGTTTGTCGGCTTAAAGAAAATTCTTGCCGTACAAATATTATTCTGGATAGGTATTCTATCGGAATCTGTAAAAAAATTAAAGTTTTGCAAAACCCCTATTTTTAACACTTTGCTAAATATATCTCATAAGTTTTCGAAAACAAATTACAAAAAATTTTTGACTCTCACGAAATAAACCATCTAGTCATAAAAAAAATAATAATTTATAAATTGTTAATGAAAAACACCCACTTTCTTGAACCATGTATTTTATAGAGAGTTAAACAAGGATTACGATGTTATAATTTTAAATCCCTAATTTACTGGTCTCCACTATGCAAATAAACTTTAAAATTTTCAATTGCTAATAGCTAAGTTAGCTTTAGGACAATCATGACTATCTTATATATAGATATATGTACGTATGTATACTAGGGATGTCAATTTTCGGGGTTTTGTCGATCCCGGGATTTTCGGGATCTGAAAATACAATCCCGGGACCCCGGGATCGTCCCGAAATTCAGGCAAAAGTGCAACACATCTGTGATCATCCTATTATAGTATGGCTGACTTCCAAAACGTATCAATACAATGTTTGGTAACTGTTATACTGCGGTATTCAAACTGTTTTTATATGCAGAGTTGCGACATATTGCAACCATATACATTACATATTTTAAATATTCAATATAGCAATGAACAATTTTTCTGAATTGTCCATATTTAAAACACCAATGCTAACCAATAACAAACGAAGCATCAACTTTGTTTCTGATGCGCTGATTGCTCAAGCGATACGTTTCGAAAACTTATCGGCTGCGTTTTGGAACAGTATACATTGTCAATATTTTGTAGTTCGACGTTATGGAACCTTATACTTTGTACGTATACAAAGCAATTGACGTTTTGGAAGTCAGCCTATTTTAAATCAGATTGAAATAACAAAAAAAAAGTAACGGGTGATTTTTTTGAGGTTAGGATTTTCATGCATTAGTATTTGACAGATCACGTGGGATTTCAGACATGGTGTCAAAGAGAAAGATGCTCAGTATGCTTTGAAATTTCATCATGAATAGACTTACTAACGAGCAACGCTTGCAAATCATTGAATTTTATTACCAAAATCAGTGTTCGGTTCGAAATGTGTTTCGCGCTTTACGTCCGATTTATGGTCTACATAATCGACCAAGTGAGCAAACAATTAATGCGATTGTGACCAAGTTTCGCACTCAGTTTACTTTATTGGACATTAAACCAACCACACGAATGCGTACAGTGCGTACAGAAGAGAATATTGCGTCTGTTTCTGAGAGTGTTGCTGAAGACCGTGAAATGTCGATTCGTCGCCGTTCGCAGCAATTGGGTTTGTGTTATTCGACCACATGGAAGATTTTACGCAAAGATCTTGGTGTAAAACCGTATAAAATACAGCTCGTGCAAGAACTGAAGCCGAACGATCTGCCACAACGTCGAATTTTCAGTGAATGGGCCCTAGAAAAGTTGGCAGAAAATCCGCTTTTTTATCGACAAATTTTGTTCAGCGATGAGGCTCATTTCTGGTTGAATGGCTTCGTAAATAAGCAAAATTGCCGCATTTGGAGTGAAGAGCAACCAGAAGCCGTTCAAGAACTGCCCATGCATCCCGAAAAATGCACTGTTTGGTGTGGTTTGTACGCTGGTGGAATCATTGGACCGTATTTTTTCAAAGATGCTGTTGGACGCAACGTTACGGTGAATGGCGATCGCTATCGTTCGATGCTAACAAACTTTTTGTTGCCAAAAATGGAAGAACTGAACTTGGTTGACATGTGGTTTCAACAAGATGGCGCTACATGCCACACAGCTCGCGATTCTATGGCCATTTTGAGGGAAAACTTCGGAGAACAATTCATCTCAAGAAATGGACCGGTAAGTTGGCCACCAAGATCATGCGATTTGACGCCTTTAGACTATTTTTTGTGGGGCTACGTCAAGTCTAAAGTCTACAGAAATAAGCCAGCAACTATTCCAGCTTTGGAAGACAACATTTCCGAAGAAATTCGGGCTATTCCGGCCGAAATGCTCGAAAAAGTTGCCCAAAATTGGACTTTCCGAATGGACCACCTAAGACGCAGCCGCGGTCAACATTTAAATGAAATTATCTTCAAAAAGTAAATGTCATGGACCAATCTAACGTTTCAAATAAAAAGTTATCAAGCTCTTAAAAAATCACCCGTTACAACTTATTGTAATTCATTTACATATTTATTAAGGCGATAAATCAGTATTTTCAATCAACAAAAAACAAACATAAAATTTGACAAACATATATGTATGTATGTACATATCCTCATTAATTTATAACATAGTTTTTGTACTACAAGTACAAATGCATATACGGTCACTCACAGAAATATTTTGCATAGATTTTTTTTGCAATATTCAGAATATTTTTCATGGTATTTGTTTGTTAATTTAAAAAAGTATATATGTATGTGCAATTTTGAAGTTGCTAAAACATCCCGTTGACATTTTATAGTTTTTTTTTTTGCCACAAAAAAATTCGTTATAAGGAAGAAAATGCCCAACATCGTCAGTAAAAAAAATTAAAAAATCAAGGGAGTTTTTAGCAACTTTAAAATTGCACTTTATTGTATTAAATTGAATGGGCTATAAAACTGCATAATAGAATTTTTTTAAAAATTATGATTCAAAAGTTTGATTTTTTTATGATAATTTGGTGAACTTAAACCAACTTTCTCTAAAGTGTGAAATTTTGATTTACATGATCTTTGTTGTAAAATAAGCTATATATTTTTTTTAATTAACAAAAAAATACCATAAAATATATTTTGAATATTGCTAAAAAAATCGATGCAAAATATTTTTGTAAGTGACTGTATTTGGTACAGCAGTAACTGCCTATGTAACTATATAAAATATTTTAAATCACTGTTTGAGATCAATTTAAAATATTATCAGTATATTTAAGCAATAATAAAAAGTTAACACATTTAAGTAAAAAATAAATAAAAAATAAGCAAAATTATTCCTTCTTTTGATGGAAATGTGATCTTAAAGAAATTATAGCATTAAGGGCTGCAAAAAATTCTTGTTTTGCCCTTGAGAGGGGATATTTGTGATAAAAATTGAATTGGCTAACAAAAAAATTGTTTCCAGCAATCCCGGGATGTAAAATCAACTAATCCCGGGATATTTGGGACTTAAAAAGACCGGGATCCCGGGTTCCCGAAATACCGGGATCCCGGGATTGACATCCCTAATGTATACCAATAGTGCTTTACATATCAAGTCCAAAGCACTGGCATAATTTACCTTAAGCACATCAGCACGAACTTAATAAAAGTCAATTACTTTTAATACAATCCCTTATTCGGGATTTGCTCTATGTACATTAGAATGCATCACTCCAAAAAAATCGGTACTGTGTTTCCATTGGAATTATAAAATCTATTATATTTTAAGACGTCCACTAAAATATTTCGAAAAAATATTAAGATTTACGTGAGTGGGCCGATTTGAAAATACCTCCAAAAATGGAATTTTTTATGAATAAAAATAGTTTCTTAAAAATTTGTTTGAAAAAAATGGTTTAAACTTAAAAAATATGCATAAAACTATTAAAAAAATTTCAACGGAATCGTAATAATGAGATTTTTATGCTGTTTTTTTAACTTTTTCAAAGATTGGTGTAACAAAAACTTGAATAGCTGAACCTAAACTATTCCGATTTAGACTTGTGCATCATTGGAAAGGTATTTTCTCACCCTTTTTATTTCTTTGCTAATAAACTCATTTAAAGGGTGAGAGAGAGTGATAGGGTGAAAGAGCGTCATTCCGAGTTGAATAAAGATATGTTGGTATTTGAAAAAAAAAAATTGGGACATGAGAGACTTTCTTTTTGTACGGAAAGGATGGGAAAATACCTTTCTAGTGAGACCCCATAAGTCTAAATCATAATAGGTTTGGCCCAGTTATTCAAGGTTTTTGTAAATCAATCTTTGAAAAAGGTTAAAAAACAGCATCAAAAATCTCATTATTATGATTCCAGTTGAAAATCTTTTTAAATATTTTTATGCAGATTTTTTAAGCTTTATCTGTTTTGTCATCTAAGGGGATTTGTTTCAAAAAGTTCTTTAAGAAAAAATTTTTATTCATAAAAAATTCCATTTTTGTAGGTATTTTCAAATCGGTCCAGCTCACGTAAATCTTAATATTTTTCCGAAATATTTTGGTGGACGTCTTAAAATATATGTAGTAAGTTTTGTAATTCGAGCGGAAAAACTGCTTTTTTTTTGGTGATGCAGTCTTATGTAAATAAATAAAGGTTCTTGTACTTATATTGGCCATCTAATATTACATATTCACAAGTTGCGGCTATTTATTTTATATTTTTATTTTTAATTATTTGTTTATAGAAAAATGTTTTATCTCATTATATTAAACGAGCAATTCTTGTATATATATATATCTATAGGGTTCTCGAAAACGGCTCCGACGATTTTGATGAAATTTTGTACACAGATAATGTTTTGGATTCTAAGGTTATCTGAATAGGAATTATTTCCGAGAAGACTCGTATAAGGTTGCCACCTATTCGAAATTAGTTACAAATTGATTAAAACATCATTATATGGGCATCAAATGGTACATATTTTAAAGATCTTTAATTTAAAAATATTTTTAATAAGGTTGCCACCTATTTTGAATCGTATATTTATTTAATTTTTTGTTTAGAAAAAAAGGTAAATTATTACTATTCATGGGTACCAAGAGAAGGTTCTTAAACAATGCTTTTCCTATATACAAAATGTTATCTCTTAGGATAATAGTGTAAGGTTGCCACTTATTTTCGATTCTACGCAATTTATCTAAAACATCGCAATATGGATATCAAATGAAAGGTATTGTTGGGAACTTTGGTCAGAAATCAGGGTTGCTACGCTTCATAATTTCAATCAAAGTTTTTTTATGTATACATAGTACATATACGATCAAGATATGTACCATTCATTCCAGCGTATTTCGGAATAGGGTTTCCACTTAAATTTTGGAATAAGAAATTTACTTAATAGATATCGAAATCCTATTTTTTTGTTTATTTCCAAAATATTTTTTAAAGCTATGCAAATCTTGAAAACTTTAAAAAGTATATGCACTCCGGGCAAAGCTCGGTCAACCTGGTACTTAATGTTAAAACATAATAAAATATATACTTAAAACTTGCCAATATGTGAGTGTTGGAGAGTCGTGACAATCACTCTATTCTTTATTTGTGGTACTTATGGTTTTTGGTAGATAGTGCAGTAAAATTATATACTGCATTGGTGTCGGAAATTCGATACGATACTATTTCTAATACTCGATTCCAATAAATATCGTTTTAAATCTATCAAGTAAAAAATATCGGTATCGAATGGTAAAATTATCAATATGGTTTCGTATCGTATCGAGATTGGTGTCCCTACACCAATGTGGTCGGTGCGCTTTTTCCTGCTGGGTATGTACATCATATAAACGTACAAATAACTCACCCAGGACTGAATTCTTTAAGTGTTGTCGATAAGCAAACAAGTGTTATATGTCACAAAAGAAATAAATATCATTTGAACAGACAGCACAGGCAGGTGGGAGCACGTTTACCAAATAGTGAGTATAATGCTATTTCGTGATTTTTTGATTGTTATTCGTAAAATGCTATGAATTCTCAATTTTGTATCGCCAATTTACATGGATTTTCCGCTGTCGATTTGGCCCGAGAACCGAAACTTCACCAATTGCCTCCTCTTCTTTGCGAAGGTGAGCCAAATGCTCATCCCGAGTCCAGAGAGGCTCTTTCATTTTGTTCGTCGCACCCTTTTTATTTTATCAACTTGCAATATGGTATGTCCAGACCACCATTTATACTATAAATATAGCAAAGGTCTTTATGGCAAACCTTGTCTAGATATGAACCTCGTCGTAGGTATCACACCAAAGATATAAAATTAGAAAAACTCTAGAGGTAGATGTCGCCCCGCCAGAAGAAGTAAAATATTGCGCCTAAAAATATGCACTACATACGCTTCAGCGGAAATGGACGACACGCCATTTATTTAAATGAAATTAATTGCTTGCTGCTATATGTATGTATGTACATATGTATGTATGTATGTATGTATGTATGTACGCACCCTGCAAACCAAAGTTTCCGAAATCTTAACGAAATCTTTAGGAGTATCTCATTTCTGTAACGAGTTTTTTACGAATCTTCAAAGAAAATTGTATGAAGGGGTTGACACGAACTCATAAAGAAATTTCTGTATGAATAATATAATAAAGAAAATTCTGAAAAAATTCTGCAAGAAATTCTTCACATAGCAGCATTATTTTCATTGCTTTACCGATATTCTTCCGAAATTTCGTAAAGGAATCGAAGTGTGCACAGTTTATTTCATTTTAGAAAATTCGGCAAAAAATCGGATGAGATCTTTACGAATTCTTTCAAATTTCTGTACAATTCAGAATACTCTGAAAAAATGGTTTGCAGGGCATGTACCCCAGTAAAAGAAATATATGTGCAATATGTTTTTCCTCATTTTCGCTCTCAGAAAGAAGGGTAAAATTTTTGCTGTATTCTATTATAATAGCCTTTAGTTTATAAGTATTTTCATATGTTAAGTTGATGTTCCATTCTAATTTTAGCTACCGTTATCAAAAACAATAGTTAATAGTTAATATTCAATAGTAAATAATTATATGCGCAAAATGAACTATTCAGCTTCCGCTTGCTCCAGTGCCAAACATTTTCAACATAAATCTACACCAATGAATATGTCGTAAAAACATAAACATATACATATACATAATAAATACCGTTTTATTATTTTCCCTAGTTATAATATGACCAATAATATCCCGTGGCATTGAATTATCTGAAAAAGAGCCCGGAAATATAACAGGAGTGAATTTTTGTGGCATGATAATTAACTGCTGAGTAATCGGATAGAAAAAATATAATAAGAAGTTCCTATAAAAATCCCGACGACTATGGAAAAAATAAGCTTGGGACCTTATACAACCCCAAGAGTGGTGCAAATGACATATCTAAAGATTAACTACTAGGAACAGCATTATTTACCGTACCGAAATATATTTGAATCTCTCTGTCACAAGAAAAAGTTCACAATAAATAATAAACACAGTTTTGGTACTTAGGGTGACGATATAAATTGCTATACTCTATAGAGTAACTAGCTTCAAATATGCGCATTAATACCACTGGGGATTTGTAGGATGTACTTCTCAACACGATTTTTACTTATTCAAAACAGAGTGATAACGTGTTGAATCTTATATAAACTAAACTTCACAAATAGACGGAAATAATATAAATTTTACTACAAAATTTCGGTAAAATATATGCCGCAAAGCGTAAAAAATAAAATTGTGCAATAGAAATACAACCCAATACCAACAAATAAAATTATCTTTAAAACTTTGTTTTTAAATGATCGGTAACCTAAAACTTGTTTCTTTGCACAAATAAATATTTTCTACGGAAATTTCAATTTGTTGTTATAAACCAAAGTATATTTGTAAAGCTTTTTATATTCTTTTGATAGAGTTAATGTATACAATTAGTGGGAAAAACGTCAAAGATCTAGTATTGGTTTTTTATTTAACTAGTTGAAGTTGAACTATTGCACATGTAATTCTTTTACTGGGGTATGTATACATTTCTAACAATTTTCTTCTGTTCTCTTTTCACTGCAAGTTGAATTATTTTAATATCTATTGCAAAATTTTATACAAACAAGACCAAAACGTAGAAAATAAATAAAATTAATTTTTTTTTTTTTAATATACCACGCTTTATAAATTGACTAAAAATTAGAGAATAATATATCTCAGTCCCATAGAATTTGTTTTGATAACTTTTGATTTTGAAACTTTAGCAAATTTATGAGATTGAAAATGAAAAGCGTGGGGCGCATGTAAAATACCTGAATTGATATAAAGAGTAATATATGTATGTATGTGGGTATATGAATAACGACCGCTTAAAATCGAAGTCAATGTTATGTAGTTTGACTATTGTCGTTTTCAATCTCATAAATTGTTTATAATGACTTTTGCTAAAATTTCAAAATCAAAAGTTAAAATTCTATGGGACTGAGATATATTATTTTCTAACTTTAGTCCATTTATAAAAGCGTGGTATATTAAAAAGTTTTATTTATTTTGTTGTCTACTCATAGGAGCCGATTAGAAGAATCGTATGTAATGCTTCATTTTTGATCGTCAAGAAAGAGCTATGCTTTTTAATAGCTCACCGAGCCCAAAGTTAACTTGTTCTTTGTTTGATCTTCAGTCAGGAAGGCTTGACAAAATCCATCGCTACTTTCAAATTGTTACAGCCGGCAGTAACTATAGCTGAGTTCTAAGTTGCATATATTCAAGACGGTGGATCTCTTTTATTTCTGAACTATAACTGATGGAAATGCAAATTTACGCAATCACGTTCAAATGCCGAATTGGAACTTAGATGCGAAAATTGAACATTTCCGTCAATTAAAGATTAGAAATAAGAGAGGTTGATGCTTTGCAAACGGAGGCGTGGGACATCCCATAGGCGTGGAAACCAGGGTTGCCAACCTTTGAATTCTTGGAATCGGGACACGCAATGTTATGAAATTGCTGCTGTTTTAAAAAGATAACTTCTCCGTCTGCAACCTGGATTTATCGATTATTTTTGGTGAATAGAGGAGAAACGTCAAAGAAAAAAGATAAACAACAATGAACGTTGAGGTATTTTATTTTGAAATGTGGTGAAAATCGAGCTATTATGCAAGCTTACATTATCGTTCCACTTCCTGTATCGTCCCGTAATGCTTCATTGTTGCAATATTTTGTGACCCACGCAAGGTGTATTTTTTTGAGGGTGTAAGTGATCAAAAAGAGGCAAAACCCTTAAAAAAACTTAATGAAATATTATTAATTCTGATAATGACCTAAATTTAAAAATTCTGAATTTTCCAAATCTGGCTTCGGTTTCGCTCTATCTACTTTGATTCGAAAGATATTTGATTTCGGATTAATAACTTCGAGTATACATACATATGTATTTTTGACCAAAATACTGATTTAATGAAAATGTTGTTGACATCTTCCGATCTTCTAATCACAACACTGCGACACAATGTAAAAAAAAACGGTAAAAGAAGTTGCGGCAGTTCTTGAAGATCTTTTGGTATAAATTATTGTTTTTGAAAGTCAATTTTAAAAATTAATATTTTTGTTTTGTCACTTAGGTATAGTTAAATTAAATTAAATTTTAAAATTAAACTAAATTTTTCCCCAATTTAAATATGAACTAATATGATTTCTAACAAATCTGTTTACATAAAATATTAGAATGCAAAAAAATTAAATTTTCGAAGATCTTAAAGTTTGAACGAAATTGTATGATTTTAAATTCTTTTTCGGGTCAGTTTACAAAGTCGATTGTTTTTTATTTTTTACTGCTGTTGATAATTACATACGTCTCTTCCAACACCAAAATAAAAAAGCGATAAAATAATATGTTTTTTTGATAATCTAAAAGAACTGGCGGCCGCTGTGGTGCGCGCTTTCACTCCGCAGCGCCTGGCTTCAAGCCCTGGGCAAAGCAACATCGCAAAAAAAATTTAGAAAAAAGGTTTTTTCTTAACAGCGGTCGCCCCGGGTAGGCAATGGCAAACCTTCGAGTTTCTGCCCTGAATAACAGCTTCTCATAAAAATAAAATCGCTGTTCGGAGTCGGCGTAAAACTGTAGGTCCCTTCCCTTTGTGCGACAATATCAAGGCGCACGCCACAAATCGGAGGAGAAGCTTGGCCAAACAATAACATATGTGTAAGCGCCAATCTACTATTATTATTATTAAAAGAACTGGCAAATACTTATATATATATATATATATTGTTTTATTTTTATTTAAATTTGGGGTACATTTTCAGGTTAAAATGGAGCATATTTAAATTTTTTGTTATGGCTGTAGACAAAACGCAAAGAAAAATGTAAACCCGTTCAAAAGTTAAAGATTATTGATCACTTACGCCACTAAAAAAGTACTCTGTGGCCACTTTTCAAAAATCGTTTTTTTCTAACATCGATAAATCTAGAACCTGGGTGGATGGTGAACTAATTCGAAAATATAAATGAGTTAGCATGGAGAAACGAGTTGAATCATATGAAAAACCTGAACTCTAGTGAAAGCCTCTATTGAAGAGCGAGCTCACCAGGATATTTGGCAATGGTTTAAGGAAATCACCAACGGCTCTGTCCTGATTCCAGTTTTGTGATATCAGTAGTAATGTGGATAGCAAAACGATTGAGAAATGGAGAAATATTTACAACTACTCCTTATACCCAGACAAGAAAATCCTTTAATTTGGTAGAAGCAAAGTCACAAAGGATTTCATAATTTGTTAACACTGCCGATTAAGTATCTCTGCGCACAATCTTCCCCAGCAAACTCAAAAAGAGTGTTTAGTTTAGTTTAGAGAAATTTTCCAACTTTTCGTTCAATTTCGGTTCGTCCCATAGTCCAAGTTATACTGTTCGGTTCGTCCAAGTTATACTGTCGTCCCTAAATTAGAGTGCTAAGTGTTGAGTTTTCCATCGTCAACGAGTGTCAGCACGCGCTATCCCCAAATCAACGCGGCGTAATTTTTAACGTTTCCTCATTTCTTCTCGGTTTTATTCTCGTTTCCTCTTTCACTTTTTTGTCCTTTCTCTTTCTTTCCGTCTTCTGCATCCAACTTCAACACGTAACGCCCTGTCAAAAATGAAAGTTCCATTTGCTCAGCGTTAGCGCCGCGTTATTGTGGGAAATTGCACGGACATGGGGATTTTTGACAGTTTTTTTGGCGCTTGACGCGCCAATTAGGGACGGCAGTTATGGGTGCATGCGAAAATTTTGACAGTAAATTGGCGGCGTGCGTGAATATTAGGTTAGCGTGTTGGTCAGTCTAATGCACACACATACATTCATATATATGCATATGTACATATCTATTTATATGCGGATGTGCATACATTTATATGTATACATACCCTGCAGAAAAAATTATCAATTGATAAAAAATATCCCACTTGTAGTTAGCTTTTTTGTGGAATTTCTTAAAATATATAGCTTGTAGTTAGATACAAAAAGCTAACTTGAAACTAGTTGACAAGTAATGCAGGGATAATGCGGGAGATTGTTTTCTTTAAACGCGTTTCTATTTAAATATTCGCAAATACTTTTTCGAATTGAGGACAAATAAAAGGAAGATCGAAATTTCGTATTATCATTTTAAAGTTACAGTATGTCAATTAATTGTTATATTATATCTGCAATGCACAAAAATTACAAAATTCAGAATGAAACAGTTTAAAAAACAAACAACACTAAAATTCGGCAAGTACTGCGCTGTCAATTAATTCATTGCAGAATGCAAACTCAGTTCGAAGTGTATAAACAAGATTGCGCCGATTGCAGCAGAATTTATGAGAGTAATTTTAGCGTGACGTCATCGTAGAGTTGACAACTGAGAGCGGTGAGAATAAGGGCGATTAGTGATGTGCTGAATTGTCCCCAATACTCGGTATCCATTACTTAAAAAAGATTTCGGTACCCAATACTTCCTTTTCGGTATCCGATACCGATTCTTTACATTAAACCTTCGCCATTATAAGCATTTCAGGTTAAGAAAAAACTTTCATTACTAATTTATATGATATCGGCAAAAACAACAGAGATATATTATTTTATCAGTTTTAACCTTAGTCGATCCAAGGTTCAAGAAAAATGCTTTGACGGATGAAGAAGCTTTTCAGGGGGGAGATTTAACCAGTTAGCGACAAGTTTGGGATCGATATCGCACTTTTTGGCGTAAAAATATTTCATATCATACCTTTAAAAAAATCGATACCGATTCGAAAATTGTCGGTAACTGGTTACAGAATCTGCCTACAAAAATGTTATTGTCCGATTCAGCTGGAACAAAAATGCTTCAAACAAGTAAGAGTTTCTCTGCGTTATTGCCTCGAACCGATATATATACATATTTCATTTGGATCAATATTAAAAGCTCTATGGGCTCCTACATTCGGATTTTGATATGCGAGTCTCCCCTTAGCCGTTTTTTCCATATCTTTGGCCTGTGTGCGCTTTTATTCGAAATCTAAATGTTTCGGTACCGAGTATCGAGAGTATTGGAGACTTTTTAAATCGGTACCGAATATCGATCAATACTTGAAAGTATTGACTCAGCACATTACTACTGCTGTCATTTCGACTGTGACGAAGGCAAAACAGCTGATTCTGTCGAATTCACTGAGAGCCGATTAGCGGTGTAACGATCGGCGCCACCTTCTGTATTCTCCCCGCCGTGAGTATATATAGTAATAAACCTTCCCGAGTACTCCTCGGGGGTAAAATCTGTTCAGGGTTGATAATGAGAAGGAGCATGAATTTTGCTGATTCAGAGTTGCATACAAAATTACTGTGTTTCATTCAGAGATCCAGCTTGTAGTGGCATGTGAGGCTTACTAAAATCGACTCATCATGTTGGAGCAGCTCCGGGTAATGGACCATTGAATGTGTTGGCTGAACTTATGACCACCATAACCAAGGCAGTCTCAAAGCAAATGCGTGCCCTGAATTTATACGGTAGCAATTCATAGCAATTGCTATTGTATGTGTGTATGATTCATATTTGTGACATTCTATACTTTGGTGTTAAGTATATATATATGATACTATACTCAACCTACATTTTTTCATAAATAACACAATTACATATACTTTATTCTCGAAAAGACCTTTTTCTAATCATGAGGCGAAATTCCCCACAGTAAGTTTTGCTGTGCGCGCAAAACGAAAACGCTGCACACAATCCAAAAGTACTCCTCGGGGACCAATTGGTGAAAAACTGCGAAAAGGTTTGTTACTGTATATACTGTGTAACATCTACCACTTTCCGCAATGCCTGGTAAACAAATCAATGAAAATCTAATTCAGCTAGTTTATTTACATTACTATAAAGGGAGATCGGCTAAAGAATTAGCGGAAATGTTTTCAATTAAGCTTAGAATTATTTATAATATTATTAAACGCGCAAAAAAGAAAACAGGCTTGAATTAAAGCACTCCGGATGTAGACCACCAAAGCTCACCAGACGCGACCATTCAAAAATTTTAAAACAGATCAGCAAATAGCCAGAAAGAAGCCATTGCTGTTTTGCAGTTAATATTGAGAAGCGGCTTAACCTTTCTATCCCCAATGTTAACAGGCCTGCAGAATATTGGGATGACGTAATTTTTTGTGACGTGACAAAAATAATGCTTTACTATTATGATGGACCCAGCAAAGTTTGGAAAAAGCCCTATACAGCTCTGCGGCAGACAAATATAATACCAACAGTTAAGTTTGGCATGCTTTCTGTAATGGTGTGGGGTTGCATCTCGTCCAAAGGTGTTAGTGAGTTGCGCATTTTCAGCAATGTGATGACGAAGGATTATTATTTGGACATTCGTAGAAACGAATTGTCAAGAAGCGCGATAAGATATGGGTTTGTTTACCTCAAAATCCCTATAAACTGAAGTACAAGCTGTACCAGGACAATGATCCCAAACACAAATCGTTGCTTTGCAGGACCTGACTCCTGTATAATTGCAGCAAAGTCATTAACATCCCTGCCCAGAGTCCTGACTTAAATGCGAGTAAACGGAGCCCGACTAACAGAACCGCTCTAATCAAACACATTCAGGTCCATTCAGTCCATGCCCCGTCATCTACGGTCTGTTTTGGAAGTTAATGGCCGTCACACTAAATAATAATACTCTCAGGACTATATTTTCCTAGTTTTAGTCATAATTGCATACATGCATACATACAAAAGCAAACAATTAATTGACAGTACGGTATTTACTGTTTCTTGGATTTATATATGTATATTTTTTACTTTTATATTTTCAATTTCGGAATTTTTGTGAGTTAAGTATGATATCAATATTAGTTTAATAATATGATATAAAAAAAGTTCAAAAAAGTTTTAGTTGATAAAATATAAGTCTTAAAATTAAATTGTGTAATCTTTTTCATTTTGCAAACAATTAATTGACATACTGTATGTCTGAGGGAGTTCGCCTACCTACAGCAGAATATGTAAACAAATATGCAATGTAATAAAATAAATAAAATAAAAATTAAAAAAATATTTTGTTTTTCCCATTGATATTTTATGTCCAAAAGTAGTTACTTACAAGTTAGTTGCATCAAATGCAGAGCCTAGACTACATCTAATGCAGAGGTAGCCACCCTTGACTATTTCGCGACCATCGCCATAGAAATATAGTTAGCTTTCGTCAAAGGAGATATACAGATAATAGTGACTTTTAGCTCCTTCCTAATCCACTTAAAGTTAGCTTATAGTTAGGTACATTTCCTGCAGGGTATATACGCCCTGTTAAGCTGCGTTACCGCTGATTTATCTCACACCAATTAAATTGGCTCCTCGCATACTCCAAACTAATGCAGCCGAATCAAGCGAAGCCACCGAAGTAACCGGGCAATGCATCGCAATGCAATTTCCGATTTTTACGACTGCAACGGTCATGATGAAGGATGCGATAAGATGAAGAAAAATGCCATAAGCCCGAATTGCCGCAGTTGAGCCACCCTGGTAGTTGTCGCTCGTAAAAACTGCTCGACTTTTACGATGCCACAGTCTAGCAAGCATTAGCCCAGGCGCGTCAGCATTGTAGTACCACTAGCAGCAAACGGCAGTTGTGAAAACAAAACATACATAAGTACTTATGTATGTATGTACATACATACATATGTATGCATATGAGCTAAAGTCTTATAGCTGATAGAAAAACCGGTAATCAGCACAGGGTTCAAGCAGAAAAAGCGTTAAGCTAGGCAGTGGCGGGCTTTAGTCAAATTGGGGGAAATGTTTTGAGCGACAGAACTGCGAACCCAAAACAAAAGTCACAGAAAATTTGTATGGGTTAAGTTTTTACGACACGAACGACATAAAATGCTAGTACAAAAGCAAAGGGAACGCTTACAATAACAACAATAAGAAAAATAAAACCAACGGCTACGATTACGACGACTATGAGGACAACAACAATACCATAAAATGCGTTTTAAGTCCCTGAAAATGTCGTCCACCGTACAGCGTTCATCAAAAGTAATACAATGTGAGCGGCAGGGGAGGAAGGGTGATGTAGGGCAATAGCTAGCGAATTCCAGTTAAGGACATCACACGTTGCTTAAATGATGATCTGTGAGTGTTTTGGCGAGTTTCGACACAGGGAGCGTTTACTGACACCCAAATCGATGCCAATTGACTTTAATGAGGTCCCCAAGGTGTGCAAGTTGGAGTGGGCGACTTGTCCAAGTTGGCCGTTTAGTTTCGTTCATGCCAAAAAACTGTTTTGTTGTGGTGTGCTGTGCAGCGCTGTTAACGCCATGAGATGTTATAGCTGGTGTAGAAAATCAGCCACATTTACCATACCTACTCTTCCTGGTGCTTTTTTGTGTAACTCAAGTTAATCCTGACCTCACCCACGAAATAACTTGCTATGAATCTTAAACGATTCGCTTGATATTAAGTATGTCGATGTGCTTATACTTTACACGCATATATATATATGTATATTAAGTATGTACGTATTTATGTACAGTCGCCGTCTAATCCCTGCAGTGAAAAGCCACACCAGTCTGTAAAAATACCAGTTCCTTAACTAGTATGTGCAAAAGCGACCAGTTGATAATTTCGAAGAACATTCATGCATTCAGCGACATCTGCCTTTTAATTGCCAAAACCAAACATAAAACGCAATTAATTGCTTTTCTTACAAATGTCGGCTGTGGCGTGGCGTGAAGACTGCCTGTTCTGGCGCTGAGATCGCAGGGTTGAGTCCGCTTGGAGGTGGTTAGGATTTTTAAAATTAATTCAATGGAAGTCAATATAATTACATATTTCAATTTAAATATGAATACTAAATTTGAAAATCGAATTACATCGCAGAAAAAACACGCGTTTGGGAAGAAATACTTGTGCCATAAAACAAGAAATGAATAAACCTATTTTTTATTAAATTTAAAAATTACAATAAAAACCCTAAATAAAAAAATAAACAAATAAAAACAAATAATAAAAAAAATTGTCCCTGTGCCAGGGATTGAACCGTGGACCTCAGTACTACCACGCCAGTGCTCTGCTCTCATTCTGGCTGATGGAGCTGCCGCGAGCAAAATGGCTTACTTATGCTTTTCACGGGGATGGCACCCGATCTCATCAACTGGTATGATGCTACTAGTAGATGCTGATGCATAGCCTGACAACTGACATCTCGTAGGACATCGCCATCTTAAAAATACCAGTCGCTAACATTGAAAAAGGATGGAACGTGAACTAGTTGGGCTGTAAAGCAAACTGGTAGTATTTTAGTTCACAACTAGTAGCTTTCCCTGCAGGGATATAACGAATCTTATGTTCTGCGCCTAATTCGTAATATTGAAAAATTCGTTAAATTAAGTGATTATTTTACCTATAATAACCCTATATTTTCTATTAAATAACTAAATTCATTCAGTTAAAATATATATATATATATATATTGCCTTTAATTCAACAACAACAAAATTCTAACATTTTATATTAGTATATATTTAGTTTTTACAGAAAGTCTTCAATTCGCATATGCTTTCTAACAGCTTCAAAACTTTTTTCTACAGCGATGGCATGGGCGCAGATGAGCGAGATGTTGAAGAATCTCGCTTCGACGCGGGACTGTGGCTAGACGCTCGTCCACCGGGGTGAACAACAATACTCGGCGACGAAGTCTCTTTCAGACACCCGCTTGCAGCCGCACCTACTGGTGAACAGACGCTGAAGGCTTCAGTGAGCCCTTAAACCGAATAAGTCGGAGTGCCTCCACCGAAGCTCCCTCTCTTTCTGCCGTGACCCAAGGCTCCACTCGGATGGGTTACCGCATCTTGCACATAGGTTGCTGACGTTGCCCATAGTGCGCGAACGAGGACGCAAGAGTTGGGATTGGGTATAGCCATGCAACCGTAAATGAACACCCAGCGCAACGAGAATACCCCGTTCCACTCCGTTGTGGTAATTTACTTTCCAAATATATGTGAAAGTCAGGTACAATCGCTAATAAAAGCTCAAAGTATGGAAATATAAAAAGCATTTCATCATATAAAAATGCTAAAATTAAACTACCATGATTTAGAATTTTTTTCCCGAGTGGTAAGAAATGTACAATATATTGTACATTTGCACTGAAAGACTGTAAATGGCTTGTACAATATATTGTACAAACGTCCGCAAAGATTGCAGTTGAACAGGCAATTAGGTTGTTTTGCCGTGGTTTTTGAAGAGCTTGTGCGCTGTTGTTGCAGTAAATGGTAGGTTTTTGAAACCGGGAAGGTATATTAAAACGGGTAATTTATATTTTATATTGTAATTGTATCTGCAATTTTTCAAAATTTCTTTATATAATTCTCCTCTCATGGAGAAAATTTAAAATTATTTAATGCAAATCTTAACTAAAGATAATTTAAAAGATATAAAATATACATTCCAACATATCCGCGGTAAAATCAATTATTTTGTATATAAATAAGTTCATTTTCAATGAAATAAAAGTTTTATTGCATCATACTTAGTGAAATATTTATTGAGTTTTCTTGAGTGCTTCTACTTCTTTGCGGACTTTTGTACAATAATAATAGATTGGAGCTTACACATATGTTAGTGTTTGGCCGAGCTTCTCCTCCGATTTGTGGCGTGCGCCTTGATGTTGTCACACAAAGCGGAGGGACCTACAGTTTTACGCCGACTCCGCTCTATTGTATTTTTATACTCGTAAGAAGCTGTTTTTCATGGCAGAAATACACTCGGAGGTTTGCCATTGCCTGCCGAGGGACGACCGCTTTAAGAAAAAACCTTTTTTCTATATTTTTTTTGCGATGTTGCTTTGACCAGGGCTTGAACCTAGGTGCTGTGGAGTGGAAGCGCGCACTGCTTACCACTACACCACAGCGGCCGACTTTTGTACAATATATTGCACAAATTTGAGGTAGCCCTAATACCTACTCAAAACAACTTTTGAATATTTTGTCTTTACTTTTGGTATTATGAGTACGGTGACCATATTAACCAATGTAAAATAAAGGACATTTTTTTTAAATTATTCGGGAATACGTACATACAACTTGTATGATAAAAGTACCTTACCCATATCGTAATTTATATCAAATATTTATCAGTTAATTATATTATTTAAGTAATACCCATATCGTAATTTAAATCAAATATTTACCAGTTAATTAACCGATTTCGAAAAATTAAGCCAAATCCTTTTCAAGGACTCCGCCATCCTTTGATGCCAAAATGCATTTACCATAATTCATACTGCACGCCGAATTCAGCACGCAGTGGTTCGAAATACATTTACTTCTAAATTTCCACTTTTTCTGCATTTGGCAATAAAAAAATTAATATAATCAAATAAAAATTCACAAATCAGGCTCAACTGGTCTCTTGCAAAGCTTTAATAAAAAAAAAATTATAAAATTAAGTGAAAAAATGAAGGCTCCAGTGAATTACGAACACTAAATGCCAGTTTAGAACTACTGTGCAGCAGGGGGTTTATTGTTCTCTTTCAGTGGAACTGGAAACTCAGCGTGCAACACGATCCTGGGCACAACTTTCCCTGTGCTTTATAGATTGTGCAAAGATTACCGATTAAATAGAAACCCTTAAGTGGGGTGCGAAACAAACTGGCGAAGGTTTTCGTAATATTTTATAAGGAACATTTTTATTTTTCATATTCTGCGTTTAAAAATTTACCTCTGAAAAAATGCAGAGCCGATTTAAAGGACACTTTAAGAAATAAAGGACAAAAGGCGTCCTTTATTTTGAAAAAAATTATAGAGGACAGGGGGTTAAAATAAAGGACTGTCCTTTAAAATAAAGGACGGATGGTCACCGTAATTATGAGGCTCTATGAACCGTGTAATTAAGAGGAAAAATTTTTATATTCATCAGGGACAGATTTGACCGGAAAGGGTTAAACAGGTGGGTGAAGGTCGTGCCCTTGTCGGATCTTAGACTACAATAACCTCATAGAGAAATCTACGGAAACTTGCTGTTGAAATTACAAAGAAATATGGGCATACATATGTGAGTATTTACGTATGTATTTACCAGATTTATATTCATTCCAGACTACTTAAATCATCCAATGGCTTACCTGTAAATAAAAAAGTTATCATAAATATATGTATGTAATTACATATATAGTATAGCCTAAAGATTATAAATAAATACATACATGTGTATATGTACCGTGGCTCACAGTGAAAATGTCTCACGTGGAACTAAAAACTTAAAGCGCTAGCAGCAGCGCACAGTGGTTCAAAATGGTTACAGGTTACAAGATCATCGGAAATAAGGTCAATTGACACTATTTCGCATACTGGTGTATTACAAAATCAAATGACATCATTACCTTTTCAAAAGCGAAATAAAGTCAACAAAAATTTGGAAATAAAGTAAATGATGCTAATTCCTTATTCAAATGGAAATACCATCAACAATGCTTAAAGTATGACGATTCTAAGAAAAAAATGTTGTTCTTGCACCGTACGTGAGGTGTAAATGGTTGTTACAATAAACATTGCCCCGTAAGTGTTGTTTCCATAGATGAAATATGTTATTGCCAAATCCTTAGTGTGCTATTAATCAACACACAATCATGAACCACCACCAATTGATTTTATTAAAACTCTTAAAATTACGAATATAATGAAAACACGATGCGAAAAACCAAACGCAAAAAGATCTGGAGTACGAGAAATGTATGTTTCTAAAGATATATCGCCAGAAATTACTGAAAATTCGCTTCATATAATACGCCCTTTAAAATACATGTATACAAGTTTTATGTACAGTATATTCCAAAAACAGTAAAATTGGAATTGTAGTGCTCTCACCCCCTAGGATTGTTTAATATCGAAAAAAGTATACCCTTATTTTTTTTATTTTGAAATCAAAAAATATTTAGACGTCGGTGCAAGCGCTCAAAGTTTTCCATGTATTTTTATATGGGAAAAATAAAATTTTTCGTAGACATGGTATAGAATTCTTGAAAATCATTATTTTTCGATACTCTGGTACTCTTAAGGAGACTTTCATTAAAAATACCCTATTATTTATTTAACCATTTTTTAATAATAACGATTTTTTATTCGCCCTCCTTTTGCATTTTTCGGGGTTTTGTGGGTTTTTGTTTAGTTGCGATGAAAAAATGGTTAAATAAACAATTGGGTATTATTACCATGTATTTTTATATGGGAAAAATAAAATTTTTCGTAGACATGGTATAGAATTCTAGAAAATCAATATTTTTCGGTCGGAGAACTCTGGTTGTCTTAAGGACACTTTCAGTAAAAATACCCCATTATTTATTTAACCATTTTTTAATAATAACGATTTTTTATTCGCCCTCCTTTTGCATTTTTCGGGGTCTCTGTGGGTTTTTGTATAGTTGCGATGAAAAATGGTTAAATAAACAATTGGGTATTATTACTGGGAATATCCTCCGGATAAACAGAGTTTTCTGGTAGAAATTTATCGACTTTGAACAGTTGTTTTTCCCCATATACTTAAAATACATGGAAAACTTTGGGCTCTTAGAGCGACCTCTAAATATGTTTTGATTTCAAAATAAAAAATAAGCGTATATTTTTTCGGTAAAGAACAATCCTTGGGGGTGAGAGCATAAAAATCCCGATTTTACTTTTTCACATGAATTTTTGGGCCACCTTAATGTACCTACTTAATAAATTAACAAACTTTTTAAAGTTTTATAAATTGCACTTTATTTACATAAAATTAACAAAGAACTCAAACATTTTTAAACAATCCTTGCGAATTCTGCGTCGCAAAGCCCGCCAAATAAGATATGGCATCGGTCACCTTAGGGTGATCATCCCCGATGCTGAAAGTGAATCCGAAAAGCCTAAAGGTGGTGCAGATTAGTCTGCATCACTGCAGGGCAGCATCGGAGGATTTGCTGCTCTTCATGGTTCCGGAATATGTGGACGCGGCCCTAATAGAAGAACCCTGGCTTTTGGCGGGAGGGTTACAGGTCTATCCACTAGCGACTATCTTCTTCTCACCCCACAGAGTGAAGGTAAAATTATAAGCTGTATTCTGGCTAAAAAAAAGCACTAATATTCTCTTTCTTCCCGATTCGGACATGACAGTGGCAATGTGGGAGCAAAGGGGAGCACCTGACCTCATCCTCGCATCTTTATACATGCCATACGATGCACTCGATCCCCCGTAAATATCCTTCAGGAAACTCACCGCCTGGGCGGACCAACGAGGGGTAAGTATGTTGGTTGGCTGTGACGCCAACGCTCATCACACGGCGTGGAACAGCTCGGACATCAACGATAGAGGTGAGTCACTCTTTAGTTACTTATCATCCATAAAACTCACTATCTGTAACAAGGGTAGTCACCCCACTTTGTACAATAGAATAAAGGAGGAGGTTATAGATATAACTCTTGTAACTAACTCGAACAATGATATGGTTGACGGCTGGCACGTCTCGACAAAATGCTCTTTTTCTGATCACTGTCGCATCGTGTTCTCCATTAACCTAATCAAACCGATAAAAAAAACCGTATCGAAATCATCGTACGATAAATTGGAACAAATTCGGCCAATTGGTGTCTGGAATGCGTCCCCCGTACACAGTGGAGCCAATTTCAGCGGACCAATTGGAGGGAGCGGTTCACTAAGGACGCGGACGACTGGGACGAATGACAAGAAAGATATAAAGAAACCAAAGAAGGTTTCGTAGTCCAAATTTTGCGAGGACCTGGAAACGACTACTGAGGCCGCGCGACTAAGAAGGTGTCTCTCTAAAAACCCGGCTCTCCCGGTTTCCTGGAAAAGCCAAGAGGAGGGCACACCGAAAGCAGCCTTGTAACACTGGAACTCCTTATGGACGTCTACTTCCCTGGCTGCGGTGATGCAGGGGACACAGAAACTCCTATGACAGAACACCCTAGTACCCACAGGCAAGGCAGTCCAATGGACCAAATAATCACTGCAAATAAAATAGCTTGGGCTATCAGATCCTTCCAATCCTACAAATCTCCGGATCCGGATGGTAACCCTGGCTATCGACATCTATAGGGCGAGTCTCCTCCTAATCTATATCCCAAACCATGGACGGAGGTAAGTGGTCTTCATTCCCAAAGCAAGAAAAGCGGGCCACAGCACTGCAAAATATTTTATACCCATCAGCCTCTCATCATTTCTTCTCAACATAATGGAGAGGCTGAGTCTGCAGATCACGCAACGCCTTACTCCTGGGAACTTCAGCGAAGCTCAGCATGCCTACCGTAAAGTTAGGTCGGTTGAAACAGCCGTGCACCAGGTTGTTGGGAGTATAGAGCAAGCACTGAATCACAAGGAATATGCGCTGGCAGCCCTCTTGGGCATGGAAGGCGCCTTAACTCATTAAACGCGAAAGAAAAAGAGGAAATTGAGAGGAACCAAATTTTGGAAGACACTAAAGGAGAGAATATGTTCAAAGACCCATAATAAAAAGTTTCGACCTCTATACAGGGGTGTCCGTACGACCAGAAACATATGTATATGTAACACTCGTGAACAATATTACTCCACGATCTGAGCGTTACATATATGTAACACTAGCATTTAAAGAGTTAAACACTGTTAATTTGGCATGCATACACTGCTTCATGGTGGCCTTAAGAATGGACCCAATGATCACTCTCTGGATCGGCAATATGTTGAGCACCAGAAACATCAACAGCTCCTTGGGAACATCAGAAGTAAGGAAAACAGCCACACGTGGTACACCTCAACGGTCAAGGGGTCAATCCCACTAAAACCGAACTTGTTCTCTTCACCAAGCGATATAAAATAGACAATTTCCGACCTCCATCCCTCAATTGAGCAAATCTTGAATTGTCAAAAGAAGCCAAGTTTTTGGGGGTTATTCTCGACTCTAAGCTTTCCTGGAAAAGGAACACCGAAGAGCGGAGAGAGAAGGCGCTCTATGCGCTCTACTCCTGCAAAGCTACTATTGGAAAAGGCTGGGGTCTGCGACCGCAGATAATATGTACAATGGATTTATACGGCGGTAGTTAGACCTATTCTCACCTATGGCGCGCTGGTATGGTGGCAGGCGGTTGACACCAAATCCCATCTACTCAACTTGCAAAGGGTGCACCGACAAGCGTGCCTATGCACAACGGGGGCGATGTATTCAACGCCCCAGGCGTCACACTGTGTTCTGTTTTGGGAAAAATTGGACAAAATCAAATATTTCCCGATCCAAACCAGATAAAGATATAAAATAATTATAAAGCCCAAATATTGATGAATACGGAAAAATTATTCAGGTTCTTCAAAACCAGTTTCTCGAACTTGAATTCCAAGGTCTAAATTCAACAAAAAAAAAATTTATTTATAAAAGCAAATATTTTGCGATAGAAAATTAATAGAGACCTAAATGAAATAGTATTTTAAACTCTAAATACCCTATCGTGAATTCCGAGGTCAATGGTCAACTAAAAAAAAAATCTGATTTAAAAATAGCTATATGTTTTTTTAAGTCATTTTATGCGATATACATTCATATACATATATGCACATATGTGTGGTGGGTCGCGTCTATATATTTTTAGATACACAATATCACATGTACATATATGAAAATTCGTCCTTGTATGTACAGATATGTGTATGTACCCTGCAGTGAAACCCCAAACTAGTCAGGAAAAATACTAGTTTACAACTAGAATTTCCTCACTGAAACCGAGCTAGTTCGAAAATTACCAGACTTGTACCAAGTACAAAACGATTTATTCATGCTTGACTTGGACAGCTTAATACAATAAAGTACACAAAATATTATCACTTTTATTTGGGTATATTGTAGACCATTAAAGCGAGTACATTTTCAATTATACCAGACCTGTTAAATAAAGATTATAATCATAATGATGTTTTTTGGATAACCGTTAAATACCAATATGAGCACCTTTTTAATGATTAACAATTAATTAAAAATTGTTAATTAATTCATTAATTTAATTACATCATTATTTTGTTATTTTTGATAATTTTAAATTATTGTTTACTCTTTTTAATTACACGATTAGATAACATAAATATTTGATTAATTTCAATTATTAATCAACAAGCCATACTATAGAAAAAATTTAAGAATATTTAATAACTTCATGAACTATTTATTTATTTTATTCTTATCCAAATCTCAAATTTTATGCGTTAATTTTTACTTTTATAAAATTTTAAAAAGGAAGGACTGAAATGAGCAAAGTTAATAAATTTAATTTAATTTAATGAAAATCTTTATTCTTATTTAAGTTCACTCGAAAATGAAAGTATTATTTTATTTTTAACTAAAATGTTTTTTTTTTTAATCTAAAATTATTAAAAAAGATGAAAGATATAGTATTCATTGTATCTGAAAGCTTTTACTTTTAATAACATTTAATGAAAAATGCATTTAAATTTATGTTCTAAAGTTTTTTGAAATATTTATGTATTTATTTCTCCTTTAATTAATACTCAAAAAATTTAACACTAATTATTGGCAAATTTAAGGCTGCAAAATAAAAATGTGTAATATATTAAAGTATACTTATTCAAACGTTTTTTATTGTATATTCATGAATTCATTTTATTTTTTGACTTCCAAAGTAGTGGTTTCGGTCCATAATTGAACTAGTATTTTTCTGTGTATTTTGAACTAGTATGAGTCTGGTATATTTCTAACCGAAATCTGACAATTGCCATCTCCTAGGACATTCCCACGTTAAAAATACCAGTTGATTCTCTTCTTCTTCTTTTTTGGCGCTGTAACCGCCTAAGCGATTTTGGCCGAGTTCAGCAAAGCACGCCAGTCGTTTCTCCTCTGTGCCAACTGACGCCAATTGGAAACGCCAAGTGAAGCCAAGTCCTTCTCCACCTGATCTTTCCATCGCAGTGGGGGCCTCCCTCTTCCTCTGCTACCACCAGCGGGTTCCGAGTTGAATACTTTCAGAGCTGGAGCGTCGGTGTCCATTCGAACGACATGGCCAAGCCAGCGGAGCCGCTGTATTTTAATTCGCTGCACTATGTCTATGTCGTTGTAAAGCTCATACAGCTCATCGTTCCATCGTCTGCGGTACTCGCCGTCGCCAACGCGTAAAGGACCGTAAATCTTCCGCAAAATCTTTCTCTCAAACACCCCAAGAGCCGCCTCATCGGATGTTGTCATTGTCCATGCTTCTGCGCCATATACCAGCACGGGCATGATGAGTGACTTATAGAGCGTGGTTTTCGTACGTCGAGAGAGGACTTTACTCCTGAATTGCCTACTCAGTCCAAAGTAGCACTTGTTGGCAAGAGTGATTCTACGTTGGATTTCAATGCTGACATTATTATCGGTGTTAATGCTGGTTCCCAAGTAAACGAAATTCTCTACTTTCTCGAAATTGTAACTGTCAACAGTGACGTGGGTGCCAAGGCGCGAATGTGCTGACTGTTTGTTTGATGACAGGAGATACTTCGTCTTGTCCTCGTTTACCACCAGACCCATGCGCTTTGCTTCCCTATCCAACTTGGAAAAGGCAGAACAGACTTCGCGGTTTTTGTTACCGATGATGTCGATGTCATCGGCATAAGCCAGCAATTGCACGCTCTTGTAGTAAATTGTTCCTGAGCGGTTCAGTTCTGCAGCTCTTATTATCTTCTCCAACATCAGATTAAAGAAGTCACATGAAAGGGAGTCGCCCTGTCTGAAACCCCGTTTTGTGGCGAACGGCTCGGAGAGGTCTTTTCCAATTCTGACGGAGCTGGTGGTATTGCTCAACGTCATTTTACACAGCCGTATGAGTTTTGAGGGGATGCCAAATTCAGACATAGCGGCGTATAGGCAACTCCTTTTAGTGCTGTCAAAAGCGGCTTTAAAGTCGACAAATAGGTGGTGAGTGTCGATCCTTTTCTCGCGGGTCTTTTCCAAGATTTGGCGTATTGTGAATACCTGGTCTATGGTGGATTTGCCAGGTCTAAAGCCACACTGATAAGGCCCAATCAGTTCATTGACGGTGGGCTTCAGTCTTTCGCACAATACGCTCGATAAGACCTTGTAACCTATGCTTAGAAGGCTGATCCCGCGGTAGTTGGCGCGAATGGCGGGGTCACCTTTCTTGTGGATTGGGCAGAGCACACTTAAATTCCAGTCGTCGGGCATGCGTTCATCTGACCATATTCTGCACAAGAGTTGATGCATGCACCTTATCAACTCCTCGCCGCCGTACTTGAATAGCTCAGCTGGCAGGCTGTCAGCTCCAGCGGCTTTGTTGTTTTTCAGCCGCGTTATTGCTATACGTACCTCGTCATAGTCAGGCGGTGGAACGTCGAATCCGTCATCATCGACTGCGGGCTCGGGTTCTTCTTCTCCACAACTTTCTGTGCTGCTGCCATTTAGTAGGGCGGAAAAGTGTTCCCTCCATAATTTAAGTACGCTCTGGACATCAGTTACTAGGTCGCCATTATTGTTCTTACAGGAGTGCGCCCCGGTCTTTAAACCTTCCGTAAGTCGCCTAACTCTCTGGTAAAATTTTCGGGCATTCCTCCTGTCGGCCAGCATTTCAAGCTCTTCGCACTCACGTATTTCTGCCTCTCTCTTCTTGTTGCGGCAAATACGTCTCGCTTCCCTCTTCAGATCCCTATAGCGGTCCCACATAGCGCGCGTTGCGCCCGATCGCAGCGTGGCCCTGTAGGCGGCATCTTTTTTCTCTGCAGCTTCCTGACACTCCTCATCGTACCAGTTGTTCTTTCGGGCTCGCTGAAATCCGACTACTTCTTCGGCGGCGGTACTTAATGAGCGGGAAATGTGGTTCCACTGCTCGCATATGTCGGTTTGTTGAAGAGTGCTCTCTGAGAGCAGGTGTGAGAGTCGAGTAGCGAAAGCGCTGGCTGTCTGTTGTGATTGCAGCTTTTCGACGTTAAGCTTTCCTTGCATATTTGGGCGCACATTTTTTGCTGCACATAGGCGGGTGCGTATCTTGGCTGCAACAAGATAGTGGTCCGAGTCGATGTTTGGGCCTCGGAGTGTGCGTACGTCTAAAACACTGGAAGCGTGCCTTCCGTCTATCACAACATGATCGATTTGGTTTCTCGTTTTTCGATCCGGAGACAGCCAGGTAGCTTGATGGATCTTTTTATGCTTGAACCTAGTACTGCATACTACCATGTTTCGGGCCCCGGCGAAGTCGATCAGCCTCAATCCGTTGTCGGACGTTTCGTCGTGGAGGCTGAATTTTCCGACGGTGGTTCCAAAGATCCCTTCTTTGCCCACCCTGGCATTGAAGTCGCCAAGCACGATTTTGATATCATGACGGGGGCAGCGCTCGTACGTGCGCTCCAAGCGCTCATAGAAGAGATCCTTGGATGCCTCATCCTTCTCTTCCGTCGGGGCATGGGCGCAGATGAGCGAGATGTTGAAGAATCTCGCTTTGATGCGGATTGTGGCTAGACGCTCGTCCACCGGGGTGAACGACAGTACTCGGCGACGGAGTCTCTCTCCCACCACAAATCCAACTCCGAATTTGCGCTCCTTTACATGGCAGCTGTAGTAGACGTCGCAAGGCCCCAGACATTCTTTGCCTCGCCCCGTCCAACGCATTTCTTGGATGGCGGTGATGTCAGCTTTTGTCCTTACGAGGACATCAACCAGCCGGGCAGAGGCACCTTCCCCATTAAGGGTCCGGACATTCCAGGTGCATGCCCTCAAATCGTAGTCCTTTAAACATTTGCCGTGATCGTCATCATAAGGGGGGGTCTCATCCGAGGCTTTGCCTTGCTTCTTCACTGGAAGTGGTTTTTACGTGGCGGGTCCCAAGCCCAGCGCACAACCCATTGCTGGGACGGGGGTGGTTTCGCAACCAAATACACGTTTATATAGCGAGCCGCTTGCTCCAAGCAGACACCCGCTTGCAGCCGCACCTACTGGTGAACAGACGCTGCAGACTTCAGTGAGCCCTTAAACCGAATAAGTCAGAGTGGCCCCACCGAAGCTCCCTCTCTTTCTGCCGTGACCCAAGGCTCCACTCGGATTGGTTACCGCATCTCGCACATGGGTTGCTCACGTTGCCCAGAGTGCGCGAACGAGGACGCAAGAGTCGGGATTGAGTATAGCCTTGCAACTGTAACTGCATACCCAGCGCAATGACTATACCCCATTGCACTCCACTATACCCCATTGCACTCCACTATACCCCATTGCACTCCAGTTGATTGCATTGAAAAAAGATAGTTGGCTGACTATTTGGGCATGCGGTTGATACTAGTTGTGAGGTAGTTTACAACTAGTACATTTGACTACAGGGTCTCTACCAGGGTTGTTGCTAATATTCGCATTCGCATTCGCAACCGCGGAGCTTCCGCATTAATTTTAACATTCGCACTCGCTTTCGCATTCGCAATAATCAATGCGGATCTTTTGCGAATGAGAATATTGAAGGAACCGAAAATAACAGTTTTTTTACCAGTTGAACTTGGTCAAATATTTTTTATTCCCAATTAAAAGCAGAGACCGTACCGGTTATGCATTTTATAATAAAAGTCAAAAAATTTAAGTTATTTTTTGACTTTTATCATTTTTAGCAAATAATACCGATTATTTGTGCTTTTTATTTTTTAAGGCAAAAATAAAAGTTAAAATTTGGTTATTTTTCGTTTGCGCAGAAAATAATCGGTAATTGTTGACTTTTATTTTTTAGGCGAAAATAAAAGTCAAAGTTAAAAATCAAGTATTCCAGAGGTGTGTATTTCCAAATGTGATAGTTTTGAAGCTCCTGCACGGATTTTAATAACTTTCCTTTTCGGTTGTTGTTGTTTCCGACAGGGTGGGTGTATGATGTATTTTGGAACGAATTTCCGTCATCCCTTGTCAAATTTGGTTTGGAGACAAACCTTTTTCGGCGTTGTGCCATCTTCAGTGTAATTTTTCGTTCTGCACAACTTTTGTTGGTTTCTCGTATTTATACTCCTTGTTAACTACCTCTTTCTTTTGTTAGGTACTTCTTTTTACTTTTGCAGTGTTTGCGGTGCTCAATAGGTAGATGAATTGTTTTGGCTCGTTTTTGACGGCAGGTAGAAGTCCGTGATTTTTACCCTCTTTGTTTTTGCAGTTGGTGTATTCCCTTCCATGTCTGTCCATAATATTTTGTTGTTGTCATTTTTATTCTCGTATAGTAGTTTTAGAGGTTCAAACAGTACGTCCGATACAGTATTTATTTGCTCATTTATTATTTGTCCTTTGAAGGTCTTCTGTTTATTTATTTCCATATTTTCTAATATATTCAATCTTTGTCCTTTATGTTGTACACGGAGAAGTTCTGTTGTTTGTCCAATCTTCATTTGTGTGCATTTATTTTTGATCATGTGATTCGCGAAGTTCGATTATATTGCAGCCTCTGGTTTTCGTTTTTTCTTATTACAATCCCTTATGTGTTCTCGACACCTTGTTCTTATATTTCGCCCTGTTTGTCCTATGTAACTGTGTCGGCACTCGCAGGTTAACTTGTAAACACCCTGTTTATCTAGCGGGTTAACAAGGAGTATAAATACGAGAAACCAACAAAAATTGTGCAGAACGAAAAATGACACTGAAGATGGCACAACCCGAAACCGGTTTGTCTCCAAACCAAATTTGACAAGGGATGACAGATTTTAAGAACCCCTATATCTAAATACCAGGGTTAGTTTAAATCTATATACATATGTATACATACAATACATGAAGGGAGTTTTTGTTAACGGCATCAGATCTGCACCGATTATTCGATTTTCAAACCTGAGGTGCCAAATTAAAAGGCTTAGCCTCTAGATCAAGGGTGGCCATTTCATAGGCACGCGTGCCTAATTTGTCTCTTCTGCTTTCACACGTACACGAGAACAACTGCGCTGCTTTCACACATACATGAGCATACTCTATGAATCAGTGATGCCGACGATTATGGTTTTGCTGTAATCGTGCGAAACTTTCAAGCAATCAGGTCGCTGCAAGACACGGTAAAAATGTTTAATATGGATTCAGTTGTAGATTTTTCACGCACTTGTAATGGGAAGGGAGGGCACAATGTTTGGCGTGTCATGAATAAATCGCACAGACGACAACCTTTTTTTGTTAAGCGCCATTATAGCGCTATTTCCCCTTATTCCCAAATATTGAATTAATTATTACGTATATATGCACATAAATAAAAAGATTAATTTAAAATAATGCTAAAAATCCCCTTTTTAATACAAAATAAGAAGATTAATACAAAGTACCTCAACAATTTGCTTTAATTTTAATTATAATAAAAAATCTAAGCAAGCAATGAAAGTGAATTAAATTATATTAAAAGGTTAATTCTTTAATATTATATCTACCTTTCACACTATTTACAAAATTTAAAAAAGTCCCTTTTTCTTATAATTTGCAACTTGAAATTGTTGACAACACTGTTTGCATCAGACGCGTGAGCGACTTATTCTCTTCATTGTTTAGCAAAATTGAAATATATGATTGTGTGAGTTTTGGCCACATCTGCTCTAGATGTATGTACCACAAGGCATTACTTTTTTGAATAGGGTTGCCACCTTTTTTTAAATTATAAAATCTGCATCTTCGTTGTATTAAAACAGAAGAGGTGCCAAATGAAAGGGCTAGGCCTGTATATGTGCAAGAAGGTCTCAGCTTTTTGAGTAGGGTTGCCACGTGCTTTTAAAATAGAAGACTTACACCTTTCGTTATATTAAAACAGAAGAGGTGACAAATAGAAGGGCTGGGCCTCTAGATGTGCAGAGGGTTTCAGTTTTCTGAATAGGGTTGCCACCTGATTCTAAAATCATAAGACTTACACCGTTCGAGCAATTTAAAAAATAAGGTGCCATGTAAACGGGCTTGATCTAAAGATTTGCCAGAAAGAACGTCTTATTTTTTTGAAAAGTGTTGCCGCCTAATCAGTTTTAATTTTTGGGAAGGCCATCAGATTTACACCAGCGCCTGGGTTCAAGCCCTAGCCAAAGCAACATCGCAAAAAAATTTAGAAAAAAGGTTTTTTCTTTACAGCGGTCGCCCCTCGGCAGGAAATGGCAAACCTCCGAGTGTATTTCTGCCATGGAAAACAGCTTCTCCTAAAAATACAATCGCCGTTCGGAGTCGACGTAAAACTGTAGGTCCCTCCGCTTTGTGTGACAACATCAAGGCGCACGCCACAAATCGGAGGAGAAGCTCGGCCAAACACTAACATATGTGTAAGCGCCAATCTATTATTATTATTATCAGATTTACACCGTTCTGTCGCGTTTCCAAATGAGATGTCAGATGAAAAATATTGACTTACAGACCTGTTTTGGTTTTTTAAAGGGTTGCCGTCTAATTAAACATGCATTGTTTTAATATGATAGTCAGTAAAATGTCACAATAAGGGCATCAAGCGAAAGTGGTTTGAGACTAAATTAATATGTTGGTGTTTTTCATAGAGTCACCACTTATTAAACCAATTTATAACTATGAATGGTAAGTAATGTGTTAAGGACATTCGATATTGCTATCAAACGAAAGCTGGTTAAGAGGGCTTTTGTGTAATTGCATGCGAATTTTCGATGGTTGTCATATAGTTTCCAATTTATTGATTGAAATATTCTTGTTAATTAAAATGTTACAAAGTGGGCTTCAAACGAACAAATTTAAACTAAATTAATATGATGGTGTTTTTAATATACATATGTAGTTGCCGCCTAATTAAGAAAATGGTGCACGTATTGAAATAATATTTAAAGATATCTAATATTGGTAGCAAACGAAAGGAAATTAGGTGAGCTTCTGCGATATTTATTTAAAAAGTTTATTACTATTATCGGTAAGTAATTTATTAATGATATCCAATTATATATGAAACAAAAGGGAAAAGAAGTGATATTTAAAAAAAATATAATTGTTCGAGGGTTGCCACTTAGATAAAAATTTACTGAAAGTAAACGGTAATTGATCATTAAATATTTATTTATACTACGATACATACAAGTTTTTGGAAAAATAAAAAATATCTATAGGTTACATACATATAGAAGTAGGAATTGTTCGAAGGTTGCCGCTTAGTTAAAAATGTACTGAACGTAAACGATAATTGATAATTAAATACTTATTTATATTAACATACATACAAGTTTTTGGAAAGAATAAAAAATAAACGTACACTTGCGATCAGCTAATTAAGCCATTTTGGTTATTTTTCTTTTGCTTATTTAATGTTTATTATTTTTCCATTAAAGTCTAGCTCATTATATACCAAACACCATATAAATCCCCATTTCAAATCATGTGCAAAAATTACAAAAAATTTGCAAAGTTTCAGCTAAATTTTTTTGGTTATACAGTTTAATAGCTCATATAATTCTGGGGTAATATTGTGCAAGTTTTAAGTTGCTAAGGAGTCGCGTTGATTTTTAATAATTTTTTTCTGACTGCATGACGCATTTTATCCATACAAAAAATTTGCCGAATGTATTTTGTATGGAAAAAAATTTGTAATATAGTCAGAGAAAAAACTATTAAAAACCAAGGCAATTTTTTAGCTATTTAAAACTTGAACATTATTGCCCTGGTATTTAACAGGCTATTCAAATACATACTAAAAAAAGATCTAAATAAAAAGTTGAAAATGTAGCTGAAACTTTGCAAATTTTTTGTAACATGGTTTTGCACATGGATTGAAAAATGGATTTATACGGTGTTTGGAATATAATGAGCTAGACTTTTGTGGAAAAATAATAAACATTAAATAAGCAAAATTAACCAAAATTGTTACAAATGTTGATGACTTAATTAGCTGATCGCAAGTATACGTTTATTTTTTATTCTTTCCAAAAACTTGTATGTATGTTAATAATAATAATAATAGAATTAAAGGAGGGCACAACGCATTGACAAATAGAAAATTTAAGGAATTTCAAGACGAAATTTCAGCAGATTATGGAGATTCGATTTTATTTACTGAAGTTCGCTGGCTAAGTAGGGGAAGAAGTTTAGAACGACTTTTCGATTTTATTTTTGCAACAACACCAATCAAGAGACGGCGAAGAACTAATCTCTCACTTACAAAACAATGACTTCAAATTCGACTTAGCTTTTCTTTGCGATATATCACTATTTTTAAATGAATTTAACCTTATTTTGCAAGGGAAAAACAAACATATTTTTGATTTGGTTTCAGCAACTAACCATTAAGGTCGTAAACTCAAACTCTTAAAAGATCAAATAAATAATAAAAGTTTTACATTTATGTCGAGGACATCAAAAATATTTTTAGAATTTTCAAATGAAAGTAAATTAATTAAATTTTTAGAGATTATTGATACCCTGATCAAAACCTATGCCGAAAAATTTACTGATTTTGAACTTATTGATAATACAATAGAACTTCATGACAATCCACTTACATGTAATATTCAAAATTATAGTCCAGAAATTCAAGGGGAACTAATAAAATTGCAAGCCGGCCCATCACTGCCTTTTAGCACAGGAATAGAGCTTTGGAAAAACGTAAACGACGTATCCTACTCTAAAATAAGAAACGAATTATTAAAGTTTTATTCTATGTTTGGCGCAACATATAGTTGCCAAGTACTTTTTTCTTTTTTAAAAATCATAAAATCTAAATGTAGGAACCGTATTACGGACGAACACTTGCAAGGTCTTTTAAGAATTAATAGCTATGAACATGAACTAAATTTTGAAGAATTAATTAAAAATTAGGAAACTAATACACTTAGTTCCCCCTTCCTCCCAAATATTGAATTAATAAAATATGTATACACATATATACATATAGACATAAATAAATAAGATGAATTTGAAATAATACCAAAAATCCCTTTTCTTTACTTCAAAATATGAAGATTAATGCAATTTAATTTAACTATGTATTTGCTTTAATTTTAATTTTAACTTTAATTTACGATTTTTAATTTACATAATAAAAAATCCCCTTTTCTTATAATTTGCAACTCTAAATCGTTGACAACACTGCTTGCATCAGACGCGTGCGCGGCCTACGCTCTTCGTTCTCTCATCGTTTAGCAAAATTGAAATATATGATTGTGTGAGTTCTGTTCTAAAGCTAACTTGGCTATTGACAGTTGAACTTTTGGAAGTTGATTTGCAAGTGAAGACCAGTAAATTGGGAATTTAAAATTACACCATCGTAATCCTTGTTTAATTCTCTATAAAACAGATGGTTACAAAAATGGGCGTTTTTCAAGAACTATTTTTAAAATATTTATTTTTTTGACAATATTGTTTACTTTGTGAGAGTCAATAGTTTTTTTTTTAGTTTTTTCCAAAAATTTTGATGCGATATATTTAGCAAGGTGTTAAAAATCGGGTTTTCGCAAAAATTTAAATTTTTGGCGGATTACAATAGAATACCAATCCAGAAATAACATTTATACGAAAATATTTTTCTTTAATACGACAAACCCCTAGAAGTGCGCTTGGCAATTGTAGGACTAAAGTCAGCAAAAATTCTTGGGGCGGGAGGAAATAATTTTTCAACATATATGTATCATGAATAACATACTAAAATAGTATGTACTGAAGTAAGCAAAGCGCAAAATAAATGTTCAAAAAAGTGGAAAATTTTTGGAATTTTTCAAGTGTTATTATATTTTAGAATTCTAAAAATTTTCAAGGATTTATACACAAGTACCACGAACAAAAGATTTTTTCGTCAATTTGCGATGTTTCAAACCTTTACATTTTAGGATGGATTTCAGAATAAATACAATTCTCGAGATATTGAAAATATAAAAATTTCTAAAACCTCAATAATTTTTAACCGACTTCCAAAAAAAGGTTATCAGTTTGTCGGAATATTTTTTTTGTATGTATGTGGTCCCTGTGTAATCTGGTTTAGATCCGATCATTGGATCATAAATATATATATATATATTTTTATACCCGAGCGCACTTGTGCACAAGGGTATATTAATTTTGTTCACATAACGGTTGTTTATAACAGCCAAAACGAATCGAGATAGATATAGACAAATGTATACATAAATGCTCAGGATGAAAAAAGAAATCGATTAAGCCATGTTTGTCTGTCCGTCCGTCCGTGTACACGATAACTCGAGCAAAAATTGAGATATCTCAACGAAATTTGGTACGTAGGTTTCCCTTAATCCAGGGTAGGTTGGTATTAAAAATGGGCGAAATCGGACTTTAACCACGCCCACTTCCCATATAACGGTAATTTCCAGAAATACGACAACTGCGATATTTTAGTAACTACTGAAGATAATTCACTCAAAATTGATATTTACAATAATTTTTAGACGAAAAATAAGAATATTATACATTTTTGGAAAATGGGCGTAGCCACGCCCACTTATGGTTACATGTGTATATCTTCGTAACCGCTCCATCAATTTCTTCCAAACTTGGCACAGTTGTTGGCCTTCGCACAGCATACCAAATGGCCGAAAATTTTTAAAATCGGGCAATAACCACG
>NW_023458555.1:66891845-66906013 GCF_013731165.1 Rhagoletis pomonella | reverse complement strand
ATACGAAAACTGCGATATTTTAGTAACTACTGAAGATTATTCACTCAGAATTGATATTTACAACAATTTTTAGACGAAAAATAAGAATATTACAAATTTTTGGAAAATGGGCTTTCTTTACCAAGAAATACTTTTATGGTACAATTTTGGAAAATGGGCGGGGCACCGCCCACTTATGGTCACATATATGTATATCGGTAACCGTTCTACCAATTTGTACCAAACTCCGTGTGGTTATTGTACTTGTCACATATAAGCAAAACGTTGAAAATTATTGAAATCGGACTAAAATTACTGCCGCTTTTCATATAACGGTAAATTTCAGAAATGCTTGAAACTTCAATATTTCGAAATTGAAGGACGCCAATTTACTCAAAATTGATACACCCCGGCTTACCATCTAGCGGCATATTTAATACTTGCGCCGGGTATTTAATGTTCGGCTCCGCCCGAACTTAGACTTTCTTACTTGTTTTTTTTTAAGTCGGTTTTTTTGCCAAAAAATACTTGTGTACATTTCGAAATATTCTCACTTTATCAAAACTTCTAGAATCTCCCAGATTTCGATAGTTTTTGAAATTTTGGAAATTATCCTAAAAATAAGAAGTCTCAAAAAATTTAATAATTTCATAAAATTCAAAATTTTGGAATGTTTGTTATTTTCTAGACCTGCGCGAATATCCATACTTGCTGTGACTTTCAACAATGTAAAATAGTACAAATTCGAAAATACAACAAAAAATTACAATTAAAAATTTAATATTAAGTAACTTGAAAATTTGGAAAATTCAGTGATTTCGAAGAACTGATAGGCATTTTTGTAAGTGCTCACGATGTTGCAGGAAAATCACACTCACGTGTGTTCACAGGGCGGCTTAATTCTTTTTTTCTACAAAGATGTATATTATCTTTTTAAAACTGGTACCCGTTCCAAAAGGGTTATTTTTACCTTAATGATAAAAAGATATATTTTCAATTCTCTCGTCACACGCACAACCCAGTTAATTGCACTGCTTTATTTTTAATATAGAGATCAGGGGCCAAGCAAAGATTACCAAAAACTCATGAAACAGAACGAGGCAAGAAAAAAAACTATCAGTATTTTCTAAAAATTACACTATATAGCACTCGGCTGGGTATTGAACCAAACAAATTTTTTTTAAGGGATTGAGTCATAATTAAAAAAGTAATTTCTCCGTTTTTCGAAGTTAGCCTTTAAAATCGAGCTATGGGCCCTCGAAGTTCGAAATTGGACATTTGGTAAAAAGTCGTCCGTCGTGGTCCGCCTTTTGCTGTTATTTACACGGTATATAACTTTTTTGTGCAAACTTATATTACAGATGCTATAGGGGGTCAGATCTTCGAAAAATTAAAAACTTTATATTTAAAAAAATTTTGAACTAATTTTTAAAAAATGTTTGGCACCTGTAATAAAGGTTTGCTGACTTCGCCTATATTTTTACTTTTTTTGTTATTTACATACAATAATTAAAAATAACTCTTTACCAACGGTCCTATTTCCAACTTCGAAGGCCCATATCTCGATTTCGGAGGCTAACTTTGAAAAACGGAGAAATCACTTTTTTACTTCTCTTAAAAAAATTGGTTTGGTCCAATACCCAGAAAATAAGTTGATTTTGCCGTATAGTGTTATCGATATCGACAAAAACAATTATTAAACGTCGGCTGAATTATATAAGTTAAGAATAAGCTGCCTTTTTTGCGCGAAGACACGACGAAATTTTGGAAAATGAAAATATTAGGGTTGTGCTAAAAAATCTGATGCCGTAGATATGAAATCAAGAAAGGGATTGTCAAACTATAATATTAAAGAGCGTGTATTTGTGTACAGCTATTTTGCACAACGAATCTCGGCATGAATCCAAACTATTCGTATGGCAGTGTTGTATAACTTTTTTCCTTAAATGCCATAAATATTATTATTTTTCTCAACAAGAATATATATTTTTATCAAAATCTTGAAACATTTGACGTTTGAGCTTCGCTATAAATGCACGATCGTGTTATTGAATTAATTATTTTTCATTTACTCTACAGAAATTGTTTAACTTCCTTCTCAACATAAATGGGAAGTATCAATCAGTTACAATTTAATATTATTTTAGTAGATTGCCAAAATTGTATCAACGAATATTCGAAAAATGTAGTTTATATGAAAAACTATCATAGATTCATGAATATGGAATAGATACTTATCATCGCAGACTGCGCGTCTTTTGTTTACAGGAATAATAATAAGATCCACTGTACAAAACAAATCACAAAACGATAATTTACAGTGGTTTTCAAAAAAAAGTATACCCCTCTGTTTTATTTTGAAATCAAAAGTTTTCCATGTATTTTTATATGGGGAAAAAACAACTTTTCGTAGAAATGGTATAGAATTCTTTAAGATATATATTTTTCGATCGGAAAACTCTTGTTCTCTTCGGGAGGCTTTCAATAATAATACCCAATTGTTTATTTAACCATTTTTTAATACTAACGATTCTTTATTGGTCACCCCATTGCGTTTTTCGGTGTTTTTGTGGTTTTATGGCGGACCTATAAATTATGAAAAAATTCTAAATAAACAATTAGGTATTATTATTGGAAATCTCCTGCAGATAAGCAGAGTTCTCCGATAGAAAATATTGATTTTTAAGAGTTAAGAATTCTATACCATTTCTCTGGGCCGCTGTGGTGTGGTGGCAAGCAGTGCGGAACGTCGCAAAAAATATAGAAAAAGGTTTTTTCTTAACAGCGGTCGTCGCTCGGCAGGCAATGGCAATCCTCCGAGTGTATTTCTGCCACGAAAAACAGAAAATACAATCGCCGTTTGAAGTCGGCGTAAAACTCTAGGTCCCTCCGCTTTATGTGACAATATCAAGGCGAACGCCACAACATATGTGTAAGCGCCAATCTATTATTATTATTATACCCTTTCTACGAAAAGTTGTTTTTCCCCGTATAAAATGCATGGGAAACTTTGGGCACTTTGAGCGACCTCTAAATATTTTTTGATTCCAAAATAAAAAAATAGCGGTATATTTTTTCGATATATAACAATCCTAGAGGGTGAGAGCATAAAAATTCCTACTTTACTTTTTCACATGCATTTTTGGACCACCCTAAGGTGCATACATACTGATGAAAAGTCTGGATAAAGCCTAAATAAGAAAAGGAAAGCTATTAATAAAGTTCGATAATGATACAATGAAAGAGAGATTAGATGGCCTCCGATGAGCAATTGTTTTTTGTACCAATGACATTAAAAAATGTTTCACACTCGATAGTGGATACGGCACAAGAATGATAGAATCGTGGATACGGCATATATGCACATACATACATATCTACATACATATGTAGATATAATACAATACCAAACAAATGCATTATTTCTATAAAGTGTTTATTTAATTAAGAGCAATACCTTGGTCAGAGTGTAAATATCTATTATAAATTTGATTTCATTATGCACAAAACGTTTGTGCAATATATGTGAGCATATATTCATACATATGAACATACATACATACATATGTACATACACATACATACATATGTACATTCATACATATGTCCTACCCAGCAAACACTGGAACAAAAATTACAAACGTAATTCTCAAATTGATTTTCAGCACTGTTTATCATTTGAAACTAAAAATTTTCTCAAGTTTTTTTTTCAAAATTCGTTAGCATTCCGTTCCGTTCCATCTGTGTCAACATGGCACACATGTCCATGAATGAACGAATAAAGATCACCCAGCACGGCGTGCGAGAAAAAAGTTACTTTTTTGCAGTGACGTCATTTTTTCGCCGCCATGTGAATGAAACGGAATGAAACCTGTGTGTGAATGAAAGAACCGATTAAAAAATTACGTCATCAACTATTATTTTTTTTTTCTCAAATGCAATTACAAATACACAGTTGCCGTGCTGGGTGATCTTGTTAGTTGGTTCATGACAGATGTCGAAGTCCATCGGTAGTCTGCTACATCAGTCGCAAAATGGCTCTTCGACCACGCGGTCGCTGTTATTCGCAATTTGTCTAATTTCAAAACAAACAATGCAACTATTTAGCTGTGATCCAGTACTCCATGAACTTACAGGTTTTTACACGAATAAATGAGAGCGATGCTTGGAGAGCATAGTTGCCAACTTGGTGCTTTAAGCACTAGATTTAGTGCTTTTTGAAAATTAAAACACAAAAAAAAATGGTTTAGTGCCTAGTGCCCTTTTTAGTGCTTTTTTCTGCACTAAAATTTCTGAATTTACAAGAATCTACAAATTTAAATGCACTAAAATGCAAACCATGATTGATAAACAGATGAAGTTGCAAACCCACGTTCTTGCGTTCTTGTTAAATTATATTCGCGTTGAAAATGCTAGCACGCAGATAAGTTAAGTATTTATTTTTTTATTTTCTTGATTATTGATTGATTACACAGTTTGAAAACTTTTAACTTTTTTTGCCACCTGAGTTCATCGGTTTTTGAAAATTTTTCGGTGCTGAATCCAAATCTAGTTGCAGAATTTCTCTACCACGTCAGAATTTTGAGATATCCTAACCTCTAACTGTAAAAACACGGTTTATTATAAAGCAACAAATTTTTTTGCTTAGGGTATCATTAGGTATTACTCTTCCCCTTCAAATTTCAATTTCGATTGTTGCGATTCGATTGTTCTTTCTCCAGATGTACCAGTTTTAATGTGCAGTACTTCGGTATTACTTCGTAAGCATGAATGTGTATTTCTTTATACATGTAAATATTGTTTATTTTTTTAATTGTGATTACCACAAACTGTTATTAAAAAAAGTATCCTTTGATTTAAAAAAAATAGTGCTTTTAGTGCGGTAAAACGCTCTTTTTTCCAAGGTTTGGAGGTTTTTGAAACTTAAAAGATGGCAACACTGTTGGAGAGTTGTGTAGAGAATGAAGTTGCAAGATTTTACCCGAACTTTTTCTTCTGGTAAAATCATGAAAAGTGTCAAGCGATCACTGGTTGACGTTTTTACAGGAAAAATGCCTTTTTTGTTCCCGTACTTTTTGTTGTGACTCACTTTTTACTCTCACTTCAGGGATTAATTTTGCTGTTTGACATTTTTACAGGATTTTACACGAAAAGTATTGGATCAGAGCTTTTTTTACATCAACCGTATTTTTCTTTTTTAAATTAACTGAATAAATAAGCTATTAAATAAACTGTTAAACTGCATAAATAAAAATCTCTTTCCTAAAACACTGTGTTTCTCTTACAGGTATCATTGGCAATACTATACAAATATTGCAATGAGAGTAACTGGATTTCATTTCGTTTCGCTCCACTTACGTTTGAGAAAAAGTTGAGAATTCAAAATTTCTCAATTTGAAAATAAAGGACAATTTTATATTAAAAAAACCTTTTAGTTTGAGAACGCTATCAACGGTTATTTGAGATGCATTTGAGAATTAACGTTTGAGATTTGAGAAAAGGACTGATTCTCAAATGCATCTTAAATTGAGATTTAACAAAAATGTTTATTGGGTACATGCGCGTACATACCATGCAGCAAAATTTAGAGCCAGTCTGGCAAAACGCTCCGGATTTCAGAACTATCTACATATTTCAGAATATCTCTGAACTACTGCAAAATGGCTGCAGAGCGGGTGGTGTGCTATTTGCGCTGTTCTCAAACCCTGCAAAAATCGCGACTACTCCATGCATGCGTGTAAAGAGTACTCCCTAAGGACCAAAGAGTACTCCAAAATTAACCACAATTCATATAAAAAATATGGTCAAATTAACATTGCGATGTCCTAGGGCAGGACCATATACTCCATCCCTGCATTACATGAGAGTAGCACAAAACTTATCCAACATATTAACAATGGCATTGTTGTTATATTTTTCGTTTGTACATGCTTTTGTTCTTCACTTCTCAAATGCTTTTTCGAAACTAATAAAAACCAAATCAAAAATTGAAAATTACATGTTGCCTCTGACGGTATTCGAACCCGAACATGCTGGGAGCTAAGAACTAACAGCGAGCATCTCTACACGTTCAGCTACAGCCAGACATGCAAATGTGCTTTCAAATGCTCAACTTCAATCACGTTTCGTTAAAACACGAGCACTGATCGGATAACAAACAATAAGCTGGCGCAGAGACACGAGTTGGTCCGCTACAGCACGACAGAGGAACACTTTTGTAAGTACTCCAATTTACCACAAATAGACTACATGGTCCAACGATTTTTGCAGGGAAGTTTCTCACATTTAACCCTCTAGTAGGCCAAGTTTTTTGTGAGTTGAAAAATTCAGGAATGGGTGATTTTAGCACGAGAAATCCAAAAATGATGTCCATTTCGATCTGCGACAGTAACTTTTTCCTACAGGGGAGAAAAACCATGAGCGTCTGGAGACGGGCTCGCCGATATACTATGACGTATTTTCAGCTTTCTCTTACACAATGTTGACCTACGAACCGGCAATCCCGTCTGCAGACGGTCAAAAATGCAAAATGGGTTTTTATATGTCGGCAAGCCGGTCTGTGTTCGAAAGCAATTTTCTCCATTTCGAATGGTGACATAATTAAAAAATTTATATCTAAATACGGTGCTTTTAACTACGAAATCCACCGAATTTTTTTATATTAAAAAATTGTTCAAAAGAAAAAGTTTCTTTAATTACGAAATTACAAAATAGCAAGAAATAATTAATTTAACCGTGTCTTTCACAATCTATAATTCAGCTGCCGATTAAAATAAAACGGATTGACATAACGGATTAAAATTTGGCGAATATAGAAAAAAAATTATTATAGGTGCACTAAAAACGTGTTTAGTTAACGACCGTCTGGAGGAGGTTCAGCCTACTAGAGGGTTAACATGTTAAAACTGAGATGTAAATGTACAAATTCTCACTTTTCGTACAATCCAAAAGTAGCTCCGCGAGAAGACCTAACATTTTAAATTTAATTAAAATAAAACAATAATAAAATATGTGAAATAAAATGAAATCAAGAAGTGAAAAAATAAAATATCCAATAAGTGTTAAAATTTTTTCTCATAAAAAACTTATAGTCCCAGATCTGTCCAAAATTGAACCAGTTCAGAACTAATTTAAAACTTCTGCAGAGGGGGCGATTTCCACTTTGTAGAGCATCACCATGTTAAAAAAGACTGTATTGATTTGGGATAGATGAAGAACCAGTACTGCCCCTTTTCGAGCTAGTTCGGCGGGAGTTATGAACCAGTTTGATTTATTACATGGTATGTATGTACATATTTATATTTGAATATGCACTTGTCAGGTTCCGTATGCAAGCTTGTGTGTACGAGCACATGCTTTCAACGAGCCGATGCATTTGCAACAAAGTACGAAATTGAGAAATGCATGTCTCTCACTCTCAGCAAGCAAAACTTTTACTTCCCTTTATACAACTGGCGGTTGCCACCAGTGGTGTAGTTAGCAGGGTTCGCACCCGGTATGGATATTCAGGTGGCGCCCAATGTAAATATGATTTTTAATTATGTTATATAAGTTGCAATTGGGGTGCTCACAGTTCGTTCCAAATTGTGTCTCAAAATGTAGACGTCTACATTCGATCAAAACTTTGCTGGTATTGCCAGACATTTATTCTTTGCGTGCATTTTTAACCGACTTCCAAAAAAGGAGGAGGTTATCAGTTCGTCGGAATCTTTTTTTTTTTTTTTTTTTTATGTATGTTACCGCATAACTTTGGACCACGTCAACCAATTCTTTTTGCATCGGAAAGGTAGTGTCTCAGAGGTGGTCCCATACTAATCTGGTTAAGATCCGATCAGTGGATCATGAGATATATATATATATTTATTTTTTTATATGAGAGTTGAAGTCGGTATTTTTTTTTGCTAAAAATTACTTGTTTATATGTCGCCTTCCGATTTGGTTCTGAAAAATTGTAATTATTTGACTTAATTACCAATTCCTAATATTTGTTATTTCTTTTCCTTGATTTGTTTCTTTTCATCAGAAATTGCGCCCAAATTAAATGCAAATACCGAAAACGTGCCCAATAAATAAAAAAAATGTGATTAGTATTTCCATTATGCAACCCTGCTGCGAGGTTGCAAAGTGTAAAAAACATACACTCAAAGGTATGTAGATGAAGTCGTTTTCCAATTTTTTATGGGAAACAACAACACCACAGATTTTATGGTTAGAAAACGTCTTAAAATATAGATGTCTAAATTTTAAAAAATATTTCCAATCGTTCTGTCGTTTTTACAAATTCTTAATCTGTGGTCACAAAGCATAACTGCTTTAGTCGAGTGAAGACAAAATCGAGTTACAGTACGTTCAAATTGACGAGATAAGCATTTTAAATGTGCTAGAATCAATTAAATGAACAAAACGTGCTCGTAAACAAATTAAATCGTATACAATTGTTCTTGCAAAATTTAACTTGGGATAACTCGTTCGTTTCAGCGCAGAGTTATATCAGAAAGTTTTTTGCTTCGGCCAATCAGCAAAAGCCACAAGCTTGCATTTGACACCCCAACGTTCAAAAAATGTATGTTCCAAAAAATATTTAAAATTAATATGAACCATGATTCAATAATACAAGGTTAGATAATTATTGACAGCTGCGGTTTGACACTCCCTTACAAAAGGTTGCATTTACGAAGGACAGAGAAAGGGCAAGAATGCAATCCCTTGTTGCGAAAATGGTAGTAGAAAAGTACTCAAAGTAGGCAATTAATAGTGAAATTCCTTTCGTAAATTCTAATGTATTTGCAGGAAATCTGGCATTTTAAACGAAATGTTGAACGTAATATTGATATATCTACGTGAATTACGTAATTTATATGCTATTTAGCCGTATAAAAACTGCGAAATGACTCAAAAATAAAATAAGACTACTATGAGTTTGATGTAAACATCCAATGCTTACGTTTTCATCAGTTAAATATGCTTCATATGTATATACAAATAAACATATTGCACAAAAGCTTATACTTTTATTTCACACCAAAGCTACACTGTTTCCATGTAAATTTGCAAAGAAGCAACACGGTGCCACTGCTAAGGGAGCGGTGCGAGAGAGACAACTGTCAGTTTATCGAACCTTGTATTATTGAATCATGAATATGAACATTTTATGCATGTCTGCTCACCAAAAAAGAGGCCAACGCGATAATTAGTTATTTCCCATCGTGCCTCATCGCCCGCAGAGATAAATAGTTCATACGAACTTAGCATTTTTAAGACTCTAAGTAAACCGTAAGCCTTAATATAATGATTCATGAAGCAGATATTGAAACACAACGATTTGATTTTGAATATTTTTGGGAATTAGTAGAGAGAAGTTGCAGTGTTACTATTATATAAGGAAACTGGTGATATTAAATTAAACGTTGCAAAGCAGTAATAATAAAAAAAATACTGACAATGTAATAAAGTAAAATTTGGTTGCCGTTAATCAGGTGATCAAACTCAAGGTAACTCTGCCTTGAAGGTGATTGGTATATCCATAGCAATAGATTACTTGCATTTAAAAATGATCAATATTGATAAATTAATCTGTATGTATGATACAATTACATACATACATATATAATTTAGGGTGGCCCAAAATAAGTAAAATCAGAATTTTAATGCTTTCATCCCCTAGGAGTGTTCTATATCGAAAAATATATCCCTATTTTTTATTTTGAAATCAAAAAAAATTGGAGTTCGCTCAAAGCGCTAAAAGTTGTCCATGTATTTTATATGGGAAAACAGCTTTTCCTAGATGTAGTATAGAATTATTAAATAATTTTTGATCGGAAATCTCTGGTTATCTTCAAGAGACTTACCATAAACATACCCAATTGTTAATTTAACTATTCTTTACACTAAAGAGTTTTTATTCATCTCCCATTGCATTTTCTGGAATTTTCTTTGTGTTTTGGCGGACCTTTAAAACATAGTTACAAAAACAGTTAAAAAAACAGAGTTTTCCGATCGAAATATATTGATTTTCAAGAATTCTGTATCACTTCTACGAAGAGTTGTTTTTCTCATAAGAAATACATGGAAAACTTTGAACGCTTTGACCTCCATTTCTACGAAAAGTTGCTTTCCCCATATAAAATACATGGAAAACTTTGAGCGCTTTGAGCGACCTCTAAATATTTTTTGACTTCAAAATAAAAAATAAGGGTATATTTTTTGGTATAAAACAATCTTAGGGGGTTAGAGGATAAAATTCCCACTTTACTTTTTCACGTGCAATTTTGGACCACCCTAATATACAAACATATGTATATAGTATTGATAACATGAAAAAAAAATTGTCAAACATAAGTGATTTATTGGTAATAAACGTAGTGACGATTTGCGTGAGCTTTTATTTATTGACGGTGGGGTGTGACCCCACACAAGTGGCGCCCAGCACGGGCACCCCTAACGCCTCACTATAGCTACGACACTGGTTGCCATGAGAATTGGTATTATAAACTTACATTTGCTTTATTCAAGGTCAAACAAATGCAAACAAACACACACATAAATGTAGATACACATATACTCAGTGCAAACAGTGTTGCCGCGAGATCATGAAAAAATGTATCGTAAACAAGTAATTTTTAGCAAAAAAAAAAAACCGACTTAAAAAAAAAAAATATATCTATATATTTCATGATCCAATGATCGGATCTAAACCAAATTAGTATGGGACCACCTATGAGATACTACCTTTCCGTTGCAAAAAGAATTATTGAAATCGGTTGACGTGGTGCAAAGTTATGCGGTAACATACATAAAAATAAAAAAAATATAAAATATAAAAAATAAAAAAATATTTTCCGACGAACTGATAACCTCCTCCTTTTTTGGATGTCGGTTAAATAAGACCAAAAATGGATCAAATGGACAAATTTAATTTTTAATTATCAAAGTATCAAGTTAGAAAAAACCAAAAAAAAAATGCTATTTGGTTTCATATCTTTTTACTATTGTCAATAACCAAACAATCATGTAAGGTACATTCATACACATACATAGGTATATACATCAGTGATGCTCAAAAACAGTGCCCGTGGGCCAGTGATCGGACTTCTACCACATTGTGGTAGATCTACCACCTTTTTGAGCATCTACCAGTCAAGGTCTCAAATCTACCACATATTCGCGTTTTTGATTATTTTTATTTCTGCTCGACCTAACTTTCTTAATTTTAAGAGCAAAAATTGTCCAATGCTAAACACTATATGGTAACAAGAATGATATAACACAAGATTCCGCATTCCCGGCGACGATGAAATTTCCCAAGTTAAAGTAAACTAATCCGAATGGGAGGATAAAATAAACTGTAAAATAGTACATTTTCTCAGTAATACATTTTTCGACAGGAAACTGGTTTTATTTTGTTAAATTGCAAAATATATGATTTATAAATGGAATTAATAGCGAAAATGTTAAAAAACGGCAATTTTTGTGAAAGTATTAGCAAATTTAAATGCATCAAAAGTTTCTGAGGCGTTGTTTACTTTTACTAGAGAATTGTCAAAATTGGTAATTCCCAATTAGCTATTTCTGGAACGTGCCACATTTGTTGGCTACTTCGTGATGTGATAAAAAGAAAAGCCGGCATCACTCCGCAAGGTTGCAGAAATCTCTTAAAATATGTTCGAAAAATATCTTGATATGGAAGGAACTGCTTTACACAATCAAGGAAAAAATTGCCAAAACTCAACGCAAACGTAAAACTGTCACAAAGTAAAATAAGCCAGAGAACCGAGTACGGGAACGCTTTCTGGTAAATTCCTGTAAATTCTTGCAACTTCTTGCGAGTTATGGAACGCATTATGTGATACTTTCCACGTTAAACTCGTTGGAAAGTATGTCTAAAAGATGAACTACCTTCAGTGTCGACTTTATTTTGGCCCCGTTATGTTCTCAAAAGTTTGTAATGAAAATCTACTTCTATTTTATATTGGATCAATTTTAAAATTGGAGCCGCAGAGCATTGTACGAGGCAAGAAAAGTAAATTAAAAAAGCTTATTTGACCCCAAAACGTTTAATATTTTCGATCAAATTTTATAAGCTGCCACTGCAATGTATCAAAATTTGTACTACACGAAAAATTTAGGTATCTGGCGATTTGGGCGAAAAAATAAAGACCCCTATTGCGAGTGGAGTAGTAGATAAACGACTATTATTCGATTATCGCTTTTCCACGGTATTGTGAATGTGGATTTCCCGTTCAATAAGCGACTGTGAACAGTTTTTAGACGTTCATCCTTCTACAATTGTTTTTTTTTTGTAGAAAGATGAGCGACTAAAAACATAGTAATAGTCATTTAGCTACTACTAGTCGACACTCACAATAGGATGAAAGTATCTTCCGAAAAGTTGCACAAACACGTATCACGTTTGAAGTAAATTGAGTGAAACGGCAACACTGAGCGTAAACAAACTGAACTTGTGAATAATAAAGAGATCGGCGCGTGTGAGCTATAAAGGGCAGAAAATGCAAAAAGTCAACGAACGAAAAGATATACATACAAAACACCACTATCAAGCTTGTGTCAGAGGCCGTTGACAGAAGTGGGTTAACAGACAGATGGCGTAGAAGGTCTAGTTCGGGGTGGAGGGCTGGAACAATGTAACCTGAATGTAGCTAACTATAAGAATTTTGTATACATGTACGTAGTATGTACATATCGTCACCTGAAATGCAGGAAGTTGTAACTAATAAATTTGTCTTTTTATAAAACGATGGTGGAAGTTGTAATTTTATGAAATGCATTATAATCAATCAACAAGTGTGTTTCGGATTTTTCGCTACAGCCTTTTGCATTTCAAATACGATGTTAGTTACGACTTTTTAACCGACTTCAAAAAAGGATGGGGGTTTTAACCCTATAAATAATAAATCTTAAAACATAAAAAAAAATACATATTCGAAAACTAGACAACCGCACCTTTTATCTAATGTTACATTTGTGAGATTCCAATAATTTTTAGAAAAAATTACCTTACACCATGCATACGGAATTACCAAGAAATACGATTGTTATTAGATTTCCAATATTTTAAAATCAAATGGGAGTAAATAAGGATATACTTGATCGCACAATATAAGTGTGTTCGATTACCTGCTAGGTCCTACAACTACTCAAAATTGATACCTGCAATTCACACCAAACTTTTGGGGAATACGCAGTAAACTGCCCGTATCAGCATCAATGGGTAAGGAATGTATCTAGAATAGGGGCGCTCGTTTTCGGAAAAAAAATGTGTCCGATTACCTGCTAGGTACTGGAACTGTGGAAAATTAGTATTGGTACCTGCAACTCACAATGGTTAAGAAACATTTGCATGCTGATACGGGTAGTTTACTGCGTATTCACCAAAAGTTCGGAACTACATATTTAGAATAAAGAAGCTTGTTTTCGAGAAGCAATAAATTCGAACCAATGAGTTCTTTAAATTTTCCAACACGTCCACTATTTGTTTTTATATAAAGAACGGAAGAAATGAGTCGGCCTTATCCACATTTTTGAGAGAAATATATCAAGTTTCGGAAATCAACGCAGAATTTGTAATAAATGATTTAAAAAAAATTGTTTTTGTTATTTTTATGGCCTGAAAACAAATATATTCAACAATTTTTTATGAGCGTGAGGCCGTTTAAAGTGAAAACTTATTGTGGAAAAGCAACAATAATTTGAAAAAATGGTAGAAGTGATAGCTATTTCGGAAATCACCACATTTCCTCATCAGACTTCTTTCAGTAGGATTCGAACCGATGATCACCACTGACTCAGCCAGTTGCCTACGCACTGTGCTAAGTTTGTCTTGTTAATTCTTGTTGCTTATTTTCCACTATTTCACTTTGCTAAGCAAACTACAATCAAGCGCAGCTATTCCGCTGCATTTCACTTGATCATGTGGTTGTTGGGGCTGTTGGTTTTTGTTAATATTTCTATTATCAAGCTCAAGCTCATAAAAAATTGTTGAATATAATTGTTATAAGGCCGTACAAATAACAAAAACAAATAACTTAAGGACGAGCACACCTAAAAAGTTAAACATTTGAATAATAGAAATATTAACAAAAACCAACAACCACATGATCAAGTGAATTGCAGCGGAATAGCTGTGCTTGATTGTAGTTGGCTTAGCAAAGTGAAATAGTGGAAAATAAGCA
>NW_023458555.1:66886534-66891835 GCF_013731165.1 Rhagoletis pomonella | reverse complement strand
TGTTGCTTTTCCACAATAAGTTTTCACTTTAAACGGCCTCAAGCTCATAAAAAATTGTTGAATATAATTGTTATAAGGCTATAAAGATAACAAAAACAAATAACTTAAGGACGAGCACACCTAAAAAGTTAAACATTCCAATAATAGAAATATTAGCTCTGATCCAATACTTTTCGTGAAAAATCCTGTGAAGCTGTCAAACAGCAAAATTACTCTCTGAAGTGAGAGAGGAAAAAGTGAGTAACAACAAAAAGTACGGGAACAAAACACCCTTTTTCCTGCAAAAATGTCAACCAGCGATTGCTTGACACTTTTCATGATCTTATCACAAGAAAAAGTTCGGGCAAAATTGTTCAACTTCATTCTCTACACAACTCTCCAAAAGTCGCTCTCATTTACAGGATTTTGGAGTACGGGAACATTTTTCCTGCAACTTCCTGCTAGTTCGTGTAAAATCCTGTAAGTTCATGGAGTACTGGATCAGAGCTATTAACAAAAACCAACAACCACATGATCAAGTGAATTCCTGCGGAATAGCTGCGCTTGATTGTAGTTGGCTTAGCAAAGTGAAATAGTCGAAAATAAGCCACAAGAATTAACAAGACAAACTTAGCACAGTGCGTAGGCAACTGGCTGAGTCAGTGGTGATCGTCGGTTCGAATCCTACTGAAAGAAGTCTGATGAGGAAATGTGGTGATTTCCGAAATGGCTATCACTTCTACCATTTTTTCAAATTATTGTTGCTTTTCCACAATAAGTTTTCACTTTAAACGGCCTCAAGCTCATAAAAGTTTGTTGAATATGATTTAAAAAAAAAGTTATTATTGCTATGCAATAAGCGTTGGATTAAGGCTCAACGCAAAGAGGATCGATTTCTTAAAGAAAATAGCGATTGGCTTGATGGATAGCATTCGGTGAGTTTGCCGGTTTCCATGATTGCAGACGATGCAGCTTTCTCTACGGCTGCTACATCTTCTGGAAAGTAAGGGATACCGTATACCTCCTATGAAATTTCTTCAGAACCAAGTAAAAGGCGCAAAAACAATAACTTTTGAGAGAATAAGGATTTCAGCACATATATGAAGCATATTTGCAAGGATTGCGATCTATGGGTTAAAGAGTTGAAGCTAACATTGTGGAAGTTATAAGGACGGCAGATACCGAAAAAAAGAAAACTGTCTTAGAATCGTTTGGGTCATTGTAATGCTGAAATATTATCCGACGAAGAAGCTTTAAGCATATACATATAACAAGCATTCGTAAGCCATACGCATACTTGACGAAGTTGCTCTAGGCCTGTTGAAAATAAGTGAATTCATTCCAGAATGTGAAGCGGTTGAAACCGCAAATAAATGAAGAATTTTGGTAAATGTATTTTTAATATGTAAGACATATACTATTTTTAGTCAATAATTTTTAGAAAACGATAAGGATTTCTCAAAGCTCAATTTGGTATACTATTGAAAATTTCTTTTATTAGGGTGTTTTATATACTTTTCTTATGGCACCTACTACATAAATATAATCCTATAGTTCAGCAAAATTATTTTAAATATCGCTTTTCCACCTTTCAGTAAACTTTTTTTTCCGATGTCAAACAGTTTCGATAATATGCTATGAGATATTGAAATAATTGGAGCAAATTTTGGTGGAAATCGATAAGGGGGCTATCACTTATGTATGTAGTCATAAGTGGGTAGTGCCACGCCCATTTTACCAAAATCAAAAATATTGTGTCTGGTTAAGAGATCTTTGTAATTTGGCGTGTTTAGTTATTGAAATATCGGAATTTTCGTATTTCTGAAATTTACCGTTATATGGTAGGTGGCGGTAATTTTAGTCCGATTTCAAAAATTTTCAACATATCGCTTTTTTGAGCCTAGGTTGATGTATCGAGTTTCGTAGAAATTGATAAACCGGTTACCGAGACACACATATCGCACACCGTCTTCAAAAGAGTCACAACTCAAAATAATACGTTCGTCAGAAAATGCGAAAAACTATTTCGTAGCACATGGTAATCATATGCGTCTTTACCTTAGGTTTTTTAAACAAATTATAACAAAAATTTGCTCCAGCTTTTGCTGAGAGGTAAATACAAGTCCTGTGTACATTTTTAACGCATAATTTCAAAAATGCCAAATTCTGAGTTGTGACTCTTTTGAAGACGGTGTGCGATATGTAGGGCGGTGGTGGGCGTAAGTGGGCGGTGGACTGTGTTATTTTATGCCAAAATTCTACTTCGCATACCAACTTTCAACAATGTCGATTCAGTATTTACAGAAATATCGTAGTAGGCATGGAAAAATCGATTCCGATTCCACTCCAGAATCGAAGGTTTTCTCGAAATAATTGATTTTAGAGAATCGATTATAAATTTTCGGAATCGATCGATAATCAATTCTGAGTACTCGATTCTCTTATTATTCATACATCTTTAGATACAGGCCAGTAGTTAGTAATGTGAAATTGTGAAATTTCTGGCATGACTGATATAAACATTAAGTAAGACTAATTGGCGCACATTCATAAAGATTCTAGAAATTAATTTATGAAAAGAAACAATTTTAAGGAGGGTATTCAAATTTATTTTCATACTTTCCATATCAAACAGTACCGTGAATATATTTCAATCATATATTTCACCGTGCGACAGTCAATTTTACACACGAAAATTTCAATATATCGCAAAACTGGGGGCCAAATATAGTAGAACTGCATTTTTAGTTTTTCTCTCTGACGTCAGGATTTTTTTAAAAGGACTTTGAAATTTCCAGAATATGATTGAATGAAATATTGTTCAAAAGATTCGGTGCATCGTAGAATAACAATATGGGTATCAATTAAAAGGAAACAATCTGTAGAATAGAAAAAAAATTAATTTTCGGGTGCACCAGGACGAATAAATATTGAAAATGTCCTTTTACAACTTTAACCTTGAATATCCTTGGATATTTCCAATATTACTATTTGAAAAAATATATGTCAACTACCACATATATGTTAACTACCACATCCTCGAATTTCGTCCTTCTTGCTTTATTACTTTTAAATGAAGATACTGGAAACATATATGCGCTCTAAAAGAACAAACTGACCTTATGATGTACGGTTTAAATACTTTAATTGTTTTGTGTACAAGGGCGTAGCCAGCCTTTCATCTAGGGGCGGGAGTTTATATAGAGGGAAGATATGTTTTTAATAAATTTTTTTTTTGTGTATATAAAAACAAATGTTTGGGTTTAAGAAAGTATACGTTTTCTGGTATCCTTTACAACGATACCAATTTTTTAAAAATCGGTTTTTAATTATTTTGTTTAAATTTTAAATTAAAACGGTATTTTTATATACGAAGTATACAAATATGCATACCAGAAGAAAGGGGGTTTAATCGCCAAAAAATACCAAATTTTTAAAAATCGGTTTGTATTTTTTTTTTTATTAAAAAGGTATTTTTTCCTTTTAAGTGTTTTTTTTCAAATTTTAATATACGAAGAATACAAATACGTATATAGAAGAAAGAAGGTTTGTTGTGTTTACCACGATATCATAAGAAAGGGGGTTTAATCACGCTTACAACGATACCAATTTTTAAAAATCAGTTCAAAATTGTTTGAAAAATAAGGTTTTTAATTTTTCGAAGACGCAACCTTTAACCTCTTATAGCACCTAGAATATAAGTTCGCACAAATATGTTATATACCATGCAAATAAGAGCAAAAGGCGGGCTACGTCTATATTTTTAGTTTTTAGTTATTTACATATAATAATAAAAAAATTATTTTTTACCAAAGGTTCTATTTCAAACTTCGAAAACTCATATCCCGATTTCGGAGGCTAACTTCGAAAAACGGAGACTATTCTTTTTTACTTATGACTCAACCTCTTAAAAAAACAGGATTCCAGTATCTTCAATTATGTACATTGTAACTATCAATATCTTATAAAGAGAAGTGTAATTTTTTTTAACTAAAACTAATAAAGTTAGAAATACGAAATTCGATGATGTGGTAGTTTACATATTAGTCCTTGACATATATTTTTTTCATAAATTAATATTGTAAATTTCAAAGGATATTCTGGGATACAATTTTTAAAAGGACAATACTTTTTCGTCCTGGTGCACCAAAAAACAGAATTTTTCCTTTTAATTGATACCCATATTGTTACTCTACAATGCACCAAATCTTTTAAATAATTTGTTTATTCAATCATATCCTAGAAATTTCAAAGTACTTTAAAAAAAGCCCGACGTCAAAGAGAAAAATTAAAAAGCAGTTATACTATATTTGTCTCCTCGTTTTATGAATATATTAATTTTTTCATGTTTTAAAAATTTTTGGTTTTTGTCGTACGGTTTTATAGCAAATGAAGCAATTTTTTCACAAATTTATTATTAAAACTCTTGTTACAATAATACTAAAAAATTCATTATAATAGCATTATTAGCTATGATTGATTTCTGTATAATTGGCTCTTTTTATAGACTTTTCAAGTGAAAGAAAGATTGAAATAAAGAATCGATAAGTATCGAATAATTCGAATCTTGCCGTCGGTCGTCCAAGAATCGTAAGGATTATATAAGATTCGCAGCGAACAAACACACGCACTTGTGTTTAAAAATAATTCGCTCGTTCTTCGTTGGGTATGCATTTTTTATGCCGTTCTCAACTGCCGTAGAACGAAGCCTACTAAAGTAGTTAATTGCAGAGTTTTTAAGCGGCAAAGCCACAGCGCTATAAGCCGTAGGGACTCTGCATGACTTACAACCATGCGCAGGTGGTAACTGATGGTTATCATTGGCCCCGGCGCCTACCCAAAACATTTTTGCTTGAATAAATTTTTATGTAAATACATTCATCCTGGTCCTGCCCTCTCACTGAGTTAATCACAATCTTTTAATACCAATAGTAAAATATCTTCCTTCCATTTAATCAGGAGGTATACTTTTTATGTTTTCCAAGTCCACATATGGGTCTATATTTCGGGAACAAAAATTAAAAGTGCATCGTTTGCACTATCTATACGCAAAATTTCATTATCGTAACTTTAAAAACAAAAAAGTAAAAGATTTTTGATCAGCAAATGCCTCATATTGCTTATAGTGCGCGGCACTAAGGGGTATTTGAGCCAAAACACCGGTAAAAATTATTTAGGGACCTGTGTTACCTCAAAATACAATAAAAAACAATATCTAATCAATAGTTTGGATTTATTAATAAAAATACCTAAAAAAGAGCAAAAAAAATGTATTTTTATTCTTTGGCCCACTCGAGCTGAGAGAGGATCGGATGTTAAAAG
>NW_023458555.1:66855596-66856534 GCF_013731165.1 Rhagoletis pomonella | reverse complement strand
AAGTTAAAAATCCAGAAATAGTCCTAATTTTATGATGGTTCCTTAATATATTTTAACTACATTGCATTTGAGTATGGAGAGGCAACTATCTGGAAGTATTTTACATAAAAAATTTACTAAGTATTGCCCGGTTTGTAGTTGCAGTTAAAGAAAACACATAAAAAGGCACGATTTTTTTTAAATTCGAAAAAATGTAAATATTTCAAAAACGGTGACACTTTTACCTGAAAATTTTTTGTTTATCAGGGAGCTCACCCACCCACCTACCTTCCCCTAAAGTTTGGCACGTTACTTCTGGGACACCCTGTATGTATGTGTAACGTAAGTATCCACACTTTTATAAAACTTAAGATTCGTTCAAGACTACGGTGAATTCAAGTATGGCGGAGGAGAATAAGGACAGAATACAAAATGCATTTAAAACCTAAATGTCCTTGTAAATTTTTATTGTTGCGTATTCATATTTATTTAAATAGTGTTATTGAGCTTTGTACCACGATTTGTTTGTAAAGAAAAATGGAAATAACAACAATGCTTAAGCGGTAGAAGTTATAGCAGCTATTTCGGAGATCATCACATCTCCTCATCAGACTTCTTTTTTTTCTAGACTTTCAGCAGGGATCGAACCCGCGTCAGCGATGTGCAAAGTCAGAAGCGCTAACCACTGAGCTATGCACACCCCGTAAGCTTCTGTTGCTAATCCATTTCCCTTATTCAACCTACGACTATGAAGTGCAAGCTATTAAAGCTTGACAGCGTGGTTGTTATTGTTAATTCCATACATGAAATAGATTTATTGCATAGTTTGTAGGGCAGTCTTATCCCATATATTTATTTGTAAATTTTTATTGTGGCATATTTTCGGATCCGCCCGAACTTAAACTTTCTTACTTGTTTTTTTTTTTTTTTTTTTTCGTAGGAGAGGGAAATGCTTTATG
>NW_023458555.1:66853396-66855496 GCF_013731165.1 Rhagoletis pomonella | reverse complement strand
TTCGTAGGAGAGGGAAATGCTTTATGCGCTGGCCGGGGGCGCTAGTCTCTATATTACCTTCCCCGAGTGTGGGACTCCCACCCATGCGTGTTGGGCTACCCACTAAAAACCAAACTCCCACCGCCCGAACAAGAATCTCGCATCACCGCATCACCGCAATTCTGCATGTCTTCATTTGCAGGAGCGCGCTGCCAGAGCCTCGGGGCTGCTCTTTTGTAGAGGCGTTTCATTCGGGTGTCCTCAGTAGACAACCGTCCTCTCTTTTGCAGCGAAGTACGAATTTCACGTATCTCGCAACTGCTTCCCACTTGTCTGCAGTGGAGATCATTACCCCAATTATGTTGTTCGGAGTTATGGCTCCGTATCTTTCTTCCAACATTTTGCGCGAAATCAAGAAGTGTTCGCAGGTGAACATGGTGAAATAATAATAAGGTGTTGTCACTTAGGGGGTGGTTGTTGTAATTTTGGCAGTTTCGGTATACCAGCGTTATAGCAGTGCCTATTCTATTTATTCCAATTTCATTTCTGGGCAAAATGGAACAAAAAATAGAGCAGACAATTTTGTGAAAAAAGTATGCGCAGGTATCACTTTTTCTTTGTTTCGCTTTTGCTTTGACCTTTCGTTTCAAATTCATTGGAAATTTTGAGCGATAATTTCCAATAATTGTAACTTTGTAAGTAAATTTTTGGTAAAATATGTACTATACATATCCAACATATTATTGGAGCAGTGCCTCGGATGGTTACGATAATGCACTTTGGTCTAACAATTTAAACGCATAATTATTTTATAATATAACTGATAGAATTCAGAAATGTAATTTTAAAACGGTAACAAAAATAAAGGTCGTAATAAAATTCCCTTTAAAGTTAAGACATTTAAAAACCAAGTACGTATATACTTCAGAAATTAAGGCAAAAATACAAATAAAATTCCATACGGGCTAATATGTCATTTTTTTAGAATTTAAGAATGATTAAATAAAGAGAACGGTATAATATAATTTGTTTTAATATGAATAAATGAAAGACGGAAAATAGTCCTTATTTTTTAAGTTTTAACCATCATCATATTTGTGTGGTACGACCGCGCGGCCTTTTAAGTTTTACAAACAATAATTTTAAGGTAGAAAAATTAAACTGAATAAGAATTATTAAAATCAATATATTTGACTGAAAAAATAAAAATTAAGTAATAATAATTTCTTTTGAGCGGAAAAATGAAACTGTAATTACACTGGTTTACAGAAAAAATATTTTATTGACGCAAGCTTCATTTAACCGGTGTGGGGTCCACTGACGTATGTATGTATTGGAAATAGTACCCAAAAAGTAGTAAAAATAATCCTAATATTTTCCCCCTTTTTCTACTACCCCAAAATGCATGGCCGCAATTGGCATGCAGAAAAAGTGAGGTTATGTAAGTGACATCACCTTATATTTATTTCACCATGCATGTGAGGAATGTATGGTACACGCTATCTTCCACGTTTCAACAGTAGTGACAGAACGGTGAGTCCACCCTTCCCATTCTATGAAGATATTCTCGGATGTAACCATAACCGGCGTGGAATTGCGTCAGGTAGAAATCGACTTCCCCATGCGGTCTGTTCAACCATGTTTGAAGGTCCTCTATCAGGGTGTGCGTCTATCGACCTTTTGTGCTCGCGTTCCAGTTTTGTTGCCACTACTGGATTAGTTGCTCGCGCGCCCTTGCCGCGGCAGCTGCTCGACCTATCTCGGCACTGAGATTGTAAATCTCTTTTCGCTTGTACGAAAGTAGCTTAAATGGCATGACGTCAGAAATAACTAGAACCACGTCCGCGGACACTGTACGGTATGCAGAAGCAATGCGAGGGGCACCCTCTGCGCTGGACCTAAGACATTTGAATCCGGTATTTTTTGACTTTCAATACGTCGGCCCATATTTCTGCTGCGTACAGGAGCACCGACTTAACTGCTGTCATCAGAAGCTTCCTGCGGCATGGCTTCGGGCCGCCCATCAGCCGGCTTGGAGTCACGGTGCTCTGCGCAGCTTTTTCACATACTCCATGGATGTGTTCCCAGAATGTGAGTTTGCTGTCAAGCTTCACCCCTAGG
>NW_023458555.1:66841543-66853386 GCF_013731165.1 Rhagoletis pomonella | reverse complement strand
TCGTCCGCGAAGGCGACGAGGAAGGCGTTCTCCGGCATTTCCGTGCGCAACAAACTGTCATACGTGGCGTTCCAGAGGTCCGGGCCAAGTACATACCCCTGTGTCGCTCCGCCGGTTATACGTCTCTTTTCCTGATCTTGTCGTACGAAAGCCAACGGTTTCTGAGGTAGTCCCGGATCATATCTAGCAAGTATGTTGGAACTTTGAATAACCGTTAAAAGGCCTTCAGCATGTCGTCCCATCTTGCCGAGTGAAGGCGTTCTTGACGTCCAGTGTGACTAGCAGCACTGTTGGCCGCGCCTGGTGGCAGGTTTCTTCGGCGTTATGTACCGCCTCGACTACTTCGCCAATTGCTCCTATAGTTGAGAGTCCCTTCCTGAAGCCATGTTGTCGGGGTGAAAGGCCTCTATCGCTTTCTATGGCTGACGTCAAGTGTATTTTGAGCAGATTCTCCATCATCTTGCCTGCGGTGTCTAGCATGCAGAGTGGCTGGAAGGATGAAGGAGAGTTTGGGTTCCTTTGCCCTTGGGTATAAGCACCAGTCCCGCCTTCTTCCATTGGCTTGGGAAGACCCGGGCCCTAAGGCAGCTGTTGTACATGTTAAGGAGAAGATCAGGGCTCGTTTCCGCTGCTAACCTGATTGCCTCCGCTGGTATGCCATCTGAGCCTGGAGCCTTGCCGGATTTCATGCTTCGCAGGGCTAGGTTCAGCACGTCTGTCGAAAACAGTGGTGCCTCGGCTTGCTCCTCGATGAACACTGTGTCGGCTTTTAGTGGGTGTGTGGGGAATAGCGCATCCACTATATTCTTAACTCGGGCCTCATCCATCGCTTGCGATGATGTATGGAACTTTTTCATCACTATTTTGTATCCCTGGCCCAAGGGATCGCGATCCACTTCGTCACATAGCGCTTTCCAGCAGTACCGTTTACTTTTCTGTATCTCGGCCCCAAGTGCTTTCTTAGCGCTTTTTTAGGCTGCTGCTCTGGTCAGCGCCTCAGGTCTACCACGAGCGCGCATTGCGAGTCTCCGCATTCTATGGCAGGCCCTTCGCAGCTCAGCAATTCGGTCATTCCACCAGTATACCTGCTTTTTACCTGACCATGCTCTCCTCTGTGGCATTGAGGCTTTGCATGCCCGGTGAAAGCAGCGCATAGTTTCTTCGACCAGCTTAGTACAAGACTCCCTGTTGTGGATCTCTCCCGTTGTGGGTGAAATACCTTAGGAATCTGCTAGGAGTGACGTATCGAACTTGCGAACATCGACACTAGACGGGTTCCATCCTGGTTTCCTGCGAGGGATACTACGTGTTTGGCCTCGCGTTATGTCAGTGACTTGGAAGGTAAGAATATTATTAACATTATGATTATTATTATTAATTATTTGTTTTTGTTATTTTATGGCCTTATAACAATTATATTCAACAATTTTTATTGAAATTTTTTATTTCGGAAATAATCCACATTTCCTCATCAGACTTCTTTCAGTACGATTCAAACCGACGATCCGACTGACTGAGCCAGTTGCCTACGAAATAGCTATCACTTCTACCATTTTTTCAAATAAAAATTGTTGAATATAATTGTTATAAGGCCATAAAATAACAAAAAAAAACAAATTACTTAAGTACGAGCCACCTAAAAGTTAAACATCCTAAAAATAGAATTATTAACAAAAACCAACAAAACCAACAACCACATGATCAAGTGTGAATAGCAGCGGAATAGCTGCGCTTGATTGTGTTGTCTTAACAAATATGAAAAAGGGAAAAGCAATAATTCATAAGGCGAGCTTAGCACAGTGCGTAGGCAACTGGCTGAGTCAGTGGGATCGTCGGTTCGAATCCTACTGAAAGAAGTTTTATGAGGAAATGTGGTGATTTCCGAAATTGCTATCACTTCTACAATTTTTTCAAATTATTGTTGCTTTTCCACAATAATCATTAAAAACGGCCTCAAGCTTAATAAAAATTGTTGTATATATTTTTATTAATATTCTTATTATCATTACGTCGAGAATACTCGCGCTGCGGCCTAAGGATCGTTCCCCAAGGTGTATGAGCCTCCTATTCATGATACGTGGGCAAGCATATCAGAATATGCTCTGGGATTTCCTCCACCAGCTCACCAAAGGCTATGGAACACGCAAGCCCATTCGGGCTCCAACCTTTGGAGATAGTCGTCCCTTTTGTTGCCTTCAAACTCTTTGTGTCCCGGAACCCACCACAGCATTACGCTTTTATGGGCCTCCAAGTGGTTCAAAAGAGTTTTACGGCTGTCCGCAAGCTTGATGCCGTTTTAAAAAGCCTAAGGCCTTCAACTTGCCTGACTATCCGACATTGTATTTATTTTGACCCCATTTGTCTTCTACACAGACGTCGACCTCTTAGAGTTTGTACACTGAGAAAAAAAACGCGTTGTAAAAATGAAATTTTTTTATTTGATTACCGCTTAAAAATGTTCGTATTTAAATCAAGTGAAAAGTATTAGAAAAAAATAGATTTTTCCATTATATATACACTACGTATAATGGAAATATTCAATTCAAATACGCTCGTATTCAAATGAAGCATTTTTCACTGCAAGGATGGCATTTTGCGCGTCTCGGATGCTACTCTGCAATGGGGTGCTCTCGTGCTCTTCCAAATCCGTGCGTCGTGCAAGACTTCGAGAATACTCATATTGAATCTCTAAAACAAATTTTCGATGTATGCTTAAGATGCATAAACCTAAAGGCAGATTTTATAGGAAATTAAACTGGCAATTTATTAAAACTAAGTAGTAGTAACCCCCGATAATTTTTAAGTTCTTAAAGGACCTTACTCTTAAATTAAAGCTGCGTACAGTGGGCCGTGAGAACACAGTCACCTTTAAGGTAAAGTCCAAGTGCTTTATTTGCCGTAATCTGATATGCAATAATCACTGAAAACTGGAGCCGTTTATGACGATAGGCATTTAGTATCACACTTTTAAACCAAAGCTTTCTTCGTACAGTGGGCCGTGAGAAAACAGTAATCTTTAAGGTAAAGTCCAAGTGCTTTATTAGCCGTAATCTGATACGTAATAATCACTGGAAACTGGCGCCGTTTATGGCGATAGGCATTTAGTATCACACTTTTAAACCAAAGCTTTCTTAAAATGTGTTTCCACCTGTATAAAAACTTAAACTCAAATTACTTAATAAGTCAAATGAATTACTAAAGTATGAGTATAAATTGACATGGGTTAAAAATATTTTCTTCTGAACTTTATTTAAGAGGGTTGCCATATGTTTTAGAAATTAAATTCAACTTGAATTAAGGGAATTATATACACAATTTAATTAAAGTATGCGTATGCCAAATGAAGTATTAAAATATGGCGTGAAACGAAGGTGGTAAGATATCATTAGTTTGAATATGTTGACTCTTAAAGAGGGTTGCCACCTGTTAAGAAAGGTAAACTCAAATTATTTAATAAGTTAAAGCAATTATTAAAATATGGGTATCAAATGATATGAGTTTAAAAAGGCTTTATTTCTGAACTGTATTTAGGAGCGCTGTCACGTATTTAAAAAAGCAAATTTAACTTAATTCATCAGGCACACATCAGGTGGGTATCACAATATCAGACGCACGAGAGTTTTTTATTTCTTAACTATAATTAGGAGGGTTTATGGCTGTTCCAGAAGTATTAGCTAACTTATGCACAAATTCGAATACGAGGATAATGATAAGACGAGCACGAACAAGAAGAAGAGTACTAATACGGGCACCAGGCTAATAAAAAAAGTAATACAAATTTCTGCAGTATGAAAGGAAATAAAAATGAATCGAATTAGTCATACACGTTATGGCATATATCTATTTATAAGCTGAGGATACATATGATTGAAGTTTATGTGGATCTGCTGAAGTCTATGCTGATCCCGAAGTAGTTGGCGAGAACGGCGGGGTCGCCTTTCTTGTCGATTGGGCTGAGCACACTTAAATTCAAGTCGTCGGGCATGCGCTCATCTGACCATATACTGCATAAGAGTTGACGCAAGCACCCTATCGACTCCACGCCGTCGTACTTGAATAGCTCAGCTGTCAGCTCAGCAGCTTTGCTACTTTTCAGCCGCATATTCGCTATTCGTACCTCTTCAGTCAGGCGGTGGGACATCGACAACATCGCCATCGACTTGGAGCTCGGGTTCGTCTTCTCCACTACTCCTCCATAATTTATGTACGTTCTGGACATCCGTCACTAGGTCGCCATGGTTGTATTTAAGAGAGTACGCCCTGGTCTTGACACAATCCGTAAGTTGCCTAATTATATGATAAAATTTTCGGGCGTTTTTCCTGTCGGCCAGCATTTTAAGCTTTTCGCATTAACGTATTGCGGCTTCTCTCCTGTTATTGCGGTGCATTTCTTTTCCCTCTTGAGTTCCCTATAGCTGTCCCATTTAGCTCGCGTTGCGCAGCGTAGCCCTGTAGGCGGAATCTTTTTTCTCTGCAGACACTCCTGATCGTACCAGTTGTTTTTCCGGCTCGATGAAATCCGACTAATCCGACTTAATGAATGGGACATGGAGTTTTACTACTCGCATATGTTTGTTGAAGAGTGGTCTCTGAGAGTAATAATGGAGTCACAACGATTCAAAATTCATAAATTTTTTTCAATTTGACTTTATGTGATGGTTTTTCTGAGATCAATGTCAAATTCAATCACACTTTGTTAAATACATTTTGATTGTAACAGTGTAGTTTTTGGGCAAGTAAATACTGAATATTTTATTATTTATTGAAGCAAAGCATATGTCACGCCCGTCACAAAATCAGTACACTAGTTATTTTTTGAAGGAAAACTCATGTAAACGGAGTAAAAAAGCTTAGGAAAGTAACGCTATGACACAGGCGGATATGAGCGAATTGATGTTAAGTATTTATATGCTTTTATTTTCGAAGAGACAACCGATTACAATCGGCCACAGACTGCTACGGTTACTTATCTGCTAATTTGAAGTGTATCGTATATCTGTTTGTGAGCATCGATGATAAAACCAAGGCATAACAAGGTAGAAAAGATTTCGGCATTTATCTCTTTGAACTTCGACTGAAATGTCAACTCTTAACCCTATACAATTAAAAATTTTAATATTTTAATTTAAATTTTTAATTGTGAGATGTGCGACTGATTTTAAATACACAATAAAATGAAAAGGAATTACGAGAGGTGTGCTGTGTGTCACAAGAGCCAGGACAACAAACTTTATTGTCAAGTGAAGCGACAACGGTGGGCGAATATGTGTGTTTCATTAGAGACTCTTCGCGTGTGAGCGAGAACCATTGTAGTGCCAGTGACTTTATATTTGTTGCCCATCGCAGCTGAGTATTTCTAAGCGCGTTTATTCCCAGGCGCAGTACCTGAGGTGTCTGTGGGGACGCAGTTACCTGTTGATGCACAGACCCAAACTGTGCAAGTGTGCCATAAACAAGCACTACCGGATCCACGAGTACACTAATATACTATATAAGCACCCTTTAGGATCTAGAAATATAACTAGAGCACACCATAAACTAGACTGCAGGTGATTGTAAGTAGTCCAAAGTTTGGTCCAAGCACATCTAAAATTCTATTTACACTTAACATTGAATGTCCTAAGCTCGGACCAATTGTCCGCTTCTGCATTACATTGTAACCTATTTTAGATACAAAAAAATAAATAAAATAAAACTTTTGCCATCTACCATTCGAACCGGGGTTCTAAGATTTTCTAAGCGGATACTCTCTCTACATGCCAACGCCGCACATGAAAATTCGATGACTAAGTGCCTACATATCAGTAAATTGGTAATTGTAACCGTTGTCCGCTACTGCGTGTCATTAGATACAATACTACTATACATACGACTATATTTTTCAAGCAGTTTGACACCAATCTTTCCTTCATGGCAAATGCTCCGCGAACACTATGATAAAATTTGGTACATGCATATGATATGAGAGAGCTCGACTGAGTTGTCACTTATACTTTGTTGAATATGCCTTGGATAAAGCTAATCATCAAGCGACTAGAAAACCAAGCTTTGCAAGAAATCATTACTTCACTTGTCATGGTAAAAACAGTATCTCATACGTTTTGACAGGTAAAAGCGTCGCGAAAACTGTATTACTATTTAAAAATAAGTTACCTTACAATGACGTCTACCCAAACAGTGGATATGAAGAGTCCGGTCAAGGCCTATCCCGTTTTTAGGTATCAGAATCTTTTGTGTGTTTGTAAAGTTCGTTTTTTAAGAAATAAATTGAGTTTAATAGCCTAATACTTACTTAAATTGTGGAGGGAACACTTTATCCGCCCTACTAAATGGTAGCAGCACGGAAAGTTGTGGAGAAGAAGAACCCGAGCCCGCAGTCGATGATGACGGAGTCGACAGCCTGCCAGCTGAGCTATTCAAGTACGGCGGCCAGGACTTGATAAGGTGCATGCATCAACTCTTGTGCAGAATATGGTCAGATGAACGCATGCCCGACGACTGGAATTTAAGTGTGCTCTGCTCAATCCACAAGAAAGGTGACCCGTCATTCGCACCAACTACCGCGGGATCAGCCTTCTAAGCATAGGTTACAAGGTCTTATTGAGCGTATTGTGTGAAAGACTGAAGCCCACCGGCAATGAACTGATTGCGCCTTATCGTTGTGGCTTTAGACCTGGCAAATCCACCATAGACCAGGTATTCACAATACGACAAATCTTGGAAAAGACCCGCGAAAAGGATCGAGTCTCACCACCTATTTGTGGACTTGAAAGCCGCTTTTGACAGCACTAAAAGGAGTTGCCTATACGCCGCTATGTATGAATTTGGCATCCCCTCAAAAGTCATATGGCTGTTTAAAATTACGTTGAGCAATACCACCAGCTCCGTCAGAATTGAGAAAGACCTCTCCGAGCCGTTCGCCATCAAACGGGGTTTCAGACAGGGCGACTTCCTTTCACGTGACTTCTTTAATCTGATGTTGGAGAAGATAATAGGAGCTGCAGAACTGAACCGCTCAGGAACAATTTGCTACAAGGGCGTGCAATTGCTGGCTTATGCCGATGACTCGACATCATCGGTAACAAGAACCGCGAAGTCTGTTCTGTCTCCAAGTTAGATAAGGAAGCAAAGCGAATGGGTCTGGTGGTGAACGAGGACAAGACGAAGTATCTCCTGTCATCAAACAAATAGTCAGCACATTCGCGCCTTGGCACCCACGTCACTGTTGACAGTTACAATTTCGATAAAGTAGAGAATTTCGTTTACTTGGGAACCAGCATTAATAGCGATAATAATGTTAGCATGGAAATCCAACGCAGAATTATTCTTGCCAACAAATGCTACTTTGAACTGAGTAGGCGATTCAGGAGCAAAGTCCTCTCTCGACGTACGAAAACCAGGCTATATAAGACACTCATCATGCCCGTGCTGGTATATGGTGCAGAAGCATGGCCAATGACAACACCCGATGAGGCGGCTCTTGGAGTATTCGAGAGAAAGATTTTGCGGAAGATTTACGGGCCTTTACACGTTGGCGATGGCGGGTACCGCAGACGATAGAACGATGAACTGTATGAGCTTTACAACGACATGGACATAGTGCAGCGAATTAAAATACAGCGGCTCCGCTGGCTTGGCCATGTCGTTCGAATGGACACCGATGCTCCAGCTCTGAAAGTATTCAACTCGGAACCCGCTGGTGGTAGCAGAAGAAGAGGGAGGCTCCCACTGCGATGGAAAGATCAGGTGGAGAAGGACTTGGCTTCACTTGGCGTCAGTTGGCACAGAAGAGAAATGACTGACGTGCTTTGTTGAACTCGGCCAAAATTACTTAGGCGGTCACAGCGCCAAAAAAGAAGAAGACAATAGTCTAATAATAGGAGTGTTCGCTATGCAAAAAATTTGTACAAGTTGGTACCAATTGTTACCAAATCGTGTTCGCTTAGACAAAAACCCAGTAAAACTTGGAGGGAGAAAGCACAATTTTGACATTTCATTTGGAGGGGAAGTTGCAAATTCGTGCTAGGAAAATTTTTGCCAGTAAGAATTTGCAAGCAGGACTGTGGCACACGGTTGCATTTTTGTCAACATTAATTTGAATCAACGAGTTTGTTAAATTCAAAAATGTACAATCTTGTTGCGATTTACTAATGAAAGAAGTATGAAATATTCGTTTATTCAATTAATTTAATTAATTCCAACCATTTGAAAGGTACCCGGCTAAAAAAGTTTATTCGTAATCGGAACGCACTCGACACCGCTGTCGATATAGGAAATCCGACAGTGACTTCCACAAAGAAATTGAAGCGTATGTTGAAGAAAGTCAGAATAAGAAGAAATATACATATAGGTCCTGTTTTCAATTCCACCTGAACTAATTTAAAAAATGTATTATGCTCGAAATGCAACCGTGGACGCCAGCTGGCGGTGAAGCTTGCAAATGTTTGCTAATTCCTGTTCACGCAAAACTTAGTAAGTTTCTCTCTTTGGGAGAGTAAGGTACCTTATTCTCTGAATTTTGTTACTGGCTAATTCTTACTGGCAGTTGCATAACGAACACTCCTAATGTGTATTTGTTTATTCACGCCCAACTTGTCACACCGGTCACAAAGTCACAGCCGTCACAAGTGAATTTGGAATATATCACATACCGTATTCAAAAGGGGCACAACTCAAAATTACATGTTTGTCATAAAATACGAAAAACTATTTCTTAGCTCATGATAATCACATGGGCGATGGAGACTTTACCTTAGGTTTTTTTTTTACAAATTTAAACAAAAATTTTCTGCAGCTTTTTCTGAAAGGTAAATAAAAGCTTGGCTACATTTTAAGCGCATTATTTAAAAAATCCAAAATTTTGAGTTGTGCCTTTTATGAAGACTGTGTGCGATATAGTCTATAATGTCAAATATAGGTAAGCAGCTTCGGCGTTAATATTGAAAATGCTTATTTACCTTTACAATGAACTATTTAAAACCATAAGCAGGAGACAGAATTAGCAGAAAAACTCTGATACAAGTAAGTAATTTTGTTTCCGTACTCATCACTCCCGTCACAGTTAATGAAATTCATATAACTCATATACCTCAGAAGGCTAACAGAAAATAATCTGTCATAAATAGTTTAACACGTTGGCTGTCAAGCATCACCGATGATCACAACAAAAGTCACTCCTTATATGCCAATGATTCACACCGATTCACACCAGAATAAAGGAGCAACACTTTTGAATTGACTGTACATATTCACGAGTGATCAATATAATAAAACATGATGAAACCTGTCGTAAACATGACTTCTATTGTTGGTGCAAAAATTATCTGCTGACTCAGAGCGGAATATGCTTGGCAACTGAGAGTAGTTTTATTATGTGATCACCGGTGATATCAATGCATATCGTCACTAGACACGAATAAAGGCCCGCTAGTGTTTCGACGGCGCAAAAAGACTTATAAAAAAAAGTTGACGGAAAAAGGCGCTTAAGAAAAACTTCGGCGAAGAAAGACGCCTAACTTAGTTGACGACGAAAAAAGTCGCGCAATCATAGATTTATACTTGACCAAGGACTATCACTTCAGCAGTATTCCCCAAAAACTATTAACGGAGGTTTTTATAACTGAAGTTTTTATTATGCGCCTTTTTTCGTTGTCAACTTTTGAGCTCGCGCCTTTATTCGTGTCTAGTGACGATATTAATGTGCTTTGCTCAAATACGTTTTTAGACTGGATGAAAAGAGAAGGCACGCTCCTGGTGTTCACACTCGCTACAATTATAACGTGTTGTCTCTTCTTATAGATTTACGTTCTTTGCATTTAGTAGCCGTCATCGATTCGCCACTTCTCGCTCGCTATGTTTGAGTTCCGGTCGCTTAAAGAAGAATTTTGCATGTGAAAGCAACGACAAAGTTAGCTAGCACGGATAGACGATAGCGAGTTTGGTTATACCTCATCGAGTTCGTTCGTTTCGCCACTCGCTAACTGTTGGCGAATCGATGACGGCTAGTAAACACGGTTACCGGAAGCAATTTTTATTTTGTACCAGTTTTTAGCCTAAAATGTACCAAATGAGAAGAAAATGTACCGACCAAATTATTAAATCTATAGTAGATATATTTTGTACATATGTATGTTTATTCTGTTGAATTCAACAGTTTTTTAGAATACAATTCACGTTTTTTTAAAGATATCATAAAACTGAGACATGTACGTGAATCAGTTAAATAAATTTTATTTGAACAATTTTTTTAAGTGCTTACGCTTATTTCAATTAACTTTTAAGCATCAAACTTAAAACAATAACTTTACATAGTACATAAATCCATTTATATTTTTTATTTACCTATTACTTAACTGCGACTTGAGATCTTTTTGTTTCATTTTATGATAATTTTATATTACACATTTGTATTGTTAAAAAAAAACCTTTAGCTGACCAAACCCTGTGAGCCAGTGTTTGGTTTTTATTTAGTTCTTTCGCAAGCAATATATTGTTTAGTATTTTCATTTCAAGTTTATTTCTAAGTTTAGTTGTAACAAGGCTGAGATCAAAAACCTTTCTTCCTGCAGCAGCCGAGCTGTGAGGCAATGACATTAAAGTATTTACAAATTCAACGATTTCTTTGAAACAGGATTCTCCAAGCCCATTCTTTATAGCAGAAACTTTTTTCCAGAAGTCTGAAATGTCTGTACAACTATCGTAATCTAATTTTGCGAGTCTTAATTGCCTCCATTGAGTTAAAATAGTATCAGGATCGCCTGGTACAAAATGTGAAAATTCATTTAGTAAAGGCTGAATTGTAACTTCATTTTGGCAAAGAAATTTACTAGGAGTATCTGTGCTTAAATTTTTAATATCTTCCCTTCCAAAATCAAATCTGGTTACAAAGGGAAATTACTCAAGATTTTGAGTCTTTAACAGCCAGTTCCACGAAAGCAATTTAAGTGAAAAATGATTTAAATTTTTTGAACTTTATATGGAAATTGACGGAAAATAAAAAATAATTTTCCATTTAAACTGCTGGTGAAACCGGCTGTAAATAAAATGTACCAAATTTTGAACCTATGCACCAATGTACCCACCGGAAATTAATGTACCAAATTTGGTACAAATGTACCATCAGTGGCAACCGTGCTAGTAAATGCCTATATATGTACATACACACAAATAGCAGCAATTAATTTCAGGTGCAATCCCGTATTCCTCGGACTCGGACTAGTAAAACTGTCAAAAAATAAAAATTCGCTCAGAGCGAGAGAGTAACATCGAAAAGTACGGGATCGCTTTATAGTAAAAATGGTAACTTCTGTCAACTTCAACATAACCTCCAAATTTTGGTTGTACATTTTTGCTTATTTTGTATGTTAACACACTCAGTTCACACATGTAAATAACCAAAAATACTTTCAAACTCATTAGAATCCACTTAAACCAGTAATTAAATACTTTTCAATATGAATTAGCAGAGTGCACTTTTCTTTTGTTACAATTTGGTTGCCAAACACACTACAGCTGATCGTTTGACACATTCACCAGAATTTACCAGCAAAAAATTCTCGGACTAAAACTGGTAACTTCTGACAGAGAGAGAACCGTATTTACTCTCTTTTTTGTCCTCTCAATAGTCAGAGAACCGAGTACGGGATCGATTTCCAGTAAAATCTGACTGATTCTGACTATTTCCGACTAGTCCGGACTCGTAAAGGATCGCAACTTTCATTTAAAGAAATGGCGTGTCGTCCATTTCCGCTGTAGCGTATGTAGTGCATATTTTTAACTTCTTCTGGCGAGGCGACATCTATCTCTAGAGTTTTTCTAATTGTATGTCTTTGATAGGATACCTA
>NW_023458555.1:66811204-66841533 GCF_013731165.1 Rhagoletis pomonella | reverse complement strand
TTGTAGTTGATTCCAAAGATATTTTTTTTAATATTTTTATTAAAAGTTAACAAAACTTAACTTGCAATTCGAGTAAAGTTTGAATAATGAAAACTTTCTATTTGATAGACGAACCACAAAAATCACATAAATCCAAAATTTCCAAAATTACAAAGTTGAAATGAACACAGTACAATAAAAGGTAATAACACAAATACAAACCCTACAATACTCCCCCTTCTAGAGAATTAATGTTATATAAATTAAAAGTAACTCGTTTCTTATTTGATGTTGTGTTATTCATTGTATTAGTGTTTGTTTCTGGTATTCGTTCTGTTTCAATGATTGCCGGTTTTAGTCTGTCTATCGGAATTATTTTAACCTCATTATCTACTTCAAGTTTGAAATATTTTTTGTTTTTTTCAACAACCTTATAAGGTCCTTCGTATGGTTGTTGCAATGATCTTTTATTAATAACACGCATAAAAACAAATTTACAAGTCTCCAAATCCTTTGGTATATATACACCAGTATCAGAATTTTGATTATGCCTTAAATTTGATTTAACATTTTTAAAATGTTCCCGTAAATTGCCTAAAACTTCAATTGGGGGAAAATTTTTCTTCAGATGGAACCACAAGTTCACCGGGTAGGCGTAAATTTTGCCCAAAAACCATCTCAGATGATGTGGCTGAAATACTGAAATGTAGTTGTTATAGGAGTTAGTGTTGGCGTTGATGAGTAGGAAAGATATCGCCGCTTCTTAAGTGGTGAACTTGAATCGTTAATTCTCCTCTGTTATGAAGTAAATGTTGTGGTTGTAGTTGGAACAGCTTCTGCGACTAGTTGAAGCTGAAGCAGATGCAAATGCTGACGCTGTTAGTTTTAATTGATGCTGATTGTAGTGGCGTTTGCAATCCCTGCATGCTACGCTAACTTGGACACTAGATGAAGCAACCTCTATTGTAGTTCCGGGAATTTGCCAAAACTGAAGACTTGCATGGCGCGCAGGCCTCTCGTGATGTTTTCAAATCAGCACAGGCACAATTGTGGTTCGCAAAGATATACGTAAACGTATAATGGCTTGAGGTGCTCCTGGCAGGATCGCCAAAAATGTAGTTGTTTCCAAAGATATTTTTTTTAAATATTTTTATTAAAAGTTAACAAAACTTAATTCTGAAGAAATTTGGAGGACACTTAATAGAATTAGCAATAATCAATACGGTATTAACGTTCATAATTCGATTTTAAGTTTTCCTGTACATTCGCTATAAATTAAGCTGATGGACTTCAAAATAGTAATTCGCATAAAGGAGTTAGTATTGGTGATAGGTAAAATTCCAAAGTGTGTGAAAAAGATGTCGAATTTCGACAACTGGGCGATACTAGTTCATATAATTAAGGTAAAATGCAGATTGCTGACTACAGCTCAACTATAACTGATTTGAAATGACTAAAAATTACAGCAAATGACTTGAAAGAGAGACTTCATTCAAATGACCAATTGATTTCAAAAAGAGACCTAATTCAAATGGTTGCAATCAAGTGACTAACAAAAAAGACTCAAAAGTGAATAATAAGTCCAAAAATTTTGTCTGAATAGTGACTTAATTTTTTTAGCCAATTTCAAATGAATATTTAAACGGCACCGAGGTTTAATTTTGGATTGTTATTTAAATGGCCTTTAACTTTCGTTGGGTTTCAGATCAACTTTATTTAAATACCCGAAACAAGTGCAACACTGTTGCTTGCTCCTTTAAATTGTTGTTGCATTTGTTTGTTTGTTTTTACATTTTTTACTGAACAGCTGATTGTTCTTTGGTAAGATTGATAAAACAACCTATTTATAAATCTTGGTGTTTGGTACAAACACAGGGTTGCATATCTCATATTTAAATAGCCAATAGTGGTCATTTAAGTGCAGTTTACATGTATGATCTGAAAATGAATTGTTGAAGTTAATCAACAATCTCTACTTAGATAGGCCATCTGAAATTTGGTATTTGTCATAGAATACAAAAATTTACTGCATTCTTTTACATCTCTATACCCCCTTTGCATAACATACACGATAACTCAAGTAACAAGTAAGATAGTCTAAGTTCGGGTGGATCCGAACATTAAATACCCGGCGCAGGTACGAAGTATATGATTTTCACCTTTCCGAAAGCTACCGCTACACGGTAAGCCGGGGTCCTTAAATTTCGAAATATTGAAGTTTCAAGCATTTCTGAAATTTGCCGTTATATGAAAAGTGGTCGTAATTTTAATCTGATTCCAATAATTTTCAACGTTTTGCTTTTATTTGGCAAGCACAATAATCATACCGAGTTTGGTACAAATTGGTAGAACGGTTACCGAGATACATATATGTGATCATAAACGTATTTCTTGGTAAAGAATTGTTGCAAGCATCAATTTTGAGTAAATTAGCTTTAATATTTATTAATTTATCGAAGATTTCGTATTTCTCCAAATTACCGTTATATGGGAGGTAGGCGTGGTTATTGTCCGATTTTAAAAATTTTCGGCCATTTGGTATACCGTAGCAGGACTAAACACTGTGCCAAGCTTGGATGAAATTGGTGGAGCGGTTACCGAGATATACACATGTATCCGTAAGTGGGCGTAGCTACGCCCATTTCCCAAAAATTTATAATATTCTAATTTTTCGTATAAAAATTATTGTAAATATTTATTTTGAGGGAATAATCTTCAGAAGTTACTAAAATATCGCGTATTCGTATTTCTGAAAATTACTGTTATATGGGAGGTAGGCGTGGTTATTGTCCGATTTTGCCCATTTTCAATACCATCCGTCCTTGGCGCAAAAAAGTACACGTACCAATCGAAATACGAAAACTGATATTTTATTAACTACTGAAGATTATTCACTCAGAATTGACATTTACAATGATTTTTAGGCGGAATATAAGAATATTATAATGTTTTGGAAAATGGGTGCAGCCCCGTAACCCGGTAACCGCTTCACCAATTTCTCCTAAACTTGGCAAGGTTTTTGGTTCTGATAAGCATATCAAACAGATGACGGTGCGGGGGGGACTAAATCCGGCGCTGCCCATACGATATGCAATACCAGCTTTTCTACGAACGAATGGATAACATTACAAATGTATCTGAAACGTGGGTACAGGAAGTAGTAACGATTTTCAGTCTAACAATTTGCCGGTAACAAAATCGAAAATCATGTTATCTCTTTGTAGTTCTTTCTGCTTTGGTAAAATCATCTGCAACTTATTGTAAACAATTTCTAGAAACATATGTACCTATTTTGGGGTAAAATCTAACACTGACCTACCGTTTTTTGATTGACCCGGGGTGCTTTTTTCATTCATATAAATGTATTACATACCTATGAACACACGCAGTCCAGATTTTGCTTAAATGTGCACGTAATTTTTATAATTTCTGTTGCTAACGCTGCCCACTGCCGTGTAATATACTGACAATAAATAGAAATTGTAAATAGTTTACACGTGTATCTCTCACGCCAACTGCTGAGTATAGCGTTAAGCGAGCGAACGAGCGGCCGTTAGAGAAGTGTGCTCACACACTAAAAGAGCCACCCTTCCTTTAGCAGCCCCCTCCCAATGGACAGATTCGATTGCACTCGGCCTCCGCTGCTGCACACGCCGTTGATAGCACCTCTACAAACTTTATCACGTTGGAGCTACATACATATGTATGTGCGATTCCAGCAAAAAGTCTACCGCATAAAAAAAATTAAAAGTCCTATATCTAACTTGTTTATAGGCCGATTTGGTTGCTTTTCATAATATACATATACCGGTTATGTAAGCAGCAACATTTTTGCCAAAAGTGGCATCGTTAGGTGGCGCCAGGGTCGACATATTTTGAAAACCCGTATTAATGCTCTGATTTGTTTCACATTTGGCATGCTTAGTTGAAACGTAATAAGACATAGATCTCTTCCCGTTAAAAATTCTTTCAATAACAATATTAGCAAAACTATTTCAATGGATATTTTAGTAGCGTAACGCCAGGTAACGCCACGTCTGACAATTCAGCTGATTAAACATAAACAGAAAAGATTTCAACATTTAAATACTTTGAAAATTAACCTTAAAAACTTCCAATATTACGACAAAAACTTTTATACAAATAGTCCTGCCCAATTCGCAAAGTTGAGCAATTTTGTAATTCAAGTCAAAATCCACTTTTGTTTTTTGTATCCTCATACCGGCGCGTTTGTTTACTAATACATATCTTTTTAATATTTAATTGCAATGCAAATCTAGAAAACCCTTCTTAAAATTTTGACTTTTAATTTTTTTTTTTACATTTTGTGATACAAGCATCACTTACGCCAGATTATATTACCCATATCGTCGCTTGGCGCGAAATACCTCGTATCTGCCAAATGCAATACCAGGTATGAGATGGCAGAGAAAAAAATTTATTTTGGTTACCCTGTCTCAATGCTTCCCTACTTCACATACTTAAAAGTAAATAATTATAGTAGAAGCTCATATTTCTTACGTTTATTTACCAAACCATTCAAATCCATTTTTTTTCTCGAAATTTTCGGACTAATACTACGTGGTATTGCATTTGGCGCGCCAAGCGACGATATGTATGTACATTAGGGTGGTCCAAAAACAGTAAAGTCGGAATAGTGATGCTCTCACCCCCTAGGATTGTTTTATAAAATCAATATTTTTCGATCGCAAAGGCCTAGTTCTCGTCAGAAGACTTTCAATAACGATACCCAATTGTTTATTTAACCATTTCTTAATACTAACGATTTTTCATTGGTCCTCTCATTGCATTTTTCGGGGCTTTTGGCGGACCAATAAATTATAGTTGCGATGAAAAAATGGTTAAATAGACAATTGGATATTATTACTGGGAATCTCCTGCAGAGAAGCAGAGCTTTTCGATCGAAAAATATTGGTTTATAAGAATTCTATACCATTTCTACAAAAAGTTGTTTTTCCCCATATTTAAACACATGGAAAACTTTGAGCGCTTTGAGCGACCTCTAAATATTTTTTGATTTCAAAATAAAAGAACAGGGGTATACTTTTTTTCGGTATAGAACAATCCTAGGGGGTGAGAGCATAAAAATTCCGACTTTACTTTTCACATGCATTTTTGGACCACACTAATATACATACATATGCTTAGCATGTATGTATGTGTATTCGTATACCCAGCAAAAAATCGGTAATCACTTTTAGTGGTAACGTGTTCTAGAACGGATTGCCTTATAATGTCTTCTAATTTTTTCGCTTCTTTTAGACATTGCCGGTAATGCATAGCAGAATGTTCTACAACATTTTAATAATTTCGCTGCTTTGATTCATTACGGGGAATGCAAACTAGAATTCTTCACCATAGTGAGCTGAAAAATAGAATGAATAGCCAAAAATTCGGCCGCTGTGGTGTAGTAGTAAGCAGTGCGCGCTTCCACTCCGCAACGCCTGGGTTCAAACCCTGGTCAAAGCAACATCGCAAAAAAATATAGAAAACAGGTTTTTTCCTAGTATCGGTCGTCCCTCGGCAGGCAATGCCAAACCTCCGAGTGCATTTCTGCCATGAAAAACAGCTTCTCATAAAAATACAATCGCCGTTCGGAGTCGGTGTAAAACTGTAGGCCCCTCCGCTTTGTGTGACAACATCAAGGCCCACGCCACAAATCGGAGGAGAAGCTCGGCCAAATCCTACATATGTGTAAGCGCCAATCTTTTATTATTATTATTATTAGCCAAAAATTATTTAGTACCGTTACTGTGAAAACTTCTTCTTTCTGTGAAAAATGCCATCGCATAAAAATCATGTTTTGCTTTGTTTAATTTACAGCGAAGTAAAAGTCAGTCAATGAAGTGAACTACATGAGTGAGGAAGTACAATTTTAAGTTTAATTAAATATGAATACATACTGATTTTTAAGTAAGATCTAAATACCTAAACACCCGGATAACACACAACTCTAAGTTTGGAGAACGACTGGTTTTATAAAGGTTTTATAAGGCTCTTTTCATAGACTGTGCTCTTATAAGGGTTTATACGGCTCTGAAAAAAGAGAATTTATTCAAAAAAGTATTTATAAGGCTCTCCATGCAGACATATTTTTATATGCCTCTTTTTCTATAGTATTTTCTCTTTAATTTCATGATTAGTAATAATCGTCTACTAATACAAACTTTTAGATCTCTATAAACTGTCTTCATTCAGAGCGATTAATAATTTTTTTTTTTTGTTGAGTAATTAGTCAGCAATAAGCATAATTATACACCTCTATAAATTTTCATATTTAGAGCAATTTCGCATTCTCTTTTTGAAGTACGATTTGTCTTCATAAAGATCGTCAACGCTCTTCAGTCATATTTTTTCGGATTTTGCTAGATAAAAATATACTTTGTTTTTGAAGTTATAAACCTCTATAAATTTTTCTGTGTTGATATTTACTTAGTGACGTTTTATTCAATCGCATAAAAAGACGGAGCCCTGAGAAAACTGTGTTGCAAATTGGTTAAAGAAAAGAAAACGAAATTGTGTGATAAATTAAATTCCACAGTGGCGATAATTTCTCTTTTGCACACTTTGAATTTCCCGAGGGGAATTCGGGTTTATGATTTTTGATTTTAAGCCTACAAACATCGTTTTTGGATTGAATGATGAAAATCAACTGAAAATATGTTTTTTATATGTTATTCCATTTCAGGAACCATTGGTTTTGAGAACTTCGTAATCTTCTGGTAAAGTTTCAGTGCCAAGACGTCCATTTTTGCAAAATTGGCCAATTTTAAAAGATTTTCTTCGACTTATTTTTATACAAATTTTAACAAGCGTTAACGATCGTTTGATTGAAATGCAGAAACGGATCTCAAAACGAGCAAAAAGTCTTCACTTCCAACGAAATGTCATTTTGTAGATTAAAATTTTGCACTAAGAGAAACGTAGAGAGAAACAAAAAAGAAATACTCTATTCAATGTCTTTGAATAGACATCTTGCTGTTGCGCCATATTTTTTGTGTATTTTCAGGTAATGAAATAAAGTTTGAAAGGTGAAAAAATTAAAATTTAAATTTTCTTAACTTTTTCTGAATTTTTATGACAGAAAATGATTCACTGTTCTATTAATTATATTGAAAGCATATATGTAATACTCCTATATTGGCAGTAAGAGCTAGTACCGTCCGAAAACACTACAGTACAGATATATCAATAAACACGTACGAAAGAAAAGGAACACACACGTTTATAAATAAACATGTACACAACACATATACAAAAACGGCACTCAAGTACACAATACATTGACAAAAACCGTACTAGACTGTCTCGCTTTGATTTCGGAATGCTTACACATTGAGAAGTTAGCTTACTGCCCATATAGAAGTATTACATATATGATTGAAAGCCACATTTTAAAGATTTTTTTTTGTGATTTTTATTGTATAAATGAGTTTTTTTACAAATACGATTTTCGAAATTGTTTAATAAAAATTAAGAATTTCGCAAGCGCGTAAATTTTAGCAAGGGTAGCGATCCCGATTTTAGCGGAAAACTCGTTGCGTTCATAAAATTACGTTCAGGAGAAATTTATATACTTTTTTATACTTTTCAATTTACAAAAAGAACTTCACAGAGTGAATCTTTAGAACAGAAGCTGAGAGGCTGTTATAGCCTTCTGTATAAGCTTTGAAGAAGAGAAAAATGTTACTCTTTTATTGGTTTATAAATGGGATGTTGGTAGTTTCATAAAGTTAAGAGTAGTCTATAAAATATCCTTATAAAACATTTGAAGGTCTTATAAAGCGCTGGCCGCAGAACTTTGAATCAGTGTCACACCAACGACTCTACACAAAGGGCCTTAGAACACTTTTAAATGTTTTATAAGCTCATGTTATAGACTACTTTAAGATCTTTATAAAACCACCAACATACGATTTATGAACTAATAATAGAGTATTTTTTTGTACTACGAAGCCCCGCCCCCAGGGGCCCTTTTAGTCTTATAAGGGTTTTATAGACTGTTTTATAGAGCAAAATGGTGTAGCATTAGTTCTTCAGTTTTGCGGAAATATACCACTATAAAACTCCTATAAAACTTGTTGTGTTATTCGGGCACATACATATGTATGCACGTATGTATTAAAACTAATTTATAAAAATTGGATTATTTGAATCTGTATTTTCTGTTTTCAATTTAATATATGTATGTATGTACATAAGTATCTATCTAGGCTTTCTACAGTAGTTTCTCTGTAAGGCATTCTTTGTTCGTTTCTCTGGATTCTGTTTATCCATGCATTCTCCTTTCGTTCGAAGGTACCTAATTCTGCGCGTAAGGGTTTACCGCCAATGACATGCCCATGTTAAAATAATAGGGGTATTCTCTGAGTCTTGCAAAGCCCTTGCATGGTGCACAGATTGCATGGATTGCACGGTTAAAACCGGTTTTCGTATGGGACAGCTGCGAGGATTTTTTGTAAATTTTCTACACAAAATGAAAAATAAAAATTATAAAGTTTCATTCAACAATTTTTATTGAGCTTGAGGCCGTTTTTAATGAAAAACTATTGTGGAAAATTGTTGTTGCTTTTCCACAATAGTTTTTCACTAAAAACGGCCCCACGCTCAATAAAAATTGTTGAATGAAATTTTATAATTAAAAAAAATTGTTGAATATAATTGTTATAGGCCATAAATTACAAAAACAAGTTATAAAATTTCCAGAAAAAGTTCATGATGTTTATTGATCAGTTTCATCATTTATATTTATTATCATTTTATATTTTATTTGCTCGTCTCTAACCTTGAATTACTTTTGAAGGAGTAAATTTACGGAAACATAAACATATAAAACAGGCTTTTTTGCAGCCTTCAGTTTTCTTCAAAAGTATATATCGCTCATTCGAATACGTTGACTTAAAAACAAGCTTAAAATTTCTAAATAAAAAGAAACAATTTTTCCTGTTTTTTATAAGGAAAATAGAAATTCGCGATAGTTAAAACTGCTGCGATTTTTCAAAAGTTTTTTTACAGAAGACTTAAAAGTTTTTTGTAAGCATAACACCGTGCGACAAAAACCAAAAATTTTAAAACACACGAAAAATCAATATATTCACAAAACTAGGAGTAAAATATAGTATAATTGCGTTTTTAATTTTTCTCTCTGACGTCAGGATTTTTTTTAAGAACTTTGAAATTTCTAGGATATGATTGAATAAAAAATTATTAAAAAGATTTGCATTGTAGAGTAACAGTATGGGTATCAGTTAAAAGGAAAAATTCTGTAGAATTGAAAAAAATATATAATTTTTTGGTGCACCAGGACGAATAAGTGTTGAAAATGTCCTTTTAAAACTTTATCCTTGAATATCATTGGAAATTTCCAATATTTATTTTTGAAAAAAATATTTCAAGGACTAATATGTAAACTACCACATCGTCGAATTTCGCCCTTCTAATTTTATTAGTTTTAGATAAAAAAATTTTACACTTCTCTTTGTAAGTTGGCAGTTTTGTAAAATGTATTTTATTTAAAGTAAGTGAACTTTATTTAAACTAAGTGGCAACGATAACAAAATAGTTTTTAAGATATCTCTAATTTGTAAATCTGGTAACACTATTTTATGTCAATAAGATACCCCAAATTTGTTAACACTCTTCATGTATATGGAGGAGACCGGCCATTCGTTGAATAAAAGCGTGCGAATAAGGAAGTGTCGGTAGTGAAATATTTGTCAAAAGTATCAGAAGCGGTCAATAGCCCTTTAAATGCAGAATCTTTGAATTCATATACTGTAGAACAGCTAAAATCGTGGTTGCGCTCGCTCGGTCAAAAGTCTTCAGGCAATAAAGCTGAATTGATTATTCGCTCGAGGCGCCAGAGGAACCCCGAGGTAATTTTTACGATTTAGTAGCTGACGCCAAGACTTCGTCAAGCCACGAAGACGGCAACGCAATCGGAAAACAAGATGGTGAAATTGGTACGAGCGCAATCAATGGGGACATCGTTAACGAAGGCAACAAAATTTCCAACGAAATTCAATTTTAAACTAATAACGAATGTAATAAAATGGAAGTTGTAGTACAGGCAGCAAGCAGCGGGCGAGATACAAATACCAACGAGAGGAGTTTTTAAAAATTGAGTTGCAACCACGATCCAGAAAATAAAGGTCGCGCCATTCGCGGACCGCTAACCCTCTCTTCGTCGATTTGACAGCATCCACCCAATCGCTGACGTCATAAAATACTTTTGTTTACATTCACTGTTGCCAACTTGATGCTTTTCGCACCAAATTTAGTGGGTATTCAAAACGCGACAATTTTTGAGTTTTGTGCTTGGTGCGTTTTTGGTGCTTTTGTATTTAGTTTGAAGACATCAAATTAGAAAATCTTAACAAAATGGAAGCTAAATTTATAGCAATCGTAAGTGTGGTAAGCAATTTTACAAAAATTTAAACAAAATCATAGCACAGTGACAATCATAAGCGACAACGAAATATGTGCAGCACCTTCAATCATGCCAGAAGAAATCGACCGTTGTGCAAGAAACATTGATTTTTATTAATTTGAATCGGCATCCTTAAAATAAAATTATGTATTCATGTAAAGTCCATAAAATCCACCAATAAAAATTTGGTGCTTTTTCAAATTCAAAACTTGGCAACACTGCCTTTTGCTCGATGCTTTCTTTTTTTCTTGTCGGGTTCGTCTTGCTCTCTCATTCTGGTATATTTTGACGTCACGGCCAGTTGCTCTCAGCTCGATTGGCGCAATCTAGTATTCTATCATTCTTGAGTTGCAGCTAAGGTCGGTGTTATGCAGAAATTTTGTTTGGCAAACTGCGTGCAATTGTTGTTGCAGCAAACTCGGAGAGAGCGAGTTTGGCGACTCTCACAGCAATCTAATTTTGTTTGGTCAAACTGCAGCACATTCGGTGTTGCCATATACAAAAATTTTAGATAATTGTAGTTATACACAAAAATTTCTGTGATACCGAAAGCCAGATAACTGAATTTATACTGTAGGAGCTTCAAAGATTAGGGCGCAGTTAATTGTTTATACGATATCATAAAAAATATATTAATTGCGTACGTTATGTACATCTGAAACTTTCATTTCGTGTTGGCAATAGCCATGAAAACCATAATGAACGTGCAACACTGTGCCAAACTCGACGTAACCACCTCCGAGCAAACTAAGCAGCCGCCATTTAATTTGGCAAACCAAAGTTTGTCTGCATAACACCGACCTAATGAAGCGCGAAAATGAACTTCTAAAGAGAGAAAATGAACAGCTAAAAAGAGAGTATCGACAAAGAAAGAGAGGTAATAATGATCAAAATCACGCTTTATTTAACAAACAAAAATTCTCAGACATGAAAGAGCTTGTATCTGAATTTTCTGTCGACGGTGAGTGCTTTATACATTGGGAAACACAACTTAAAAGAGTGCGGAGCGCATATAATCCTGACGATATCAATATGAAAGCATTAGTTGCAAGCAAACTAAAGGGAAGAGCTCTAAATCAGTGCCCGCCAAACACTTTCCTGGGAAACGAACTATATTCGGCCTTTCACATGTACACAATCGGCTTCTCACACGTACACAATCCGAACGTCAACAGAAAGAGTAGCAGAGCAACAAATTTTATTTAGTTGCATGCAAACCAAGAATGATAGAATACAAGATTGCGCCGATTGCAGCAGAATTCGTGAGAGTAATTTTAGCGTGACGTCATCGTAGAGTTGACAACTGAGAGCGGCGAGAATGAGGGCGACTAGTGATGTGCTGAATTGTCCCCAATACTCGGTACCCAATACTTAAAAAAGATTTCGGTACCCTATATTTCCTTTTCGGTATCCGATACCGATTATTTACATTAAACCCTCGCCATTATATGCATTTCAGGTTTAGAAAAAACTTTCATTACTAATTTATATGATATCGGCTAAAACGCTTGAACTTATCGCCACAGAAAAATATTATTTTATCAGTTTTAACCTTAGTCGATCCAAGGTTTAAGAAAAATACTTTGACCGATGAAGAAGCCTTTCAGGGGAGAGATTCTGTAGCCAGTTAGCGACAAGTTTCGGATCGATATCGCACTTGTTGACTTACAAATATTTGATATCAAACGTCGACAAAACCGATACCGATTCGAAAATTGTCGTCAACTGGTTACAGAATCTGTCCCAGGCCTACAAAAATGATATCGTCCGATTCAGCTGGAACAAAAATTCTTCAAACAAGTAAGGGTTTCTCTGTATTATGGCATCGAACCGACATATATACATCTTTCATTTGAATCAGTAAAAAAGTTCTATTGGCTCTTACATTCGGGTTTTGTTAGGCGTTTTTTCCATATTTTTGGCCTATGTGCGCTTTTATTCGAAACCTAAATGTTTCGGTACCGAGTATCGAGAGTATTGGGTACTTAAAAGTATTGACTCAGCACATCACTACTGCTGTCTTCTCTACTAGAGTCACCAAAACAGCTGATTCTGTCAAAATCACTGAGAGCCGAGTAGCGGTATCGTCATCGGCGCCACCTCTGTATTCTCTCCACCGTGCATGCAAACAATAGGCGAAGCAGGTTGATGACGCATTTCCGTGCATTACCACCAACACATTCTCATTTTTTATCTCATAACTAATACATTCTCATTTTAAGACTTTTCTCTTTTTGGCGGACACTGCTCTAAATTGGTTGCACTCTCGCATCGATTTAATGGGCCTGAGCACACTAACCCGCTCAATCGGACTGAGCAGTCCACCACTCGAACGCACACTGGACTGGGCAGTCGGCCGAAAACAGGTTTCAGTTTTGTATACATGAACTGCGCATGATTGTGTTAGTGCATGTGGCACATCCCAGCAAGAACGACCCAGTAGAAATCGGTTGTATGCATTCGTGAAGAATGCTTGCTATATAAGTGAATAGTATGAACAATTCATACGTAGTCATGAATTTCCACGAATAAATTCAAATTCCTGCGAATTGCAAGCGAATGAACGTTGTCGTTGTGTTAAGTACATTTCTTGATAAAGTTTAAGTGGCATTTTTGTAATATTTTCAGTCTTGTACAAAAATTTTAGTGAACAGACGTGTTGTGCGATACTATTTTCAGCACAAACGGGCTTTTACAAGATATGCATTTGAATATGTCAATGCTACTTGTTTGTATGTCCCCGTATATTAAAATGTATCAGAAAAGTAGCGTTTACATATGGGGATATATATCTTGTAAGAATGCTTTAATACTGTTCCATTAATGCATTTTTGTATGTTTGAAACATTAATACAGCCATATGCATACAGCAGTAGTACAAGTGCATGATTAAGGTACGCATACGCTCTGAGAAACCACGCGTGGTTAATGGAAATGAAGGTTCATTTATATTGGCATGTATACACAGCAGCAAGCTCATGCCACCAACAGCGATGTCGTATGCTTAAAATTTCTACTGGGGACCTAACGCCCATACCCAACAATTTCTACAATCACAAAGTAATCAGATATACCACAGAGTTGTATCGCGGTCCAATAAACCATCAATTAACAAATGTAAACTATGTTAATATTAGGGGTATTCTCGAAGTCTTGCACGATGCACGGATTGCACGAAATGCAAAAATACTATTCCAAATTTCGAAGAGTACGAGAACACCCCATTGCAAAGAGGTAGCATGCATGGGGAGCAAGCAGCGAAATTATGTATCAAATACAATAACAAGAGACAGCAAAAAAAAATTAAGTGAGCGAGATGAGAGGAATGAGAGAAATATGTAGCAATTCCAACAACAAAACAACTTGCACAGGGTCGCTATTATCTTGCTATGCTATTTTGCAAAATATATACATGGGTTTCGACGTTGCATATTTTGCAGCGATAGGAAATGTTGTTTCCCATGAATTTTCTTGTTGTGTGTTTGCAATTTATGCAATCCGTGCAATCCGTGCTACGTGCAATGGCTTTGCAAGATTTGGAGAATACCCCTATTATGTTTAGATGCTAATATTCCTGCAAGACACGAGTTTTTATGTTTACAAAGAACAATTTCATTAATAATTCTATTACTATTATTAATTAATTATCTATCAACCAGGTTTCCTTTTTTTCTGGGTGCGTGTTTATTGTTTAACTTTCATATTCCTCTTATTCTTCGCAAAAATAATAGACAACGAAGATTTCCTTGTGAAATTTATCATTAACTTATATTATAGAACTAAATACATACATATATTAATTATATTATATAAATTAGTATAGAAATAAGCCTTTAATAAAATAACCCGGTAATAAACATTTACATTTCACATAAATATATAATTACCTATAACAACATATTATTATAGTCTTATTTTAATTACTTATTTTCTAAAAAGTATTAATAACAATGGGTATTTATATCCGATAACTTGTGGAGTACTTTTAATTCTACTTGAACCGAATATATGTTCTTTTATCACTACTACATGTATATTCATTTGACGGCCATCTCGACAAAATTTCGTGGTTTTGTGAATCTAATTTGTGCTAACAAAGTTTTATTAATATATAAAACAAAAATAAACAATTCAGCGATTTGTGCTCCTTCGTGAAGGAAAAAGCAGAATACAGCACATGAAAAACAGGCGAGTAAAACTTTAATTCATGATGAATAAATCTTTTAGAAACGCGTTGTGTGTTGAAAAGAAAGAATTTAAGATTAGGGCGGAAAAATACAGGAGAATAGGAGAATTTGCTTGCATAGACGATGAGGGAAATGGGAACATAAATTTAGAGCAACATAAAATTGCGAACGAAGTACCTTTGTGCCGGCAGGATAAGCGGGAAAATACCAGCTCGGACATAGGAATTGAGGTTTTAGACTCTGCAGAGTATTCCAAACGAAGTCAAAAATCTTCCGAGCTTAAAGCATGGGCAATCCGGAATAGTATTTCTCAAAATACTGTCACTGATCTGTTGCAAACCTTAAATAAAATTGGCGTTGAAGATTTACATCTTTCCGCCAAAACTCTCCTTGGGACTGAGAAGAAAAAAATCAGTATTGTATCCATTCCAAGCGGAGAGTTTATTTATTTCGGAATACAGACATTTTTTCGTCAAAAAAATTGTGATTTCCTTGAAAGAAATAGCGAAGTCCAAATCGACGTTGGTATTGATGGACTTAAGCTCTTCAGCGATTGTAGGATATCCGCAAGAAAATCCTTTTGTTATTGCATGTTTCGCAGGTACTGAAAAGCCATGGAATGTCAATGACTTCATGAAGGATTTTTGCGAAGAAGTGACGACGTTGTCAGAAGTTGGCCTAGTCGTAGGTTCCCATGAAATATCAAAAAGTTTTAAAGTACGTTTGTTCATTTGTGACTCACCAGCCCGCGCATTGGTTACGGGTGTTCAATCGCATAATGCCAAGAAAGGCTGTCCCGGATGTTTGCAAGTAGGACTTTATACCAGAAGGAGAATAAGTTTTTCTAAACAGGTCCATGAATTACGAAGTGATTTATCTTTTAAAAATAGGGTCGATCCAGAGCATCACAGTTTACCTTTCAGAGAGCAGCTAAATATTCTAGAAAACCATAACGTCAGAATGGTATCACAATTCCCTCTCGACCCTATGCACCTTGTTGATCTAGGTGTAACGAAATTATTGTTGCATTTGTTAATGAAAAGGGGAAATGTCACAAAAATGAATGAGAAAATCTATTTTCTTTCTCGCTTAGTTCCCTCAGAATTTGGCAGGATATGTAGAAATTTAGATGTAATAGCTAATTGGAAATCGGTAGAATTTAAGCAATTTCTGTTATATTCGGGAATATTTGTTCTGAAAGATTGCGTAGACGATGATTTATACCATCACTTCCTCCTTTTACATGCGAGTATAAGGATGCTTTCATGCGAAGAAAATGTTGCCCAGGGAATGATTGAAGAATTTGTCAATTTGTTTGGCATAATCCATGGGGAACATTTAATAAGCTTCAACGTACATGGTTTATTACATTTAACGGAATGTACAAGTCTATATGGTGCCCTAGAAAATTTTTCTGCATACAAATTCGAGAATTTTATGCAATATTTAATGAAAATAATTAAAAAGCCAAACAAAATTTTGAAGCAATTATCTTTAAGATTTCAAGAATACCAGCGCTCAGATATACCTTTAAAAAAGAATTCAAAAACTGGATCTTTCGATATTAATATTAGGAAAGAGAAAGATTCTTTTTGTTTAAGCGAAAAAACTGGTCCATTTAGAGCAATATCAATGCGAAATGCATCTGGCCGCGAGGTGGTGCTTGGATATAGTTTTCAACAAGTTGAAAATTACTTCCAAGAACCACTAGAATCTGCACCTGGTTTAGGAATACTTTTAGCACACAAACTAGGCGAGCAATTATTGCAAGTTTATAAATCTGAAATTCTATATACTTTTGTATCCCACATTAAAATAAGTTTCTATTAATACCAATTCTACATAATCTTTTCCACGAGTTTTCCATTTAAATTAGTTGAATTTGCTTAAGAATTTAAATAAGTTAGAACAATTTAAAATATTTAGGTCATTCGCTTCAAGTATATGTACATATCTTTGAATTAAAAAACTAATAACAAATTTGTATTCAAGAAAAATGGATGACATCATATATTTTGATGATGACAGTCACGAAGAAGTAGATGTAGTGACCAATGGCCAACCACAAATTATAGCGCAAACATCCACGAATACACCCAAAGGTAAGGCAAATGCTGAAATTTCATGCTTATGTATATTTTTTAATTGTATTTTTTTTTCAGTGTCTAAATTTACAATTCACAATCGAAAAGTGTTTAAAGTCTCCACGCCATTTAAAAAAAGGCAAATTGGTCAGTCATCGACAATCGCTGAACAAGGCCATATAAACAAAATCAATCAAACCAACAACAACATCAACCACACCAACAACAACATGAACCACGCCAACAACAACATCAACCCCACCGACAACAACACAGGTATTCAATTTGTTATTCATTTTCAGTTAGTTATATTTCTTTATTTCAAAGAGTTTTCGTTTTTTAATTTATAGATACAATTGCTCTCCTAAACGAGATTCTAGACAATCAGAAAAACATAATGTGTAGACTCGATGTGCGCGAACTTTATATGTATGCCACATTAGAGCTTTATACACCTGACTTGTCATGTATTTGACACCCCAAATATTATTTGAAAATTACTCAATTTTATTCGCGATCAAAGTTTGTGCATTTACTAATGTAATAATAATATTGGCCTTTATTAACTTTATTTATTATTACGTTTAAGGTCGTAGATAGAGGAGTGATAATGGCGCAAAATCACACCGTGAGAGAATGCAAAGTAATTCTCACGAAAGTTCATCGCTCAATAGGCCGATTAACCGAAGAACTTGAGGACGAAATCCATGTGGAAATTGCGGCTACATTGCCATTGAATAGCATTGACGCTGCAAAGGACTTGGAGGAGAGGTTGCAAAGTAAAGAGTTTGCAGAAGCAATTGTAATTTTTTCTGATGTAAATTTTTTATTATACATATAACTTATATGTATAAATTATATATGAATTACAGAAAACGTATTTATTAAGATTAAAAGGAATGACTGGTTCAATTGACGACGTTTTTCGTAAACTTCTGACGGATGATCTAATTATGCTGTTTAATTTCGATGGAAGAAAAAATAAAAAAGCTTTAACCAAGCTCGTGCTCATAAATGAAATCCGCTATGGTATTGTTAACGCATTGTCAGTTCATAAAATGTTTACGTTTTTATTGTAATTTAGCCAAAAATATTTCATATTGTGTTTCTTTCATACCTTCTTACAGATGTGTTTAAATCGGAAGGATATTTTAATTTTGAAAAACAATTGCGAAAATCGGTTGAGCTGAGCCATAATAGGTATAGGCAAAAAAAAGGTAGTTCAAACTCACAAGAGTGCGAAAGATGTGAGTAACTTAAATTTTAATTAGCTATAGTTATTGATTTCTTAAATAAGTATTTGTTTTTTACAGGCAAACACTTTTAACGAGTTAGCGATTTAAGAAACAGTGGCGTGAAAAAGCGGATGAACAGAGATTTTTTTAAATGAAGTGAATTTGCTTTGTTAATTCTTTTTTTTGCAAAGTTATAGTTGGCACTACTTACTTTATGAATATGTAACAAACATTTTTTATATTTTTAAAATGTAGAAACTTTGTACTAAGTATGGTATTGTACAATCTAAAGCTCAGCTTATTACAAATTATCTTTTAAAACATGTTTAACAAGTTAGCGATTTAGGAAACAGTGGCGTACAAAAGTGGATGAACACAGATTTTTTGAATGAAGTTGTTGTAGCGGCTACTTTTGAATGAAATGAATTTGTTTTGTTAATTCTTTTTTGCAAAGTTATAGTTGACACTAGTATATACTGTATAGCCCATTAAATTTACAAAAGTACAACGATGTGCAAATTTGAAATACTAAAAATTTTAAGATTTTTTTTAAATATTTTTTTAAATTAGAAACTTTATACTAAGTATGGTATTGAACAACCTTAAGCTCAGCTTATTACAAATTAATGTTTAAAACATATAGAACGAGTTAGTGATTTAGGAATCAGTGCCATACAAAAGCGGATGAACCGAAATCTTTTTAACGAAGTGAATATTTTTTTTTGTCATTATTTTTTGCAAAGTAATAGTTTATACTCCTGTATACATATATGTAACAAACGACTTTTTTTTAAATGCCCTTAGTATTTGAAAAAATGTAAAAACTTTATACAAGTATGATAATGTAAAAACTTAAATTCCGCCTATTAAAATTTAACGTTTAAAGCGAGGTATAATTATATAGTTGTATATATTTAATTTAGATTGGAATCGTAAATGCACTCTTATCCAATAGTATTTAAACAACTTTTTCAAATTGTTACAAGTGAATAAAATGCGGAACAAAATAAAAACTATATTACTATTTTATTAATTTTGCAATAGTAGGAGTAAAGTATCGGTATAACAGGTAAACAATACGTTATTTATACGTAAATAGTACGCTATAGTCATACTGCAACTGATCCCACAAATAACATGTTATATATGGCATAGCTGTAACAGTTTGGAAAGCGATAAATATAGTTTATCGCCATAGCAAAAGTTCATGTGCAGAAAAAGGAAAACTGCGCACATGTACAGGAAATTATACGTGAGAATTGTCCAGTAGCCCTGTATTAAAATGATGGAAAGTTTTTGAATTTCTCACACAAACTTTTTGTAGTACTAAGCGTATATAACGCTTTAGTTAACAGTTAGGTTTCTTGCTGGGATGCAAACAAAACAAAATAGAAAACATGTTCTCTATGTGTGCGTCAGTCCACCGTCAATCCGCGATTTGCGCGGACTGAAATGAGCGAGGTAAACTCGAACTCTCTTCCCCCTCTTATCCACACAAAACCGGCTTTAGGCGGACTGAGCAGTCCAGTGTGCGGAGGCCCAATAACTATGCCTATCGATTAGGGATGTTGCGAATGTGGAATTTTAGACATCCGCGGATGCGAACATTTTTAAGAAATAATTTTGGTGAGTACATTAGGTGATTTAGGTAAATAAAAAATGGTAAAGTTAGTAATTTGAATAATGTTTTTTTATTTAGTACTTAAATTAAAAAATTGGAACATTGTATTTAAGAAAGAGTATTTTTCCTGCCTTTTCCGGTTACAGCCTGTTTCCTAACGGGTCTTAAATCAAACCTGCGCACTAGGTAACTACTCGCTCAAGGCGACAAACTTAAAAAACTTGAAATTTGACAAAATTGTAAATCCTTTTCGATTGACGCTGCACCAGTTGAGAGGACTTTCAGTTATATTTCTTTTTTTATTGCGGTGCAATAATTCCTTTTTAACAATTCCATCGGGGCTGCAAGTGTCGGATGCACCTGACTTTCATCTTCACTATCTAGCATCATGGCAAGATCGTTGCTTAAACACCATTGTGTTCCAATTTGGAGAGCCAGTTCTTTTGTTTATTTCAGAATTTGGAGAACTTGTTACGTCATCAGCGTTTTTCGATTTTAGTTTTTGTAACTCATTTTTAATCTTGTCTTCTGTGACTGGTATAAAAAATGTGTGCTTATAGCGACGTTGTGAATAGGTGGATAGGGCAAATAAATTGTTATTTTCTAGGAATGAAAATTTCGAAGAAAATTCTGTTTTGAAAGTCGAGGCTGCCAGCAGAATTAGTTTAAAATCTTGCTATTTTGTTAAAAAGGTACCCCGCTTTTTATAATATTTTGAATTATTGGAATCACGACCAGTAATGAATAGCTTGTATATAGTTTTTTTATTAGTTAGTTGAGCTCGGCTCTTCCTAGTTGCAGGCAAACACAATTAATTAGTCACCGCTGTCGGTACCAAAATTAGCCGGTATACATATTTAAAATTTTTTAGAACCAGAGGTTAAATTTTTGTACTGAAAGGGTTAACCCCAAAGGTATAATCTACGTCTGCGAGGCGTATACGGAATGGGTCTTTTTTTAATTTTAACACAAAATTGACTTTTTATTTTGTTGTTTTAAATAAATGTGGTTATAGTTTTTATTAATAAAACTATGCTTTATTAGTGGTCAAACTTACAACTTCAATATTCTTTAAAAAGTAAGGCAGGTCTAAGTATATTTTAGCTCACAGGTTATCTTTTAAGTACATAAGCCTCTAAGGCGTATGTTAAGCCCTTACGTTACTCCCAAATAGATTAGGCTTCTAGGGTTAAGAAAGCTTTAGTTTGAAAGTGTGATATTAAATGCTTTTCACCATAAACGGCGCAAATTTTCAACGATTATTGCATTTCAGATTAAGACTAATACCAGATATTGTGAAATTTTGGACTATACCTTAAAGATGACGGTTTCCTCATGGCCCACTGTACGAAGCTTAGAGTAGAGTAATGTCTTTTAAGAACTTAAAAACTATCCTGGGTTATCAGGTGTCTAGCAATACATAGTGTTGTTCCGATATGACCTTGTACTCGATACCTGTACTCTTTAAAAATATTGAAGAAAATTATCGATGCCACAAATGTATCGGAGAGAAGTACTCGATACTTACTCATATCGAACTCATTGTAAATACTTATGTCATGTGAAGAAAAACAGAATCGGTTCGAGTACTCTCCGACCAAAACTTACCCAAAAAGTAGCCACAAGTTTGTATCTTGCAAAATTTTAATAATTGACTAGTACGGGAAAGCAGGAATTGACATTAGGAGTTTTCGCTATTTCGTATTTTGGGGGTTACTACTAATTTTAATAAATTGTTACTTTAATTTCCTATAAAATTTACCTTTAGGTTTATGCATTTTAAGAATGCATCGAAAATTTGTGTTAGCGAATCAATGCGAAACAATTATAGAAACTATTAACCGGTCTGCTGAGCAACCGATACGTCTGCTTTTTAAATAATTTTTGTAAAACAAATCGGCATGCACATATCGTCCCCCGCATGCCAGAAACATGAATGTGTAAAGATGAAAATTTTGGGATTTTTTTGTATGTCGCACCATATGTACTGTAATCGCCCCGATGCGCCAAAAATTAGATGTGAGATGAAGCTGGTCTTGAGTAGCGAAAAGCCATTTCATTGTCCACCAAGAAGATTGTCGTACAGCGAGAAGGAACAAGTGAGGGTATTGTTAGATGATTTATTGCAAGCACTATTGTTTCTATTATTCTAGTTAAAAAGAAAACGTGTGTTTTAAGATTTTGTGTTGATTTTGTAATTTAAGTAACGTCACATTAAAGGATAACTATCCACTACCTCTTATTGACGACTTTTTTGATAGATTAGAAAATAAAAGTTTGTTCTCGTTGTTGGATTTGAAAAGTGCATTCTATCATGTTTATATGGGAGAGGAGTCGATTAAATACACTTCCTTTGTAACCCCTCTTGGTCAGTTTGAGTTCTTAAAACTGCCTTTTGCCCTTAAAAATGTGCCATCGACTTTTCAACGTTTTGTTAGTCACGTTGTCGATGATCTCATTCAAGCAGAAACAATTGCTATATACTTAGACGATATAAGGATAGATTGGTACAGAACAAGCTAGAGTCAAGGTTAGATAAATGTGTTTTTATGGAATCCCAGATACGGTATTTGGGTTATAATATTTCAAGTAAGGGCATACGACCTGACGAAAGAAATATAGAAGCTATAGTGAGTTTTCCAATCCCCTATAACACAAAAGCTGTACATAGTTTTTTGGGCTTATGTTCATATTTTAGACGATTCGTTAAGGATTTTTCTCGTGAAGCTCAGCCATTATATAAATTAGTTAAGAAAAATGCGAAATTTATGTTTTGTGAGGAGGAATTGTGTTGTTTTGAAAAACTGAAAAACGAGGGAATTGGAGCACCTAATCTAGCAATTTATGACCCAAGGGATGACACAGAACTTCACTGTGATGCCAGTTCTCTTGGATTTGGAGCTATATTGATGCAAAGGAAGAGTAATGGAAAATTTCATCCAGTGTTCTATTTCTCGAAGCGCACCAGCGACTCTGAATCAAAATATCACAGTTTTAAGCTGGAAACTTTTGCCATTATTTACGTTCTTTGTAGATTTCGGGTTTATTTACAAGGTCTCACGTTTAAAATAATTACTGACTGTAATTCTTTTACGCAAACATTCAATAAGAAGGAGGTTAATCTTCGGATAGCTAGGCGGGCGCTCGAATTCCTATTTTCCGTCTAAAATTTTTTATAAATATCAATTTTGAGTGAATAAGTTTCAGTAGATACGTAAATATCGCAGTTTTCGTATTTCGGAAAACTACCGTTATATGGGAGGTAGGCGTGGTTATTGTCTGATTTTGCCCATTTTCAATAACATCCGTCCTACGCTGAAAAGAAGTACACATACCAGGTTTCGTTAAGTTATACTCGAGTTATCGTGTTTACATACGGACGGACGGGCAGACCGCTTAATCGATTTCTTTTTTCATTCTGATCATTTATGTATACATTTGTCTATATCTATCTCTATTCGTTTTTTTGCCTGTTAAAAACAACCGTTATGTGAACAAAGTTCGAGTATAAAAGTTATAAAAAAAATTACTAACCGATTTTAAATATTTGGTGTCGATGTAAAGGCGATTAAATCCTCTTATTTTCTAGTATGCATTTTTGTGTACTTCGTATATAAAAATTTAAGAACAAACTCTTAACAGCAAAAAATTGCTTTTTTTATAAAAAAATTATTTTAAACAAAAAAATTAAAAAGCGATTTTTAAAAAATTTGTATCGTAGTAAATGATGCCAGAAAACGTATACCCTCTTAAACCCAAAAATTTCTATTTATATACAAAACAAAACATTTTTTCCCTCTATATAAACTCCTGCCCGCTAGATAAAAGGCTGGCTACGCCCTTGTATGCAAAACAATTAAGATATTTAAGCCGTTCATCATACGGTCAGTTTGTTATTTTTTAGCGCATACATGGTTCCATAATAATGATTTCAGACTCTTCACTTATGTATATTGTAACTATCAATATCTTATAAAGAAAAGTGTAAACTCTTTTATCTAAAACTAATAAAGTTAGAAAGACGAATTCGAGGATGTGGTAGTTAACATATTAGTCCGTGACATATATTTTTTTCAAAAATAAGTATTATAAATATATAATTTCCAAGTATATTCAAGGAAAAAATTGTAAAAGGATATTTTCAGTAATTATTCGTGCTGGTGCACCCATATTGTTATTCTACAATGCATCTAATCTTTTGAATTATTTTTTTTATTCAATCATATTCTAAAAATTTCAAAGACCTTTAAAAAAAATCTTGACGTCAGAGAGAAAAATTAAAAACGCAGTTTTACTATATTTGGCCTCCAGTTTTGCGAATAGCTCAAATCGAATAAAGGATTCAATGGAACTTACATGGAGGCAATGCACTAATTTTTGTGCGGCAAAATTAAAGCCGTTTTTGATAGACTTTTTTGTGCTGATTACGAATATGTACGTAAAAAGTTTCCATCAACTTCAGATTTAGAGAAAAAGAGGTCAAAATGTCAAAAATCGCGTTTTTGCAATATTTTAGAAGCTCTAGCAAAGAAACAAAAGGTGAAAGAACCTTCCGATTAGGCTTAAATTAAAGTTAGAATTGTCGACTACTGTCCCTGAAAATACTATCCCTGTACCTTCAGATGATGGTCACTTATAGTTATTTATTGAACAATAAAAACATTGTTCTTTTAAAAAAAAAAATACCTTTTTTTTAATTGCGATAGGTACTCAAACTTCACCAAAATCAGTTTTTGCTGCTAACACATGGCTATAAGTGACTATCAAGTCAAGGTGCAGGATTGGTATTTTCAGGTACAGTAGTCGAGCATTTTAGGAAGGTTCTACCACCTTTGATTCTTTCCTAGAGCTTCTAAAATTTTGCAAAAACGAGATTGTTTGACTTTTTGAACTTGTTCTCCAAAATTCTGAATCTGATGGATTCGTAAACAGCACAAAAAAGTCTATCAAAAACAGCGATGTATGTATAACATTTGCCGCACCAATTTCTTTCCATTTTTGTTGGCCTGTGTTATCCGTATTGCGCTCTTCTTAGGGCCGCAACCGCTCGAAAAAATGGTGCGATTCAGTTCAGTGGTTCGAACCACTTAGAAGAAGCTAATACCGGTTCAAGAACCGGTTAATGAGTATTACTGAACCGCGGTTCTGTTTAGTTTAAATGGTTCAATTTTTTTAATGCTAAATGATACAAATTTCAAAAAATATATGAAAAATAAAATGCTTTCTTCTTGAGATCAAATTCAAAGGTATTTTAAACAACATTTTAAAAATTTTGGTTATTTTTTTTTTGTTTATTTAAAGTTTATTTTTTAAGTATAGTTCATCGTCTAACAAAAACCGAACAAATATCCAAGTTTAAAACTTTGTGAAAAAATAATAAAAATTGTCTAAAGTTTCATCTATGTAAATTGCAAACTTTTTAATAAGAATTTCTACAAACAATTTTTAAGTTTGAAGTTTATTTTTGGTAATTTTTTTCGCGGATTTTCATTCATATGTGTATGTATGTAGGTATGCTCGACACATTTTTTGTATGAAAAAATACGTAATACTCTCAACAAAAAAAAATAAAATTTTCAAACTTTGTACGAAAATTAGAAAAAATTTACAAAACAAAAAATAGAAAAAATACAATAGATAAAAAAAACTTTGTAATCAGCACTAAAAAATTCCGAGTATGTAGTTTTATAGCTCATTAAACTTTAATGCAGTATGATAAGTTCAAGTTTTTATTACAGATCTTAAAATTCGCACCGATTTTTGATAGATATATTTTTTTTCTGGCGGTGATATGCACTTATTTTATATGAACGAAAATATAATTCACAGAAATCCCATTAAACTCAAAAATTTTTGCAGTTTACCATAGGTTTGCATGTAAAAAAAAAAGTTGGTTATTACAATACTTAAAAAATACTTTAGTGGATTTTAAACCGAACCGAGCCATTTTTTTTTTATTTAATGACAGTTAAATAAAAATATCAAATTATTAAATGAAAGTTCCTTATAATTCCAACCTACAGAAAGCATAGTGGTTTTTTTGTCAAATGTCCACAGATTTTATTTCATTCGTTTCGAATCGAGTTTCATTCGATCACGGATGCCATGATTCGGGCCCAGTGATATGTATATGTTTTTTGTTGAATGTTTTATTGGCGTGAAATCAATTTTCTGTTCTTTTATAAAAAAAAGACAATTATCCCAACCTTATTACAGGAGTACAGAAACCAAAACTTACACTGACCATGCATAATTACAGTAAGAATTACACAAATACATAATTTTGACATTAAGAACCACCGATGCGAAAATCCAGCTACTCCGATAACACCACATTATTTCTTTAAAATAAAATCTACCAATATAAATTTTTTCTAAGTCCGTGCACTGATGGAGAGTTTTATCGCGTCACATGTTTCGTTTGTACATAAGGTTCTTTCCCTAACAATCCGGACCGGATCCGGTTATTAGAGAATAAGCCAAAAGCTTGCTCTCAAAAATGGAACAAAGTCCAGAAGTACGGGAACGCTAAAAACCACATTTTGTGCCCAGAATTTGAAAAACAGCTGATTCACGTTGTTTTTGTCACTTAAATGCAAACACTTGGAAATTGAATTTTGGTTCCACGAATTTGATTTTAAGTAGTATATAAAGGTTGAAAATACATCAACAAGCCATTCACTATTCATTAAAAGCGCCCAGTAAATGCAGGCAAGATGTAAACACAAAACAGCTGATATGCACTTTGAAACTTTATCCATTTTTACCCGGAGAAAAAGTCCGGGCTGTTTTGGGCAGGAAGAAAAAGACACTTCCGATCCAATACGTTCCGATTTTCGCCCTCTATTATTGATTTATGGGCTGTTTTGAGCACCCGCGGGATCACGCGTTGCGCACAAGAAAGAACCTATGGGTAACGGCTGGTATTCTTGACTTATGCCAAAAATTTTACTTCACATTTGACATGAGTAAAGAAAACGGAATGTCGATCATCTGACACCAAAATTTGAGGACAGTCTTTGAAACGCATTTGACATCAAATGAACTGTAATTTTGACTTAATTAAAACCGAGCATACTGTTTAGATTATAAAGCATCTGAGATCTTAATTAATTTTATGCATTTATTTGTACTATAACTGGATGTGTAACTATTTAAATCAATAAATACAATTCACTGTGAACATAATTCACTGTGAGTTAATACTTAAACATTTATCGAAGTTCCGAATGTTCCATTTTATTGTATATTTTTAATTCATTCGATGCATCTAAAATATCGATTTTTATATCAGATCCAAAAAACATTGATGTATGGAACGAATTAAAAATCAGCTGACTTTTTGTCAATCAAATTGAATCGTTTTGTTGTGTCGCGTCGCCATGTTCTGTGCGTCTTGTCAGTCAAAAGCATATCTGGCGAGGCTTTAGTCAGAAAGAAGAAAGTTGCTTTTACAAATAAAGACGAAAGTTGATTTTTTCTAGAAAACACAAAAAAAGTTCGATTTCAAAAATTCGAAGCTTCAAATATCGAATTTACCCATCCCTAGTAATACCACTGTCACAGATATCATATACAAATTTTGGTCCCGATTGGAGACGGTTAAGGCGTGTCGCACAGAGGCGCACAGTGTGCTTTTTGAACACTGCCTGCGAATTAATTGTAGTGCCTTCGACAGAAGTAACATTTTGATATGAAACGAAATGGTTATGAAAGCTAATGTTATTCCCTTTCATGAAAAAATATTGGCATTGAGTCACAATTACTCCTTGACCTTAAATAAATTTGTCAAAGATAGTGTTCTTCCAAAAAACATGCAAAATCCACCGCATTTGTTCCAAAAAAAAATGTTCTTGTATTTTTTATTATACTAATATTATTAATTTTGAGACGAGCAACACGATTCCCCTGTTTAAAAATATAAAAAAAAATTTAAGACCTTCCCACAATTTTATATCACTCGAATAACAAGCACGTTGTAGTGCTATTCAAGATCTTTAATGTGAGGCATGGTAGAAATTGTTTGGCCCTTTGAGAACCTAGTTATAACAATTTTAAGTCAAACTTCGAATCTGCTGTACAGTTTTTACTCTGAAATTAGAAGGAAAATGCACAAAAATGGGTTCTTTCCCTAACAATCCGGACCGGATCCGGTAATTAGAGAATAAGCGAAAAGTTTGCTCTCAAAAATGGAACATAATCCAGAAGTACGGGACCGCAAAAAACCACATTTCGTGCCCAGATTTCGAGAAACAGTTTATTGGCGTTGTTTTTGTTTTTGTCACTTAAATGCAAACTCTTGGAAATTGAATTTTTATTTAACAAATTCGATTTTAAGAATATAAAGATTGAAAATACATTCACCATTCCTTAAAAGCACCAAGTAAATGCAAGCAACATGTGAACACAAAACAGCTGATATGCACTTTGACGCTTTATCCATTTTTACCCGGAGAAAAACTCCGGGCTGTTTCGGGCAGGTAGAAGAAGACACTTACGATCCAATACGTTCCAATCTTCGCTCTCTATTACCCATTTTGTTGAGTACGGGAATGATTTCTGGGCTATTTTGGGCACCCGCGGGATCCCGCGTTGCGTACGGGAAAGAACCTAATGAATGAAATTTCGAAGTTTGGCTCTCAAAGGAGCTAGAGACATCAAATCATTGATAGTATGTAGTTGGTTGAATAAGCAAAATGAATTAGCAACAGGAGTTTACGGGATGTACATAGCTCAGTGGTTAACGCTTCTGACTTTGAACATCGATTACGCAGGTTCGATCCCTGCTGAAGTCTAGAAAAAAGAAGCCCGATGAGGAGATGTGGTGATCTCAAAAATAGCTGCTATAACTTCTACCGCTAGACTTTGTTACTTTTTCAATTTTTCCTAATAAACAATCGTGGTACAAAGCTCAATAAAAATATTAAAAATAAAATGTTAATAAGCCACAATAACATTGACAAACACATAACAAATTTTTTGGGGGAGCTTTTGCTCCTTATTCTTATTACTTTAAACGACCAATTCTTGTACATATGTATATCGTTGTTTAAAGTACAAAACCGCGTATCGTCATTTTGCAAACCGCGTAACTGACATTTTTTGCCAAAAATTGGATTTGCTCACACAAGCTCTTGGGTCAATCCTTGTCCATTCGTCCTGAAATATACTGGCCAGAAATGCGATTGCTTTATAAAAAAGAGAACCATTTTGAAATATGAGTGTTTTTACTCTCTAGAAAATAATTTATGCAACCTCACATACGAGGTTTTGCATTTTGTTGGTACGCGGTTTTGTACTTTAAACGACGATATGTATATCCAGGAATATTTTCCATGAGGATTGTCACGTTTTTTGTAATGCAAAGTTTAATCTTAGTAATTTCGTCGAGCATATACATATACATGTGTATACACAAGAATATCGAGGGCTTATATTCAATGCCCTCTATCTACATTTTTCACAAAAATTCGGATAAAAATCCACCTAAGACTTAACTGTCATCTGTGATCTTATTGCTGACCTTGTATAACGCTTGATAGAAGAATTTACGTTTAAATTGCAAACTCAGAATTAACATCCGGGATGAAAGGTAAGTCCCAGAGGGGTGGGTCCTAACATCAAAAAGTTCGTTTTGAAAATTGCAGATAGAGGGCATTGAATATAAGCCCTCGATGTGTATTCTCCATCTTGGCGTATTTATAATTATGGTTGCCACCTAATTTTGATCGTAATGTTAAATAATAATTTCCATTGCCAATATTACATAAAAAAATTTGTAGAAATTTAAGCTAACCAAATGACCAGTATTTCTTACCAAACCCTTGAAAACTTTAAAAAGTACATGTGCTCCGAGCAAAGCTCAGCCAACCTATACAAAGATATACAGCGTGGCGACGAATGACTGTTACACTTTTTTTAAATACAAGTTTCCTTTGTAGATTTTGCGAAGAAAGTATTTCATTGTTAATTTTTCACCGATTTTACTAAAATTTTATTAATTAGTTTTAAAATTTTAATCCTTATTTGTATTTACCAGCTGGAAACTTTGGGAGATAAGTGCATGCGGCACGCGGGTCTTTTTCAGGTGTATTTTTCTTAGACTTTGTATAAAAAAAAAGACAAAAAAAGAAAAACTGTAAGTCCCCCTAAATTTCAAAGTTTCATTGTAAGTTTCTTTCTATGAATTCATAATCAATTTCCAATTCAAACAAGTAAGAAACTCTAAGTTCGGGTGGAGTCGAACATTAAATACCCGGCGCAAGTATTAAATATATGTTTTTTCACCTTTCCGAAACCTACTGCTAGATGGTAAGCCGGGGTGTATCAATTTTGAGTAAATTAGCGTCCTTAAATTTCGAAATATTGCAGTTTTAAGCATTTCTGAAATTTACCGTTTTATGAAAATCGGCCGTGATTTTAGTCCGATTTCTATAATTTTTAACGTTTTGCTGTTATGTGGCCGAGTATACCGAGTTTGGTACAAATTGGTAGAACGGTTACCGATATACATATATGTGATCATAAGTGGGCGGTGCCACGCCTATTTTCCAAAATTTTACCATAAACGTATTTCTTGGTAAAGAATTGTTGCAAGCGTCAATTTTGAATAAATTAGCTTTAATATTTACTGATTTATTGATTTATCAAAGATTTTGTATTTCTCTGAATCATCGTTATATGGGATGTGGGCGTAGTTGTTGTTCGATTTTTTAAATTTTCGGCCATTTAGTATTCTGTACCAAGGCCAAGAACTGTGCCAAGTTTAGAAGA
>NW_023458555.1:66758137-66771204 GCF_013731165.1 Rhagoletis pomonella | reverse complement strand
ACACCCATATTGTGATCCATATTTAAATTTTCTTATTCCTTTAGCCTTAGTTTTTAAAACAGTGGGCAACCCTCCTGCATGTTACATGGAAACAAAGTCTTTTCAAAAGCTATTTTATTAATTTAACCATGTTCAAAATACTATTTTCCAAACCTTAACACTGTTAGTCAGTTAAAAAACCATTCAAAAGTTTAGACGAAAATAAGTTTATGTACAGTTTTCTGAAATCTTCGGACTAGCATATACGCGGTATTGCATTTTGCGTAGGAGATTTTACCTTAGGTTTTTTCAACAAATTATGATGCAGCTTTTTCTTAATGATAAATAAAATCTCTAGGTACATTTTTGGCGCACAATTTCAAAAATGCTAAATTCTGAGTTCTGTCACCTTAGAAGATCGTGTGCGATATATTGCACTTTTAAATACATCTGAAGTGTGCCACTTCTTCGATCATATTTGCGATTGTGTACGATGCCATCTACCCAGCCTTTACCATGCGGCGCCACAGTGCTGTGGCTCCTTATAAATATGAACGGATTTAAATGAAAACTTCTTTCCTAGTGAACTTGAGAACGCTGAATTCGAAAATGCAACTTGTTGTTGACACCAAAATTTTGAATTCTTGCTGCATTTACGTAGGTATATACATTAGACTGCATCACCAAAAAAAGTTGCGTTTTTCCGCCGGGACTACAAAATATATTATATTTTAAGACGTCCACCAAAATATTTCGGCCAAATATTAAGATTTAAGCGCGCTGGACCGATTTGAAAATACCTCCAAAAATGAAGTTTTTTATGAATAAAAATAGTTTCTTAAAGAACTTTTTGAAAAAAGCCCCCTCAGATGACAAATTAGATTAAGCTTAAAAAATTTACATAAAAATATTTAAAAATCTTTTCAACGGAATCGTAAGAATAAGATTTTTGATGCTGTTTTTTTACTTTTTTCAAAGATTGGTTTACGAAAAACTTGAATAACTGGGCCAAAAATATTCTGATTTAGACTTATGGGATATCAGTAGAAAGGTATTTTCACACTGTCATTCGTGCCCCATCTTGTTTTTTCGAATACCAACACATCTTAATTCAACTTTGAATGACGTTCGTTCATCCTACCTTTCTCTCCCATCCTATGAATGAGTTAATTAGCAAAGAAAAAAAGGTTGAGAAAATACCTTTCCAATGACACCTCTTAAGTCTAAATCGGAAGAGTTTAGGTTCAGTTATTCAAGTTTTTCCTATACCAATCTTTGAAAAAAGTTAAAAAACAGCATCAAAAATCTCATCATTACGATTCCGTTCGATATTTTTGTTTAATTTTTTTTTAATATTTTTATGCAAATATTTTATGCTTAAACCGTTTTGTCATTTGAGGGGCTTTAAAAAAAAATCTTTAAGAAACTATTTTTATTCATAAAAAGCTCACTTAAATCTTAATATTTTTCCGAAATATTTTGCTGGACGTCTTAAAATGGGAAATTCCCTGACCATCTGCGGATAAACATGTATGTACTATGTATGCACGATCCATAAAATAAAGGTCGCGCCATTCGCGGACCGCTAACCCTCTCTTCGTCGATTAGACAGCATCCACCCAATCGCTGACGTCATAAAATACTTTTGTTTACATTCTCTGTTGCCAACTTGACGCTTTTCGCACCAAATTTAGTGGGTATTCAAAACGAGAACATTTTTGAGTTTTGTGCTTGGTGCATTTTTTGTGCTTTTGTTTTTAGTTTGAAGACACCAAATTAGCAAATCTTAAAAAAATTGAAGCAAAATTCATAGCAATCGTAAGTGTGGTAAGCAATTTTACAAAAATTTAAACAAAATCATGGCACAGTGACAATCATAAGTGACAAAGAAATATGTGGCAGCACCTTCAATCATGCCAGAAGAAAGCGACCGTTGTGCAAGAAACATTGATTTTTGAATCGGCCTTTTGGTCGATGCTTCCTCTTTTTCTTGTCGAGTTCGTCTTGCTCTCTCATTCTGGTGTTTTTTGACGTCACGGTCAGTTGCTCTCTGCTCGATTGGCGCAATCTTGTATTCTATCATTCTTGCTATGTATGTATGTGTGTGTTGTCACAGCTCTCAGAGCGGCGCTCTGCATGTTTGGGGTGCGTATCAGGGATGAAAAAGTAGGTGCAATTGTACCTTTTTCCGATGTTTGATGACTTGAAGGTACATTAGGTACAGTCACTAGATTTTAGGTGCAATCATCTTTTGATCAGATGCATTTTTAGTTTTTTTTCTTTTTCCTTTACCGTGCTAATATATATATTTAAAATAAATAAATAAAATATATTTACTTATAGGCACGGGAGAAGCTTCGCCTTCATTTTTAAGAATAAACAATTCTAAAGAAAAGTGGTCAAAAGGAACACATTAAAAAAGTCATATTATGTATTATCTTAAATATTTTACATTGCATTTAGAGCAGTCACTACGAAAAATTAACGCTTCACTTAGCTATCCCCAAATTCGTAATTTTTTCTATTAATTCTAACGCTTATTTTCACTAAGTCAAATTCAATGGCATTTGCGGTCAAATGAGTGAAAACAAATTGTCAAATGGGACTAGAAAATGGTCTTTTAATTGATTTAGATCAGAATAGGCCTTCAGGCGTGTACATGCGCTGCTAAAGCGGCTATTTGTAAGTTTTTAGCCCGTAAAATCATCGATAAAGGTAGGGATAAAGGAAAGAAAGTTTTGTCAAAATATATCGACAAATTTTTTTTCTCAAAATATCACATAATGAAAACCAGCCTTTATTCGCCCATACAGTCCAGTGTCTACACTATAAAAAATCTGTTTAAAAATGCGACTATATATCAAGTATATTTTTGTTTATTTTTAAATTTTTTTGTATGTATTTTTCTGGTTTACACATTTTCGTGTGTAAAAATCCTTTTTGTTAGCGGCTTTACACAATTCTATGGGTGAAATCAAACAGCAGATGTGTATTATTGTGTATTATTTATGCACACCATTTAAACAAATTGTCCATTGCATAATCGAGCATGTAATTTCACGAATAATAAGGTAGGAAATCAGTAACCTACCTTTTAGCTAGGAAATTTACACAATTTTTATAGAGAGTAGGATGACTTCAAATACCATATTTTCTTTAGATGAGAACTATTGCTATTTGAGTCATATTCGCTTTTTAATTTCTGGGAATATATTTAAAATGCTTTCGAAGTTATTTACGGCAATGCTGCACCTATTAAAAGGAATCGGATAAATTAGCAGACTTTTCCTGTTGTTTTGTAAAAAGCTGGATAAAGAAGTGCGTTTTTTGTCTTTTTCGCCAATATATTTCAGTAGCCAAAATTTGACAAAAACAACGCGTTAAAATAAAAACCGAATCATGTTTAAAGTACATCCAGCTTTTGCATTCATGTTTTGTATAAAATTTATAAAAAAAAAACTACAAATTAATGATGTAACTTTTTTTAGGTAGAATCTGTCTCATTTAGGTACATTTATTTTATCATATTAGGTACAATCTGAAATTTCCATTTTTCATCCCTGGTGCGTATGTACTCAGATGTGCAGTCAAATACGTGCGTAATAAATTTTGCATGAAAATATTATTTTTAAATACGAACGTTTTTAAACGATAATCAAATATAAAGTATTCATTTTTACTATGCATTATTTCTCTCAGTGTAGATATTACAATATGGGTATCAATCGACATGGTTTTGAAAATACTTTACTTCTTAACTACACGTATAAGGGTGCCACCTCTTTAACCCTAGACGTACATCATTATTCATCAATTCGACGAGCCGACAACGTGGGTTGTTTACGTATACAAAGATAAGAATGTACTTCCAGCGTTAAACAGTTAAATTCAATTTAATTAATGGGTTTGGGTAACTGAAATATGAATAATAATAATAACATGGGTGTCAGACCAAAGAACAAATTTAAAGTATTTAGCAAAAAATAAGTGAAGAATAAACAAATTCCTGAAACCTTAAAGTCAATTTCAGGGTCCAGTAATATGAAAGGAGCAAGAAAAGTATTTACATACTGCAATAAAATAAAAAAATACGATGCCGCAACCCCTTCGTTTGATATAAATATATTAATATTTCATATATAAAAATTTGGTATAATTTTTAAATTCCATTTGCAAACAGTTGGCGACCCTCTTCAAAATATTTGCAAGCTCCGACCTTAAACATATTTTATCTGACTGCCATATATATGGTGGTACATATTTCAGTCACCTAATTCCCTAAATTTAAATGGAATTTGATTTTGTTAAACAGGTAGCAACCCTCCTACATATAGGTAAGAAATCAACCCTTTCAAAACCCTTTTCGATTGGTACCCATCTTACAATAATTCATTTAACTTATTAAATAATTTGAACTAAATTTTTTAACAGGAGGCAAATTCCTATAGCTTCTACCTATAGATTTAGTTGCATCACTAGATTGTGTTTCATTCCTTTTTTCTCTCTACATTTTCTCACTCGCTCACGTGTTGCTTCAGGACGCTTTACAATGACACGATCCCGCTCGTTGCTGGACAACTGTGTTTCTTTCGCTTTTATTGCGTCTCGTAGTTTTTTCGTGGCAACCGCCATTTTTTTCCTTACTCATCATTTCTCTTTAATTTAGCAATGTAATTTTGATTGATTTGAGCCCTTCTGAGCGGTTTCTGCGCATTATTTCAAGAGTTGTCGAAGTTTAAAAGAGGTTAGTATTTTTTAGGTGTAAACGGTCTTTAACGTTACATAAATTCAATACTAAGACGTTGCGAAACGATAGCGATTCAGATATCAATAACTATGTCCCTCTACACTTGATTGAAGTCTACGAAAAAAATGAATTAATTACATCTTTTCTGCATTTCGGTTTTGCACAATAAAGCCTTTTCCTATATTTGGTCTTTAACGTTACACGGTTATCGGAGAAACATTTCAGAATGATCAAACTCACAAAGAAAACAAAAAATGTGACTTAATTTGCATTAGTCTATTTCAAAAATATTTTATCTTACCGAAGACCAGCTTTAGTATCGAAAAATTAGTAAGATATTAATATTTTTACCTTTTTGTGCGGGTTGAATATATTCTCCATTTTTATCGCACGCACAAGAGGCACAAGAGAAATTAAAGTACCGTGAAGCACACTTAATTGAATATAAATCAACAACTATTTCTAGATACTATACGATGTATATTAACAAAATATGTCAGAGTTGAAGCGTGATTCAAAGAAAAATTTTTCTCACCGCTTTCCTCGTTTCCAAATTTTTTACCATGTATATATTAAAAATAAGCATATATTTTCATATTAAAAAGCCTTTTTGCATTAAATAATATCTTTGTAACACATAAAAGATGGTTTTATTTATTTAAAAAAAATTAAACTGTTTTGAAATATTTCGTCTGAGTACTTTTGAGTACAAGTAGAATCGAGTATTTTCTAGCAATACTTTGAGTAGCATCGAGTACCCCCTTCGATGATCTAAAATGAGTACTGGTATCGAACACATGGTGGTATCGGACGAACACTAATCTGCACCCGAGTTCGAGTCTCAGTGAGTGGATATATTTTTTTAATTTTTGTATTTAAATTTTTTGTTGTGATTTATAAATTGTATTGTTTTACAAAAAAAAAATTATTTAAAATTTTTTTATGGTATTTGAGTATTTAGGTTTTTTTCCAAATCAAATTAAATTTACAATTTTTATTTTATAGTTAAATTGAAACAATTTACTTACTTCACTTTAACAACCTCCAAGCGGCCTCGAACCTGAGATCTCAGAACCAGAATCGGTAGTCTTCACTCGACGCCACACCCTACATTTGTGAGGAAAGCAATTAACCGCATTTTAGTTTTGGTTTTGACAGATGTCGCTGATCGCATAAGTTGTTCGAAATCGCCGAAATGGTAGACCGTCGCTTTAGTATATATGTAATAGTTAATGAACTGGTATTTTTACTGACTAGTTTGGCTTTTCACTGCAGGGAGCTAAAACCATTTGCCAATGTACAGAAGTCGAGACAAATCAATGTGTTTGGTCAAATCAGGTAGCCTCATTTCGTATGCATATTTATACATACATTCATACATGCATGCATATGTACATATACATACATATATATGTAAGTATGTAAAAAATACATGTTTCTCAGCATTTTGCTATCCTGCGACTAAGTTCGTTCTGCAACTCGAATTTACATGCGGTCAATTCATCCATACAAACATAAATACATACATACATTAGGGTGGTCTTTAAAAATATCAATATATAAATTTTGTATGGCGCACCCCTTTTTTGTTTTACGTATAAAATAAAAATACATCTACGAAAATTTTAAAATTAAAAAAAATGTTGGGCCAGGGTTTGAAAACATTTTTAATTTTTCAAATCGCAAAAATTTTACAAAATTTTGGTTTGAAACCTGTTATATTTGACACTGTATTGAAACTTATTCATATAAATTAGCTGAGTTGTAACTGGTTAAAAAGTGAATTTTTCGGGATTAAAAAAAAAAATTTGCCCCGATAGCAACCGCAAACTTTTTTAATATTGGAATTTTCGTGGATGGCTTTATTTTGTATTTAGAACAAAACAAAGGGATGTCCCATGATGTTAATGTTATTAATCACTACCCTGATCTACGTACAGTAAAACCCACTTAAGTACTTCACGCAGAATGCCAGCTTTTTGAGATACTTGGGCGGGTTGGGTACTTAAAAGAACCTGCTTAATTACCTCGATGCGGGTACTTAAGCGAACATAATTACTTATGTATGTAGTTACATCTTCTTGTTAACTTACATAAATACTTGACTAACAACATTTAATGATGTATACATAGTTTAAAACCAAAATCGTAGCATTATTTAAGGACATTAACAAGTTAAGAAAAACTTTATTAAAAAAAATATAGAGTGCAGTGGTATGTCATTTTCACAAGAGTTAAATTGTTTAAAAAGTCAAAGTTGGACATATCTTTTTATACCAAATTCAAAATTATATTGTTTTCCACTTATGTTTATTTATTAATTTTTGAGATTTTTCAATCAATTAAAATACAGCTCATTCCCTGACAAATACCACATAAAACGAAGCTTAAGATTTTGTAGAACACTTAAAAAAAAGATGCATCATAATTTCAAACTTTTTTTCTCAGAAGTGTTGGTGGAGTATACAGTTTTAGGCTATCTGCACACTTGTCGTCCAATCATAGTTGCGTTATCGTCTCGCCCTGAAATTTTGAGCCGAGCACATGTATTTCAAAGGAAATCTGCACACTTGTCGTTATCGGCAAATCGTAGAAGATGCAGAAACGGATAAGTACGGCACTGTCGTTTGCTAATCGTTGTGCACGCATTGTTTGTTTACATTTTATGGGGAAAAATTAGTGAAAAAGTTAATATTTGCATTAAAATTGCATAAAAATTAATGTCGTTGGCATAAAATCTGTCGAAATTATTAAAAAGTGGATAATTGCAATAAAATTCAATAAATGTGAGGGTTTTAATTATAAAATATGACGATATTGTAAAAAGTCTGTGTGTGCATGCACAAAATACATTTCAGGAAAAGAAAAGAAGAGATATTACTGAAAAATTATGTCTAGAATTGTTGCAGCACAGTCCATATTTTAAAAAATGCAGGTTTTTGTAAATATTTCGCGAAAATATCAACCAGAAAAACAGAAAGTACCTGCTCCAAGTCAATTTTTAGACGCCAAATGAATTAAAATATCACGACCGAGTGTTGGAAAATGTAGTCATCATGTAATCGTTGCATCATGATTGTGACGATGAAGTAACTATGATTGGACGACCCATGTGCAGAAAGCCTTATAGTCCATTCAATTTTCATGTAATAATGTGCAAGTTTCAAGTGGCTAAAAATTACTGTTGACTTTTTAGAATTTTTTTACCGAAGGTGTGTAGCGCTGCTACTGAATTTCAAAATACGTAAATATTTTAAGGAATTTTTAAAGAGCACTTTAAAGGGGAAAATTCTAAGTAAGATTGTAAATGGGGCACGAAAAATGTAGGTTCTTAGGCGGGTTGGGTAAATAAGCGGGGAGGTACTTAAGAGAGGGATTTTCTTCAGATAATATTAAAAAATTCACGGTGTTCAAAAATGTTGGTTACTTAAGCGGGTTAGGCACTTAAGTGGGGGGTAGGGTTGCCAGACGTACTGCTTTTGGGAGTAAACGTACTCCTTTTTATTGCACTGTACTCCCTTGTACTCCCAAAAAAAAAAGATCTGGAAATGTACTCCTTTATTAGCTTTGTACTTCTTTTGTACTCCTTTTTCCAGCTATTAATGTTTTATCATATACAGGGTGTAAAATAATATCTGTTGCACAGTTTTTTTTTTTGAAAAAGAAATTATCCACAGAATTTACTTCATTTTTTTAATTTGTTTTTAAATTTCAACCTTCATTTGGGTTTGGGGTTTACCGGTAAACCCTTTGAAAGAAAAACGCAAGTAAAAAAAGTAGTTATTGTATAGTCTTTAAATTTAACCTTCATTTGGGTTTACCAGGGGGTTTGGGAGAAAAGCGCAAGTCTTCGTCGGTTACTTTATTACATATCTTCTGTAACCATAGGCTAATTTCCCCTATTTGGGTCCTTTATAATCCGTCTTTTGTCCAACATAAGGTCTCATACTCAGCAATCGAAAAGACTCGAAACTGGTGACTAGGAGGGCATTAAATCGACCAACCCTATACAGGTTTTTTTTTTATACAAAATCTAAAAAAAAATACACCTGAAAAATAGGTTTCGTGCCGCATGTACTTATCTCCCAAATCTGGCAAATGCTAAATCAGGATTAAAATTTTGAAACCAATTAATAAAATTAAAGTAAAATATTTACAAAGTTAACAAAAAAAAACACAAAATCTACAAAGAACCGTTTTATTTTTCAAAAAACCTTTGCGACAGTTATTACTTAGTAAGCACAGTTAAGTGTGATAGTGAAAAGGTGTAAGCATGGCCTTAGAGGCAGGGCGCTCGGGTATAAAAATCAGAAAAATATTAAATTAATTATAAGGCTTAAATTAAAAAAAATGGCCCTACATCCAGAAAGAGTCTGGAATTGTTTTGTAGTTTTTTAGTTGGGGAAAATTTCCTATTAGGTCGGTCATTGAGAACCGAGGGGCCCTAGGTGGTCGGGAGTAACATTTTTGTCAATGGCGGTTCATGCCCTCTCCAAAAAGGTCGGAAAAGGTGCGACGTACACTCCCCCTTCGATCACCGTTTTTTTAACAACCGTCCCTATTGGAAAGCTAACTCATATAGTTATTTATTTTTCACATTTATTGTTGCTTTGAAAAAGATTTCTAAGATATCTTTGTTTGTTTGTGCCTAATTAATGGTAATTTGTAACAATAAATTGCACAAAAAATTAAAAAAAAAAATTTTACTCCTTTTTTATGTCATGTACTGCTTTTTTTTTTTTTTTTAAGCGGGTTTCACTGTATATACTTATACCATGATATTTTAGATCTACGCTTTAGCTCGATGCGCTTAATAGGTACTCTGAACATTTCATTAGTTGGGCCTACATTTTGGTTTCTATGCTTTGTGTCATCCTCTCCTCGTATCGAGTTTCCATTATACTTTGCGCATTGGCTTGCACATTGGTTACAGTAAAAACTTTGTTACTCCGCTAATTGTGTGCAAAATTCAACATTTTTTTCATGCGCTGTTTTCTTATTTAAAAACTAATATTTGTATGCTACTGTGAAACCGAAACGCTAAACGCAAATGTTCGTATTGTAGTCATGGAAGCTTTTGATGGATTTTATGTTATTTTTATTTTTACAGCCAGTCTTCCGTTGATCCCTTGCTAATACTGTACGATCGTAAAATCTTTCGAGTCATTTCATAAGAAAAAGGAAAATAAGTAAAATCATTATAAAAGCGCCATAAAACGCGTCTGCGCAGAGTAGCAAAGCTGAGCTGCGTAAGCTCCACCAAGACGTTTCAACCGTTGGTCGTTTCAACGACAGTCTAGCCGCCCAACAGACAGCCGCAACTGCATCCACAATTAGTATCGCCCAGCGGATCTAGACCTGCTTCGTGCGACAGCTTGCGGATCAACGGCCACACTCCGGGAGTCGACGGCCGGGCATCGAAAATCGACACGGGACGCGGCGAGACGTTGAGTTTGGTCGATACGACCGGTAACGAACAAACAGCAGATCTGACATGGCAGCGACAGAAGTAACGACAATAACAGTCGTCAGCTTTGTGCATTCGTATTGCCATAAGAATACGAAATTTATTACAGAAAATTTGCTGCCAGACATTTACAACTTTGATGCAAACTCTTACAAAATTACCTCTTCTACCTTCAAATTTCTAGTTGAGTTGCAAAACATGAAACGCTGACGAAAAATAATAAAATATTCCCTCTTTTATTACTTTTTTCTTTTAAATAATACTAAAAATTTTAAAATGGCGTAAAATTGGCAAACGCTGTTTACAAACAAAGTTGTTGCACCCCGCATTTCACTGTTAGGCACTTGCCTTGGCGACCATTGATCGCTGATGGCTGATATCAGTCGATGATTGCCTATGGGCAAAAAACGCGTACTCACTACATTGCTAAAGCATATATATATATATATATATATATATACATCAGTGGCGTAGCCAGGGGTGGGATTTGGGGGGATAGATCCCCCCTTCGTCAGTAAAAAAAGAAACTTTTTATTTTTGAATTAATAACACAATACTATTCTACCCTTCCGATTTATAATTTTTTTATTTCACACTGATGACAAATTATCTTTTAATGGATATATAAAATTATTGGTTGGTGGATTATGTATTTGAATATTTGCGAAATACACTAGGCCATTTTGCTTAGTTCCCCACAGTGTTGGGAAATAATCTAGAATCTATACAAAAATTGTACTTTTCGACTGTAAATTGTATCGACTTTTTAGTTTGCTCATATGCATGCATGCATACATATGTACATAGATTCCCTTCAAGACCAATGCTTTGATGGTATTTACGGGAAAGTTTATGTAGGTACATTTACATATTTTACACTTTTAACATAAATGTCAAGGCAGATATTTTAAGATACACTTCTTAACAAACAAATTTTTTTAAGTTATTATGAATGGATAAAAGAGACATCTTCCTTGAATTCAGTACTAAAACTTGACATTTCAAGTGCTTATCAAAACTTTATACATGTTAACTACATTGGCCATTTGTCTTAAAATTATATAATTTTAATTATTTGTTTATAAAATGCAGTTTACACTTTAACTAAACCCGTATAAATCCAAGGTTTAATCCTTGCGCAACATTAACAAAATCAACAAACTTTCGTAAAGCTTTTTAATTAGATTTCCTATAAATACATATTTTGAGTATGCAGGTTTGTAGCCCGATCAATTCAAATAAAGCGCAAGTTTAAAATACATAGCTGCGACTTATCGTTGATTTTTAATATTTATTTTTTTTTTTATGAAGGCGTTGCTCATTTTCTTCATTAAAATAATCGTCGAACATACTTAGATAATATGGAACAAAATTACCGACATCGTCAAAAATATGCCATACATCAACTATAAATCAGCGCTGGCATCCACAGATTTTTTCCCTTACCAAAACACGTACCAAAACGTTTTTGAGAGTAGCAAAAAGTTTTTTTTTTTTGCAGTAATAACAAATGTTCTTTTCCCATTTTATCTTTTTCAATGAAGAAAGTATAAATCAGCTTCACTAAATAAATGTTTCACTAAATTTATTTAAAAATTAAAGCTTATAATTACACAGTCTAAGAGGAAATACATTCATGGCTAAAAATATTGGCGCAGAGAATTTTTCACAAAATCGACACATATGCTAGATTTTTTGTTTTACTATTTCCCGCTATTTTTTATAAAAATTTAGCTCATATTATAACAAAAAAACATAGAGGTATGATTTCTAAACTCTGTTCAAAGCTCGAGAAAATTCTTCAAATTCTTTATTATTTAATGAGCTTTTTTGGAACTCTTTTTATGTGGCGAATAAAAATATAAATTAGAAAAATTAAAAAATATATCGAAATAAATAAATACCGCTTTCCCGAGCTGTCGATTTTATGGAAAAAGTACCAAAATCAAAATCAACGTACCAACGTACCAAATCGTTTTCAGAGTACCAGTTTTGGTACGAAAGTACCAAAATCGGTAACACTGCTGTAAATCACAGCTACTTTAAATATGCACTTTATTAGACAAAAATTGAATGAGCTAAAAAACTGCAAAATATTAATATGTGAGTGTCGTAAAGTTATGATATTTAAGAACATCTCTTTTTTAATTAACGATGACACTGTTTCTATATGAAGCTGATTTCAACATTTTGTTTTAATAAAATTTAGTATCGAAAATAGTCTTTCAAAACTTGCCTAGGGATGTGATATAATGGTTCGTTCAACCCCATGGAATAAACGAATACATAAAAATATATAACGGTAAAAGTGGCACATACATAAATATATCAAATAATGCACGCAGGCGACACCTCTAGCCATTGTGTGTCACAAATTTAAGTTATCGATGGAATTTTTTTTTTCATCCAAACACCCACCCCCCCCTTATCGAAAGCTTGAATGCTTTTCTATTCGTCTTTGTTTACTTTTATTCGAGAAATGTCAACGCCTCACACTGGTCCCAAACAGTGTTGCCACTATTGGTCTTTTGACCGCTTCTTTTTGATTTGGTAGGCAAAGTAAGATTTTGGTCGAATAGTTGAATAAGTTCTAAAATTCTTAATTATCTATATCTATACTAATTATATAAAGAGAAGTAACTTTTTTTTGTAACAGGTAGTCTCGCGAACGGCCGGTCCGATTTTCATGAAATTTTGTATACAAATAGCTTTCGGTAACCACCATGTTTTAGGCTAAACAAATTTTACTTTTTTTCGGGTAGGTGGACCAGGGACCGATCTATTCGAAAAAATCTTATTATGGTCCGATGTGCTTAAACTTTAGTATGTAAGTAGCTTTTTAGCATATATTAGCATATATGACCCATTTTTTCC
>NW_023458555.1:66746269-66758127 GCF_013731165.1 Rhagoletis pomonella | reverse complement strand
ATATGACCCATTTTTTCAGGGAAGTGGTCCAGGGACCGATCTATTCGAAAAAATCGAATTTATGGTCCGATTTGCTTAAAATTCGGTACGTAAGTAGTCTTTTAGCATATATTAGGATATATGGTCCATCTTTTCCGAGAAGTGGACCAGGGACTGATCTATTCGAAAAAAATCGTATTTAAGGTCCGATTTGCTTAAAATTCGGTACGTAGGTAGCTTTTTAGCATATATTAGCATATATGATCCATTTTGTCCGAGAAGTGGACCAGGGACCGATCTGTTCGAAGAAATCGTATTTATGGTCCGATTTGCTTAAAATTCGGTACGTAGGTAGCTTTTTGCCTGGATAAGCTTATAGATTCCTGTTTTCCAATTTTCATGCAATTTCGAATATAAATAGCTTTAAGTAACGACCATATCAAGGGGCGAATTCGTCACTAGGCAAGATTTTTTTGCGCCAATCTGAAACAACGGATACTGTCAAAATATAATTATAATATATAATATATCTCAACTAATATATATTTAGAAAGCCGTTTGTTAGTTATCGCAAGGCTCGAGAGCAGCTGAACCCATTTTTTTTTAAACTGCCACCTGCCGCACGTGTCCCAAGTATGGTTTTAGGCTGAAAAAAATCTATATGTAAAGGGTGCGTGGCACTTCCCATACAAACCGAATTTCTCATGCTACATATCTCTGAAAGTGTGCATGGTAGAGTTTTGGAAATTGGTATGGAGATATACGAAATCAATCGCATACCCTTGGAGAAAGATTTAAGCTATTGTAAAAAGGGGTGTGACATCTCCCATACAAACCGAAATTTTCATACTGCTTATCTCTGGAAATTTTTTGGTAGAGTTCTAGAGTTTTGTATGGAGATGTACGAAATAAATCGCATACTCTTGGAGAAAAATTGGAACTATTGGAAAAGGGGGCGTGGCATCTTCCATACAAACCAAATTTTTCATACTGCCTATCTTTGGAAGTGTTCATGGTAGAGTTCCGGAACTTGGTATGGAGACATATGAAATCAATCGCATACTCATGAAGAAAGAGGGCAGCTGTTGGAAAGGGGGGCGTGGCACCTCCCATATAAATGGAATTTTTATACTGCATATCTCTGAAAGTATTCATGGTACAGTACTGGAACTTCGTATGGAGATATGTATATAGTAGTACTGGAACTTCGTATGGAGATATGTATATAGTTGAAATCAAGCCCATACTCATGGAGAAAATTTGGGTTATTTGAAAAGGGGTGTGAGGCCTACAAACGTACCGACCTTTAGCTATCTTTGAATGAATTTTTTTATTATTCTGTAGGTGTGTTTGTGAGTGAAATCCTCCTAAATGGTTGTACGGATTTTAACGAAACTTTTTGTGTATTTGAGTGGGTCTCTGGATGGTTTAGTTTCACAATTTAATCCGACAGTTGGCGCTGTAGTTGAGTTATTACTAAAAATCTTATTTATGATCCGATTTGGCTAATGTTTTAAATATGTATGTAATACTATTGCAAAAACGTGCTGCCAAGTGGTGCTGAAGTCGAGTTATTACTAAAAATAGCCAAGTGAGAAAAGGGGCCGTGAAGGTCAGATTAAATCGACCTGTTGCACCATTGAGTATATCGAACGCTCCTGCAATTGGACCAATGGATGTGATTTTCCAATATTATTATGCGTTCAAACCTTTAAGGTATTTCGTCTAAAATAAGTATATGTATATTGCATTTCTGTAGAACAGTGATTCGCACCCATTTTGAAATTGCCACCTACTATACTGTAAAGCTTCTAGGACATTCACTATAGAACCGGGTCATTGTTGCCGCCAGGGAGTGAAGAGGAAAAAATTTATTTCGCTTTGCGAATAACCGTGCTATGAAATGCCGCACAACTGGAGAATTTCAAGAACGGATATAACACTTTCCTTAGGTTATTTAAAGCGGAAAATGACCACCAAACCTTAATCTTAGCAGACAAATGTGCCAATGAAAATCGTAAATGTGAATTGTTGGTGAAAATGTTGGACCAAAAAGTTTCAATAAAATATATAAAAATTTTGGGCGGGACGAAGTTCGCCGGGTCTGCTAGTAAAAATATAAATTTCAAACATCATTTTGCATATCTTTCAAACAACATTTGCCAATCCTGCCTTTAAAAATAAGAAACCGAATTGGTTTGGCCACAAATGGAGCCAATGTTATGGCTGGAGACGTGCGCGGGCTGAAAACATTATTTTGTGCAGAAACCGATTTATTTTATATAAAGTGCACATGCCATTCACTTCACCTTTTCTCAAGCGATGCTTGTAATAAATAGCCCAAAAGCATTGAGACACTGTGCCGCAACATATCATATAGTTTTTTTTCTCACAGTCCAAAGAGGATACATGAACTGAAGGAATTTCAGGACTACTACGGTAAAACCCCACAAAATCTTCTGCATATCTCAAACACGGTGGCTTTCACTAGAAAGCGTTGTGTTAAGAATAGTTGAACAACGGGATCTTTTGAAACTTTATTTTATTTCCTGCTTTTACGAAGTAAACTGTAGATCTGCAGACCTGGAAGGAATGTGTTGCAAAACCAAATGCTATTTTTTTTATTTCTATCGTATATTTTGCCCATAATTAACAATCCTAACAAAGGGCTAAAAGCTATCGTGCCAACTATCAAAGCACATTATCTCTTAATTTTAAGTAACTTTATTAAAAAAGATGCGATCAGTAATAATATTTCTGAAATTGTTGAAGTTAAAACCACTGTATTAAAAATTTACATAGAGTTTTTGGACCAAATAATTTTAAGACTTGATTTCGAGCGTGAAGATATAAAACTTTTACAAATAATAACACCAGCTAAAGTAGTTTCTTAAGAAGATTTACCAATTTTACGTATTTTGTTAAAGTTTCCCCATCTCATAGATTGAGATCCTGATATAATAGCCACGCAGTGGAATTTACTGAGGCTAAGTGAGGAAATCGGGGAAATTCAGAAATGTCCAGCGAACTCAAATCTGGTTAGTATTTTTAATAATATGTGCTGAGCAAGCCGTTGAATCCATTTAATTCAACGAATTCCATCGTGGCTTGTTCTAGCAGTTATGAGTTGATAGCTTTCTTAACAATTTGTAACTTATAACTTTAAATTATAGCAGTAATTGCTCGTTTAGTGTTACTTCTTAAAGATGGAAAATGATGATTTCATATGAAATATTACATAATAAAGTTTTGTTGCCAAATTATGAATATCTTAATAACTTGGATTATTGTTCAAGAAATATTTTATTCAAAAAGGTATAACTAATTTGTAGGACCAAAAAGTGCATTACTTTAAGGATGTATGAAAAGAATAGCCGCGCATGCTCGCGCCAAAGAGAGGGGCCGCCATTTTTATTAAAACCGCGGCTTATTTTTCAAGAAATATTATCTTAAAAACTCGAGATCAGTGAGTCTTAAAACCTAGTACGTTTACTTCTTGGGAAATTCTCCTTATTTTTAGAGAAATTGACAGCCCATTCGACAGCTGTCAAATCTAAAGGTTTTAGTTTCACTTAAAATTCGTGACTAGCGTGTCTAAATCCCTCACCAGTAGCATTTAAAAAAACATTTTCTTATTTTCAGAAAAATTAACAGTCAAATTGACAGCTGTCAACTCTCAAAGCTTTTATTTGTGATCAGCATGTTTAAAAACCTTATCGGTAACGTTTTTAAAAAGATTCTCTGATTTTTATAAAAATTGGCAGTCCGTTTGACAGCTGTTGACTGTCAAACTTTTAATTTGACATAAAATTCGTGACTAGCGAGCCTAAAAACCTAATAAGTAGTATTTTCAAAAAGATTTTCTTATTTGTAGAGAAATTAGCAGTTGATTTGACAGCTGTCAACTGTCAAACTAAAAATTGTATGGCATATTCAGATCTAGCATAACAAAAATACTACGATGATGCATTTTTATTATAATCGTAACAGCCCTTCTAATTTTTCACATAAAACATAGCTTCACCGACCACTGTGTTCCGGAACAATTTCGTGCTAGTTGAATTTTTTTTCTGATATGAAGTTGGCCATTTCTAATACATAGATTTTGTCGCTGAACTCATATCTGAAAAATATGCACAGCATTTTAAAATACATCTCTTGTCCTTTCACAAACCATGGTAGAAGCCGTTAGGCCGTCTAAGAGCCAAGTTATAACAATTTTAAACCAAACTTCGAAACTGCAGTGCCAGTTTTTACTTCGAAATTTCAGAAACGAAACAATTTAGCTCTCAAAAAGCCTAGAGACTTCTAGCTTAGCTTAAATTAAAGGTCTTGAATAGCACTAAAACTGGCTTGTTGTTCCAGTGATATAGAATTGTATGAAGGATGCACAGCTGCATGGAAATCATAAGAAATATATAATGCATTTTTCAAATTGAGGGGTTGAAATTTTTTTTTCGTTTTTATACCCGAGTGCACTTGTGCACAAGGGTATTATAACTTTATTCACATAACGGTTGTTTGTAACAGGCAAAACGAATCGAGATAGATGTAGACAAATGTATACATAAATGATCAGAATGAAAAGAGAAATCGATTAAGCGGTGACCGTCTCTTCGTTGGTCATAACTTTTATTTTCGACTTTTTTTGTTTTTAAGTCGCTCAGTGAGAGTTATTCTCAAGACAAACTGTTTTCCGTTGCTCATAATTTTTATTTTCGACGTTTTTGTTTTTACGTTGCCTGGTAAGAGTTATTCCTATGACTAAATTTTTTCCGTTGCCCACAATTCTTATTTTCGACTTTTTTCTTTTTACGTTGCATGATAAGAACTATTATCAATGACATTTTTTTTTCGTTGCTGGTAACTTATATTTTCGACTTTTGTTTCTTCGCGTTGCTTAGTAACAGTTATTCTCAATGACTTTTTTTTCGTTGCTCGTAACTTTTATTCTGAAGTTTTTTGGTTATGCGTTGTCGTAATGAAATACATATACAGGGTGTCCCAGAACTCAACGTCAAGCCGAAACGGGGTGACAGGATTGATTGTAACCATCATGAGAAAAATCAGAAAAAAAATCTATCCCATGCAGTTTGAAAATTATGAGCATTTAAGAAAAACCTAGAAATTTGGTCAAACTGTAACCATTTTTCGGTTATTGTGGTTAATTTTTATTATTTTTGTTCATTTAAACTTTGGAACCAACAAAGGAGAGTCTTATCACTCGACACTCGAGGCCCTGCTGCTCCCGTATTTTACGAGCCACCTGACCCCAGCGAAGCATCAACATGGGTTCCGTAAAGTGCATAGCACAACAACAGCACTTAACGCCATAAACACTCAGATAACTCGTGGCCTTAACCGAAACCGCCCCTGTAAGAGAACTATTCGAGTAGCGTTGGACCTGTCGAAGGCGTTCGGCACTGTCAGTCATTCAACGCTACTAGAAGATATAGAGGCCTCCTCACTCCCACAGGGACTCAAACGGTGGTCAGCGAATTACCTGAGTGGTCTACACTCGTCAGTAATTTTCAGAGACAAAACTAGCAAGCCACGTAAAATTAAAAGGGGGTGCCACAGGGTTGTGTCCTGTCCTGGAGCTGGACGAAGGAGGTCAGACTGCAACTGGGTATTCACGACGATGGCGTAACAATACCGACGGTGAATAACCCGAAAATCCTCGGAATTAGCTTCGACAGTCTGCTCTCCTTTCCTGCGTATACAACCGCTATTGTCAACAAAGTACAGAGTCGCGACAATGTCCTCAAGTCGCTGGCCGGCAGCACTTGGGGCAAAGATAAAGAAACGTTGTTGGCAACATACAAGGCAATTGGCCGGCCGGTTCTAAACTATGCAGCACCGGGGACTAGCAGAACGCAGTGGATAAAGCTACAGACCTGCCAAAACACGGCATTACGAACAGCGACAGGATGCCTCTTGATGACGCCCTAACACCACCTACATGACGAGGCCCAGATACTCCCAGTAAAGGAGCATAACATAATGCTCTGTAAGCAGTCCCTTGCTGGGAGCCACAGACGTGGCCATCCCAGCGGACAGCTGCTCGCGGAAGAGCCCTCGCCACGGCACGTCAGGAGGCATCTTTACGAACTGACAGACGAAGTCCAGAGGTTTATAAAACAACCTCTGGACCCGGCAACTTACCAACAGGCCCAGAACGGCATTCACAGGGAATCAGTCTTTTATGTAGACTCCCGCCCTGTGAATGCCGTTCTGGGCTCACAACCACCGGACGTGGACGGGACAGAACTTTGTCTGCCTCGGGAGACCCGCACTACAATAACCCAACTTCGCTCTGGCTATTGCAGCAGGCTCAACTCTTACTTGAGTAGAATCAACGAGGATATGCCCAACCAATGACCGGTATGTGGAGAGTCGCCACATGACTCCCACAACCTCTTCACATGCCCTGAGAACCCCACTTAGCTAACGCCCCTGTCCCTATGGACAGTTCCTGTGGAAGTCGCACACTTCCTGGGCCTCCCCCTAGCTGAAATGGACGACAACGTTGATGGATGAACCGCCCCGAACGGGGCTTAGCAGCCGCTACAACAACAACAACAACAACGATCTGTTAGTGGTATGTCCTCTAACAAAGTTGGTAAATTTTCTCGTAAAAAATTCAGGTAATTCGTGCCATTCAAGTTCTCAGGCAGGTCCAAAGGCCCAATAATTAATTTAGGTTTACCTTAAAGCGATACTGGGATCTGTCTTCTCGCATTAAATGTGGATTCGCCACATGCCACTCGTGAAAATTGTGTAAGTTTATGTAACCATCTTTTTTAAATGTAGATTCATCTGACCAGAGAATTTTTTGGAATAATTGGGGATTTTCATTATACCTCTGTAGCACTGTTCTAAAAAATGACATCATTTCAGGATAATCTCGAGAAAGAAGACTTTGAACTCGTTGTACGTGGAACGGATGCATTTCGGCTCTTTGTAAAATACGAGGTGTTTGGGTGTTCCCGTTCTTTCTTCAATTCCACGAACGAAAATACTTGGGTCATCTGCCACCTCTTGCAACACTTCTTCCTCGTAAGGAAAGCGAGCTCTATCTCCAGCCCATATTTGATTCGGGAAATGGCCGCCCTCTGTGAGTGAACGGTGCACATTAACAAACACGCGGTGATCCGGATAGCGCTCTAAATTTGGATATCTTTCCCGATAAAGTCTAGCGGCGGCACTTGCGTTGCATCTGCATTCTCCATAAATGAGGTGCATGTTCGCATGTTCGCATAACAAGGATGGCAACACAAAAGTCCAATTCCAAAAGAGAGAAGCCAAAGTTGCCGGTATGTAATCAACAAGTCCAATTCACAAAAATCCAAGTCCAAAAAGCCAAAGTTGTCAGTATTAAATCAACACAAGCGAATACGGAAAGGTGCTCTGTAGACGAATGAGCGAAACGTACTAACTGCAGTATTGCCGTTACAGCGTCAGACTGGTAGCGTAGCCATTTGCTCTATCTGTTTCATTCGCACGCGTTTAAACGACGCATCTCCGTGTCACTGCGTGGCGTCACTATCTGTCTCGCTCGCTCATGGCATCATGTCCACTATCCATTTCTGTCATCATTTTGCCGTAAAATTAAGAACCTACCAAGAGCTTGTGCGAATAAAAAACATTTGAACTGAATAAAATGGGTTAGCAAAAATCGGGTTACTTGAGGTTTTTATTTTTTTACTCGGTTTTTAGTATGAAACTAACAAGTATTGTACCATTTTACAATCCTGATTAAATGCGCGAACTTTTAGTGGCACTTGCCAAGGCACTTTGGTACATTTGTTTTAAAGGAGGGCCTTTCAAAGTCGACAAATTATAAAAATTTTAAATTCATAGTTTAACAAATAGTCTTAATTCTAGAAAACTTGGGGCAATTGTTTGACTTAGGTTCTAGAAATGTTATTTAGGGTTAAGGTTCCAAAGTTTAAATGAACAAAAATAAAAAAAAATTAACCACAATAACCGAAAAATGGTTACAGTTTCACCAAATTTCTAGGTTTTTCTTAAATGCCCATAATTTTCAAACTGCATGGGATAGATTTTTTTCTGATTTTTCTCATGATGGTTACAATCCTTTTTGGAGAGCTTTTGTTTTTTAGTTCATTTTGACTAAATGTGTTGAAATGCCTCATTTTGGAAATGCGAATTTGTATGGATAAATACCTGATTTGAATTCGCATTTCGAAATTACGCATTTGGGCTCAATGTAAATGTAATATTAGTGTTTTTAAATTTCTAGTATACAAGTACATATGTATGTAGTATCTACCGCGTCCCTTAAGCACCTTGGCCATCTAGCGTTTTAATGGATTATCAGCATAAACCACAAATTTATAGTAAGTTAGACACATATTAAGAGTCAAAACTGAGTACAAGTTAAAGAAACAATTAATGAAAAAAGTGGAGTTGTCGAATGTCGAGAACAGAGTGATATTAGTTATTATTAATGTTCTTTTTAAAGAATTCTTGTTTAAAACACACTTACATTCGTATATCTAATTTTGAGCAACGGAAAGAAAATTTCCTTAGAAAAACTCTTACTAAGCAACGTAAAGAAACAAAAGTCGAAAATAAAAGTTACGAGCAACGAAAAAAAATGTTCATTGAGAATAACTGTTATCATGCAACGTAAAAAAAATCGTAAATAAAAATTATGGGCAACGGAAAAAATTTTGTCTTAGGAATAACTCTTACCAGGCAACGTAAAAACAAAAACGTCAAAAATAAAAGTTATGAGCAACGGGAAACATTTTGTGTTGAGAATAACACTCACTGAGCGAGGGAGCAAAACCTACCTGCGGTTTGACCACCATTAAGGAATGCTAACGTAATTTTCACACAGCCACGTAGTACTTGTATACGTATGTGGGACCTCAGAATAAAATAACTTACGAATGTAAACATTAGTCTGTTTAAAATATAAAAAAAAAATACTCAGGAAAATCAACTTGTCTTTGTTTTCTCTCTAATAATTGAAGAGTTAGATGGAATGAGATAGATCAGAGGTTCCCAAACTTGTTTCTCTCGTAGACCCTTTTCAAAAATTTACTGGTTTCGGTGGACCCCCAGCTGTTACCTTTCTAAATATTCACAAAGCTCGTAAAAAAATTAAATATGAAAATTAGATCTAACAATGTAAATTTGCATCGCGGGTGAATTCAAAAACTAAACTCAAAGTGACCAAAATAAAAGTAAAATATTTTCTTATGTTCTATTTATAAAAATAATTTGATTACACCAGGGACCGTAACGGTTATAAGTTTTATTATAAAAATCACTTTTTAATCGTTATTAACTGAGTTTTATTTTTTGCTCGGAAAATAATCGTTACGTTTTAAGTTTTATGTTTTGCTCGGAAAATAATGGTTACGTTTTAAGTTTTATTTTTTGCTCGGAAAATAATGGTTACGTTTTAAGTTTTATTTTTTGCTCGGAAAATAATGGTTACGTTTTAAGTTTTATTTTTTGCTCGGAAAATAATCATTACGTTTTAAGTTTTATTTTTTGCTCGGAAAATAATAGTTATTTCTTGAGTTCTATTTTTTGCTCAGAAAATAAAACTTAACTTTTGCGTATGCGTATGCGCTTTTTTGCACTTTTTCTTTCGAAATGTGGTTCTTTTTGTTTCTGCCCTGGTATTTGTATTTTCATTACCCACTCCACAGTGGTGTTAAAGGTTCAATGCAGCCGCCCCTGTATATTCACGCATGCGCATGCGCATACGCACAAATTAAGTTTTATTTTCTGAGAAAAAAATAAAACTCAAGAAATAACGATTATTTTTCGAGTAAAAAATAAAACTTAAAACGTAACGATTATTTTCCGAGCAAAAAATAAAACTTAAAACGTAAATTATCGTTTGCTTTTTTCCACTATTTTCATTTTTGTTATGCCAACACAATCAAGCGCAGCTATTCCGCTGCAATTCACTTGATCATGTGGTTGTTGGTGTTGTTGGTTTTTGCTAATAATTCTATTTTTAGAATGTTTAACTTTTAGGTGTGCTCGTCTTTAAGTTATTTGTTTTTTGTTATTTTTTTGGCCTTATAACAATTATATTCAACAATTTATATTGAGCTCGATGCCGTTTTTTAAATGAAAATTTATTGTGGAAAACCAACAGTAATTTGAAAAAATGGTAGAAGTGATAGCTATTCCGGAAATCACCACATTTCCTCATCAGACTTCTTTCAGTAGGATTCGAACCGACGATCCCACTGACTCAGCCAGTTGCCTATGTACCGTGCTAAGTACGCCTTGTAAATTATCGTTTGCTTTTTTCCACTATTTTCATTTTTAACCGACTTCCAAAAAAGGAGGAGGTTATCAGTTCGTCGGAATATTTTTTTTTTTTTATGTATGTTACCGCATAACTTTGGACCACGTCAACCGATTTCGATAATTCTTTTTGCATCGGAAAGGTAGTGTCTCAGAGGTGGTCCCAATCTGGTTGAGATCCGATCAGTGGATCATGAGATATATATATATATATTTTTTTTTTATATGGGAGTTGAAGTCGGTTTTTTTTGTTGCTAAAAATTACTAGTTGTTATGCCAACACAATCAAGCGCAGCTATTCCGCTGCAATTCACTTGATCATGTGGTTGTTGGTTTTTGCTAATAATTCTATTTTTAACCGACTTCCAAAAAAGGAGGAGGTTATAAGTTCGTCGGAATATTTTTTTTTTTTTGTTTTTTGTTTTTTTATGTATGTTACCACATAACTTTGGACCACGTCAACCGATTTCGATAATTCTTTTTGCATCGGAAAGGTAGTGTCTCAGAGGTGGTCCCATACTAATCTGGTTGAGATCCGATCAGTGGATCATGAGATATATATATATATATTTTTTTTTATATGGGAGTTGAAGTCGGTTTTTTTTTTGCTAAAAATTACTAGTTAGAATGTTTAACTTTTAGGTGTGCTCGTCTATAAATTGTTGAATATGATTGTTATAAGGCCAAAAAAATAACAAAAAACAAATAACTTAAGGACAAGCACACCTAAAAGTTAAACATTCTAAAAATAGAATTATTAGGAAAAACCAACAATACCAACAACCACATGATCAAGTGAATTGCAGCGGAATAGCTGCGCTTGATTGTGTTGGAATAACAAAAATGAAAATAGTGGAAAAAAGCAAACGATAATTTACAAGGCGTACTTAGCACGGTACATAGGCAACTGGCTGAGTCAGTGGGATCGTCGGTTCGAATCCTACTGAAAGAAGTCTGATGAGGAAATGTGATGATTTCCGAAATAGCTATCACTTCTACCATTTTTTCAAATTATTGTTGCTTTTCCACAATAAATTTTCGTTTAAAAAACGGCCTCGAGCTCAATATAAATTGTTGAACTTAAAACGTAACCATTATTTTCCGAGCAAAAAATAAAACTATAAACGTAAGCATTATTTACCGAGCAAAAAATAAAGCTTAAAACGTAACCATTATTTTCCGAGCAAAAAATAAAACTCAAAACATAACGATTATTTTCTTGAGTAAAAAGTAAAACTCAAAATATAATGATTAAGCTTGATTTTTATAAGTAAAAATTAAATAAGTAAGAAAGTCTAAGTTCGGGCGCAAGTATTAAATATATGTTTTTTCACCTTTCCGAAACCTTCCGCTAGATGGTAAGCCGGGGTGTATCAATTTTGAGTAAATTAGCGTCCTTCAATTTCGAAATATTGAAGTTTCAAGCATTTCTGAAATTTACCGTTATATGTAAAGCGGCCTCAATTTTATTCCGCTTTCCATAATTTTCAACGTTTTGCTTTTTTGTGGCAAGCACAATATCCACACCGCGTTTGGTACAAATTGGTAGAACGGTTACCGATATACTTATATGT
>NW_023458555.1:66745645-66746169 GCF_013731165.1 Rhagoletis pomonella | reverse complement strand
GGTGTATCAATTTTGAGTAAATTAGCGTCCTTCAATTTCGAAATATTGAAGTTTCAAGCATTTCTGAAATTTACCGTTATATGTAAAGCGGCCTCAATTTTATTCCGCTTTCCATAATTTTCAACGTTTTGCTTTTTTGTGGCAAGCACAATATCCACATCGCGTTTGGTACAAATTGGTAGAACGGTTACCGATATACTTATATGTGATCATAAGTGGACGGTGCCACGCCCATTTTCCAAAATTTTACCATGAACGTATTTCTTGGTAAAGAATTGTTGAAAGCATCAATTTTGAATAAATTGGCTTCAATATTTACTGATTTATCGAAGATTTTGTATTTCTCTAAATTACCGTTATATGGGATGTGAGCGTGGTTATTGTCCGATTTTAAAAAGTTTCGGCGATTTTTTATGCTGTACCAAGGCCAACAACTGTGCCAAGTTTGGAAGAAATTGGTGCAGCGGTTACCAAGATATGCACATGTAACCATAAGTGGGCGTGGCTACGCCCGTTTTCCAAAA
>NW_023458555.1:66731002-66740645 GCF_013731165.1 Rhagoletis pomonella | reverse complement strand
TTAAAACGTAACCATTATTTTCCGAGCAAAAAATAAAACTCAAAACATAACGATTATTTTCTTGAGTAAAAAGTAAAACTCAAAATATAATGATTAAGCTTGATTTTTATAAGTAAAAATTAAATAAGTAAGAAAGTCTAAGTTCGGGCGCAAGTATTAAATATATGTTTTTTCACCTTTCCGAAACCTTCCGCTAGATGGTAAGCCGGGGTGTATCAATTTTGAGTAAATTAGCGTCCTTCAATTTCGAAATATTGAAGTTTCAAGCATTTCTGAAATTTACCGTTATATGTAAAGCGGCCTCAATTTTATTCCGCTTTCCATAATTTTCAACGTTTTGCTTTTTTGTGGCAAGCACAATATCCACACCGCGTTTGGTACAAATTGGTAGAACGGTTACCGATATACTTATATGTGATCATAAGTGGACGGTGCCACGCCCATTTTCCAAAATTTTACCATGAACGTATTTCTTGGTAAAGAATTGTTGAAAGCATCAATTTTGAATAAATTGGCTTCAATATTTACTGATTTATCGAAGATTTTGTATTTCTCTAAATTACCGTTATATGGGATGTGAGCGTGGTTATTGTCCGATTTTAAAAAGTTTCGGCGATTTTTTATGCTGTACCAAGGCCAACAACTGTGCCAAGTTTGGAAGAAATTGGTGCAGCGGTTACCAAGATATGCACATGTAACCATAAGTGGGCGTGGCTACGCCCGTTTTCCAAAACTTTATAATATTCTCATTTTTCGTCTAAAAATTATTGTAAATATAAATTTTGAGTTAATAATCTCCAGTAGTTACTAAAATATCGCAGTTTTCGTATTTCTGAAAATTACCGTTATATGGGAAATAGGCGTGGTTATTGAGCGATTTTAAAAATTTTCGGCCATTTGGTATGTTGTGCGAAGGCCAACAACTGTGCCAAGTTTGGAAGAAATTGGTGCAGCGGTTACCAAGATATATACATGTAACCGTAAGTGGGCGTGGCTACGCCCATTTTCCAAAAATTTATAATATTCTTATTTTTCGTCTAAAAATTATTGTAAATATCAATTTTGAGTGAATTATCTTCAGTAGTTACTAAAATATCGCAGTTTTCGAATTTCTGGAAATTACCGTTATATGGGAAGTGGGCGTGGTTAAAGTCCGATTTCGCCCATTTTCAATACCAACCTACCTTGGATGAAGGGAAACCTATATACCAAATTTCGTTGAGATATCTCAATTTTTGCTCGAGTTATCGTGTACACGGACGGACGGACAGACGGACAGACGGACGGACAGACGGACAGACGGACGGACAGACAGACATGGTTTAATCGATTTCTGTTTTCATCCTGATCATTTATGTATACATTTGTCTATATCTATCTCGATTCGTTTTGGCTGTTACAAACAAGCGTTATGTGAACAAAATTAATATACCCTTGTGCACAAGTGCGCTCGGGTATAAAAATAAAAATCGGTGCCGCTGAAGGTATTCCGAGTAATAAGAAATATATTGGTTTACTCCTTAATCGTTATTTGCGGTCCCTGGATTACACACTTGTAGGTTTTGAAAAATAGAGCTCGTAAATACATCAAAATACTCTCTCGCTCGGAAGAGTTATATTTTTTTTTTAAGAGCACTGCGAGCGGTAGCGTTATTAGCATTATCTTCACCATAAACTTATCAAATGTTCTGCTCACTCATTACTTTGCACGTGGAGTATATGTAAAATAGTTTATTTGTGTTAATGGCATCATTTTTATTTTTATCGTCCCGAGTTTTAAAGTCAGGCGTAAAATATTTATCACATTTTTAAAACACAAAACTTAAAACATCAAAACGGCTAAGCTTTTTACGCCAAACTTTTAATTCAGAAAGTGACAATAGAGAAAAGAACGAGATTAGAAAAATCGATGACAAATAACCAAGCAAGCAAAAAGCACAAAAAGTGTTCCACCGTCTCATCTTCTTCAAGGCAAGATGGTCACATGGACTTGCCATTTACCCCTATCAACAGTCAGGTGTTTGTGCCACGTGAAGTGACCAGTCAGAGGCCAGCAAGTTGTCTGCAGCGTCGTCTGCTCTGTGAGAGCAAACAATTAGATAGACCTTGTGAGATTGAAGGCAACACGAGTTTTGCCAACCTGCATCCCCTCGATGCCTCTCAGTCATTTCTGAGCGAAGTATTCGCCCAGTTTCTGATGGTGGCTTCGATTGCCGAAGGTGGGAGTGCTAAAACCGGTTGCAGACCGTGTGAGTCCGGTCTCAGCGATGGGATCAAACCAGCATTCAGTCTCAAGGAACTCAACATTATAGAATCTCTTCAAAAAATGTAATGGTGGCGTACTATCCTGTAGCATTGAAAGTACACAAGTGCTTAAATCTCTGGCGCCAGCAATTTTCGCCGCGCCCCACTCATTGTCAGAGCAGCATCCGGTTCTTTTTAGTCTGCAGGTGGCCTTTAAGGCTTCCCCACTTATGAAAACACAGAGTAACGGTAAGTGCAGCAGTGCGTCAAGAGCACTATACACCACTCAAAAAATTAAAGTTAAATAAAGAGGCTATCAAGCAGAGTGTCCAGATTTGGCGATTTTGCGCAAATTTGGCGATTTTTTTTTGATATTTTCGCGTAAAAATTTAGGAAATCGCCGTTGGCGATTTTTTCCCTTCAAATAAATTTTTTCCAATTATAAAAATATACAAAACTTAGTTTTCCACGATTATTTTGCAGAAGAGGCTAATGAACTGCGTGATAAACTTTACTTAAGAAGCATATTAAAAGACTGTCAAAAATGTTCAATCACGCTAATCGAAGAACTTTTGAAACGATTGCCTAGTTAATTAAATACTTTTAAAAAAGCTTTGATTTTTTCTCCAGAAAAGTGTGTGAATCGCATGAGGGCGAGTTTGAGGGACCTGCCAATTCACTATTTGACTTTGAATGAAAGAAAAGTAGCGGAAACTGAATATTTAAATCTTTTAAGTTTCCCATGAAATAACTTTTCTCAGAACCATTCCATCCGACTCTGAAGAATTTTGGAAAATTGCTTACGGAGTGAAAACCGCAACAGGCAATAAAATGTTTGGAACAGAGCTGTGTAAGTGTGAAATCATTTTCAATTTTAAATCAACAATTTTTTTCTATCCAGTTTTCATTACTTATTCTTCGCTTAGGATTGAGGTTTAAAATTTTTGAATTTTCCATTCTCTCAAAGCACATCACATATTCATAGCAAGATTGAAAAAACCAATGCCCAATCAAAAAAAGGTTTAACACTGAATGAGTATTGAAAAGGCTGCAATCTTTTATGTGTGTGCATTCTTTAACTCAGTACCAATCATTAGTTCAAAGCCACCCTGGTAAATAACTTTTTGATAAAAATGAAGATTTTTGACAATTACTCAATTGTAAAAATTCAAACCGGCGTTACCCAATTTAAGTTTTTTGGTAGAGGGGATTTTATATCATATGTTTGGGATTATATATAAAACAGTTGTATTAACATTTACGTTTTAAATATAATTCATGTTTTATCTTGAAAATGTTTAAAATTTACATTAAATTAGATAACTACTTCGCATAAGCTTTACATTTAGGTTGATAAAATTTTAGTGAAAATATTTTAAAAATCTTAGTGTCTTTAATAAAAAAATAGCTCATCATAAAAATTGTATCGCCGTTCGGCGTCGGCATAAGTTTGTGGGTCCCTCCCATTTGTGTGACAGCAAAGGCGCACGCTACAAATCGGAGGAGATGCTCGGCCAAAACTTAGCAAAAGTGTCAAGGCCAAAATATGATTATTATAAATAAATTTAGTTTCAAACAGGTCTCAACCCTCTTCAAACACCTCAAAAGTATTCCCAATATTATTTAGTTGTAAACCCGCATGAGTCCGAAATTAACATTTTTTAGCAGAATTTCCAGATTTTACCGGAAATCGTACATGGTTTTCTGGCAACTGAGAGGACAAATAAGAGAGTAAGTAAGGTCATCTCTTTGTCAGAAGCTACCTGGTGGTAAATTCTGGTAAATGTGTCAAAAGATCCGATGTAGAGTGTTTGACAACCAAATTGTAAACAAAATAGAAGTGCACTCTGCTAATGCATGTTGAAAAGTAAATAATTCCTTGCTTGAGTGGATGCTAATGAGTTTTGGTTAAATTACAAAACGCTTAAAAAGGTATTAGCCGTCATTTTACGTTTAAAAACTTTAAAACTTTAACACATTACCACCCTATACTCTATATGTGGTTGACGATTGAACTAAATCGTTGTTTATTTGGGTAAGATTAAACTATATTTTACTATTCAATATTGGAGTTGGTGTCAAACAAAAATTAATAATTTATTGTTATGTATGCAAATGAGAACTACAATTCTGAGCTTATTGAGCATCTCTTAGTCAAAAACAAAAGCAATTTTGCTTGATCAAGTTTCGAATCTAAGAAGAAAATGTTTTTAACAAACAAAAGGTTAATAATAAAATTTGAAGGATTTAAGATATTGCGTATGGTAGCATGAAACGTCACAATCTTCTTAATTGTCAGGCTGTTGATATGGCTACGAAAAAGTGACAATGGAAACACATAGCTGAAGATTTCATACTTACAGTGGGATAAACTTCAAACCTCTAATATAAATTAGTTAAATTTAGTTATTATTTTTTTTTATCAATTTTAAGTTTTCGTTTGGAACAATTTTCATGAACTTATCTATTAGGAGATCTCTTTGGAAAATTACCGTACATCCGATATCTATTGAAATTTTGACATCCTCACTTTTTGGAAAAAGAAGTTCAAGATACAAGTTTATGTGCAAAAAATAAATTAAACAATAAAAGTCTCCTCATATTTATGGAACTTAAAATAGAAAAATTGTTATTTCATTACCCAGACTTTATGAAGAGCCTACTCTATAAGTAATAGTAGAAATTCTGAAGTGAGTTCAGTCAAGACGTCATTCAAAAGTTTTGAAGAAAATCACTTTTCTCTTTTGTGAAAATTTGTGACTATCTTATGCGAGTATTGTCGACAAAATGTTAGTCTATGAATGACTAAAAATTAACGAATAAATGTTTAATCGCGATTAATGATTAAAATTAATTAGGCGATCGCTGTGGTGTAGTGGTTAGAAGTGCGCGCTACCATTCCGCAGGGTGTGCGTCCGAGCCCAGTTCCGGCCAACAAAAAAAAGAAAATGTTTTTTGTAATAGTGGTCGGCCCCCGGCAGGAGTCGGCGTAAAACTGTAGATCCCTTCCCTTTGTGCGACAACATCAAGGCGCATGCCACAATCGGAGGAGTAGCTCGGCCAAACCCTAACATATGTCGATGGTCCTCTGCAATAACGGCGCAATTCAAAATTTCAGGTTTAGAAAAATACATAATTTGAAAGCTTACAGTATGACAGTATGACATATTATTGCTAAATTACGAAACAAAAAATCTTTAATTGGCTCTACTGAAATATATGAAATTTTTAGTTGAGTCGATATGTAAGCGCCTTTCTATTATTATTAGTAATCATCAACACAATTCCAAATTACATAAACCCAGTCACAGCCCTTTTTTGTATTCAACGCTTCCAGAAATCACATAATACATAAAATAAATAAAAGCTGTTTTGATTAATATTACATAAACTGGAAACTGTTAAAAATAAGTGCGCTTGAGTACATAGATTAGAACCCATTTAGTTCCTAAAATGTCCGTTTGCAACACATAACAATAAAAATGCACATCAAATAGCTAAGAATGATGAAGGAAATCGATTCAGACATGCCTGTTTAACTGGCCGTGCGTTCTCAAAACAAACACATGTTAATTAAGGGGATATTCAAGTATTATGTAACCAGTGGGACGCGGGGGTCTTGGTTTGCTTATTTTTAGAGACAAGGGGCAACATTTCTTCAAATAAGTAAAACATTAATTACATACGCACAAATTTTGCCTGCAATTTCGATCACAATTGAACACTGCACTTCACTCTCGTTTCGAATTTTCGAAAGCGTTTTTTAAGCTATTTATGGGTTTAACACTTCTTGTGGGCACTTGATATTGTAAAAAAAATATGCGCAATTCGCTCCCTAACTACATTTTTTTTTGTAAAGAACGCCCGTTTGCTTTAAATTTGAAAAATACAATTATTTTTTTTATTTTGTATACATCTGTCATTTGTTACAAATGAAGAAAAGTCCAAGAGTTGCCAAGTATAAATATCTTTATATCTATTTATTAAAATAATAATTTACAATAATAATTTATTTAATTAATACTTTATTAAAATACAAATTTGAAGTGCAAATACATTTGTAAAACTGTTTATCACAAAATGTTATTAATTGTTTGCAAGCATACTATAGTTTTCATGCATTTTGAGAATAAATAATCTAATATGTGTACATATATATCGTCGTTTAAAGTACAAAACCGCGTATCGTCATTCTGCAAAACCGTGTGACTGACATTGGCTGCCAAAAATTGGATTTGCTCACAAAAGCTCTTGGCTCAATTCTTATCCATTCGTCCTGAAATATACTAGCCAGAAATACGTTTGCTTTATAAAAAAGATAACCATTTTGAAATATGGGTGACTTTACTCTCTAGAAAATAATTTATGCAATTACGCGGTTTTGCATTTTCTTGATACGCGGTTTTGTACTTTAAACGACGATATGTATAGCATGTACTTACGGCGGCCGCCGTAGCAGAGTGATTACATGTGCGTACTTCCACTCCATAGGACCATGGTTAAATACCTGGTCAGATCATAACCCAAAATAGCAGTCGTCCTTCGGCACGCAATGGCAAACCTTCGAGTATATTTCTGCCTCGAAAACTCTTCTTATAAAATCAGAACTCATGCCTCAAGTTTGAGCAGAAGTTCGGCCAAACACTTAGAAAAATATTTTAGCACCAAATATTTATTTGTTTACTTATTTTGAGGGAGATGGCAATCTTCTGGTTTCACATTTTGAGTACAAAAATTTCAACCCTGATACAACAAATAGTATTAGTCATGATAAAAACATTACAAGGTAAATTCATTCTCTCATTTCGTCGGCCATAATTTTTTTCTGACGTTTGCCAACATTTTAAAATCATATAAAATTGAAAATAAAGAAAAATTAATTGTTCACAATTGTTGTTGTTTGAGATTGAAAATGAGAATGTGTGTGTGAGTTTGAGTTTTGATTTTAAAATTATATTGTTGGCAAACGTCCGACTGCCTCTCAATGGTTTTACCTTGTTATGTTTTTATCATGGTGTTAGTACTGAATGATATTGACAGATTGCATTCCCATAAACGTCCAATCATACATGATTGAGTTCCTTTTTTGCATTCACATTCTCTATGTGAATGGGTGTCAACCATTCCATAACACACTACATATTTTGTGTTTACAATTTGTAACCAATCTCAAGAGTGGTTGTTAAATTTTTTAAATCAAACAATCACATTTTTGAAACGAAAAAAATGAGAATGCACACTCAATTGATTCAATCATTACACAGCTCTGGTTTGGAAATATGTACAATTAAATTCATATTATTATTCTTGCCGCACTCACATGCTTTGTTGAGCTCGTTTTTTCCGTAATGAATTCAAGCCTTAGGAAGCCTTAATTCAATAGTTCGAATAAAGTGTTATATAAAGGCTAATGGTTTCCGCTGCAAAACGTTTCCAATATCAAACAGTATGTTTTCAAGGTTGATCTCGCCTTATTATAGGTTTTTATTTAATTTTTAGCGCCGAGCTCTTAAAGGCGGATTGTGCGATTAATCAATTAATATGAGTTATAATAAATTTAATAATTGCGCAGTCCTATCGCAAAATGTGTTGAACCAAATATTTTTAAAAAGTATGCATATTTTTAAGGAAAATTGTTTTTACATTACTATTACACAAGTGACTTGTGGTTATTTATTATTAATGGTATTATATTCGTTTTTATATATAAAATAACAAGATCTCATTTTTAAAATAAAAGATTTGTTAAATCGATTTCATTAATTTAATTTAAAAAAAAATTGGCGATTTTTGGCGACTTTTTTTCAGAAATTGAACAGAACAGAAGAATTGTTTGGTTCTTTACGTTGAAACCAGATAAAATTTCGTCGACCCCCATTTACAACTCATGGACCCCCATATTTTGTCCACGTCACCGTGGACCCCCGTCGAGTCTTCCACCTGCGGGTCCACCTGGACCACTTTGGGAATCACTGAGCTAGATGAACAGAAGCTGCTTCGGTTAAAACTGTTTTATGAGATATTGGCGTTAAACTTGTTGATGTGTTATAACTTTGTTGTTGTTGTAGTATTGAAAAGAGTTGTCTACTGCGGAAAAAATCGTTAGATTGCCAGTATTCGACCCTAATTTAACTGTAATAAACGCTTTCGATCGAAAAATATGTTACTATGTTTTTTCTGAGTTACGCTCTTTTTGGAAAAATAAAGGAGATCATAATCTTGTCCAGTGGTCCAAATTATGCAAAAAAAACTCCTTTAAAAAAGTAATTTTCATTTCGTAAAATTGTGTTTTTAAACGAGTAGAATTTAGTTCCTTCAAACGATGTATTTCAATGTACATACATCATGAAAATTTTGTACAAAATTCCTTAGGCGCGGAACGCCGTCGCCGCCGCGCCGATATTTTCGTAACTCGGCGGCGGCGCGTGAGGAATGACAAAAATCGGCGGCGGCGGCGGCGTGGCTCGGCGGCGTATACCTCTAGTACATAAAGAAAGTAAGAGCGTTTGTGAATCGGTAACAAAGTTCGCGGCAAGTAAATTTTTGACAAGTTTGAGGTGAGTAAAATTTCAGTAGCCCATGAGGCTAGTGAAATTTTTGACAAATGCATAGAAAATTTTGACAATTGCAAAGATTGCTGCTCTGTGTAATTTTTCGTAAAATAAAAGCTTAAGTTGATGAACTGCAATCAATGATGGTAGATGTTTTCTTAAAATATTAATTTCACTCAATTTGTAATAGTTTATTGCGCATAAATCTGCGGTTATCAAAAATTTACTGCTGTCAAAAAGATTTCATTTCACACGGCAGCTTGGCAAAACTGTCTCACCATAGTAAAACTATTATTCAACAGCTTTCCCATAGAACTTTGCTACCGATTCACACACGCCCTATATAACAAAATTAAAAGTAAATGCCTTTTTAAAGTTAATTTAGCCTTTCTTTCAAGTTTTTATAGCCTTAAAATCCCAACCCTGTTCATAAATATATCAACCGGAATCCTACTTAAGAAATAATGTAATAAGTGGCTTTTAGACCTGGCAAGTAGACGTGAATGCAAACAAGACCACTTTTAACTATGTTACCAGACACTTTATGCTTATAAAGAAATTAATGATCCGAAAAATTTACTAAACCTGCTAAAATGTGCACAAAACATTCATAAAATGTCTAATACATTAATATTTAAATACCACACATCAGTCGAGTAAATTAGTTACACGTGTTTTTCATATTTATTCAACAATTTTATAATTTTATACAAATTCGCCAAAAAACGCGTCACACGGTTACACTCGATTGGTTTGACAGCACTTGCAGCAGAAATGAAAATTGATAGTGCAGCACGAGCAAGTTGAAGTTATTTCTCGAAAGCGATTTGCGTAATTTCAGCTGCAGT
>NW_023458555.1:66721986-66730992 GCF_013731165.1 Rhagoletis pomonella | reverse complement strand
TTTATAATAAAAATCACGAGAGCATTATGTTGTTATCTATATATTAATACGCTAACAAAAATTTTGTCTCCGTTCGTTTGGCGATTGTACCGAACCGATTTCAAAACCAACATCATTGGAAAGGCATTTTACCGTAGATGAGCAGAGTTTTTATGGTTTCACAATTGGTTGAAAATTACGGCCAAAACCGTCGTTTAAACATTTTCGAATTGTGTATAGATGTTGCTGCAACATGTTCAATTTGACATGTTTCGCCTGTTGTTTCACTACACATTTAAAACTAAGCTTTGAAATAAAGATAAATATGAAGATGAAGAAATAAATGATAACGATGAAGTCAAAAAAAAGAAGGCAAAAGTGAACATAAAGACGAAAATGGAGACAATGACAGATACTTAAGAATTAGGGTAACTAAAAGGGTAAGAACATTTCTTGAATTTATGAAGTGAAACTTCTTTAGCGGCAGTTGGTTGGTTGGGAGTAAATTGTCAAATTCAAGGGGAATAACGCACATGGAAATAGTTCGCAGCGGTTTAGCGGTTTGAGAATAAAAACAAAAACAAAGATGCCTAGAGGTACAGGCAAAAACGAAGGTCAAAGTAAATTTAAACACTTTAAGGTAAAGGTGAAGAGGAATATGCAAAAATAAAGATAAATATGAAGAAAAGGATGAGGATGAAGATCGATATTGTTATCGATATAAAACACGATATTTTTATCGATATAATAATCGATATTGCTATCGATAAAATAATCGATACTCTTATTGATTAAATAACCGCTATTGTAATCGATATAATAATCGATATTGTTATCGATACAATAATGGATATTGTTATCGGTATAATAATCGATTAAATAATTGTTTTTGTTATCGATTTAGTCATTTATATTGTTAACGATATGTACAATAATCGATACTGATGATTGTTATATTTATTGAGAAGTTAATCGATTTTACAATCGTTGTATTTTTCTATATGTTTATGGATATTGTTATCAGTATTTTTATCGACACAGTTATCAACAGGGTTATCGGAACATGGAATGTGATCACATTACATGACATCACATCACATTTTATCACATGATATTAAGAGACATCACATGATATTACATCACATAATATGATATCACATCACACGATATCAGGTGACATGACATTATATGATATGACATCACATTATATGACATGACATCACATGACTTGACATCACATGATATGACATCATATGACATGACATGGCATTACATGACGTGGCATCTCATGATATGACATCATATGGTATGACATCATATGACATGACATCGCAGGATATGACAACACCTGACATTGCATCCTATCACATCACATAAAATCACGTCACATCTTATCACGTCATCGCACCTCATCTCATCTACGTGAATAGAAAAAGAAAATGATTTAAGCAAAGATGTGAAAGATAAAAACAAAGATGAAGACCAAGGTAAAGTTACCGATTTCAAAACCAAAAACACCGTTAGAAAGATAATTTTCTGTAAATGAGGAGAGTTTTTATAGTTTCGAAATTGGTTGAAAATCGTCGTTTAAAAATTTCCATATTTGTGTATGGTTGTTTTTGCAACCTGTTCAATTTAAGCTGTTTCGCATTTTGTTTTACTTCGTATTTGAAATTAAACTTTGAAATAAAGATAAATATGAAGATGAAGAAACAAGTGATAACGGTGAAGACAAAAAAAAAGGCAAAAGTGAAGATAAAGACGAAAATTGAGATAAAGAAGAAAATGGAGACAATGAGAAATACATAAGAATTAGGGTAACTGAATTGAAATTTTCCGATAGGAATCGAAATAAAATCAGCCATAAAAGGTACCAAAACCATCGAAGTTTATGATTATTGAAATTTATCCATGCTTAATAAGTTATCGCAACGTATCGAATTATTCAAACTGATCAATGTTTACTGAGTTGTCAAAATTTATAGACACAGAAACTTAGTTATCCAAATTTACGGATCGTTATCGAACTATAAAAACGTGTGGGATAAACGAAATTTGTCAAGTTAAAGAAATGTATCAAGTTATCGATATTTATTGAATTATCATTATTTATAGACTTAACGAAATATATCGAGGTGTCGTAATGCGTGGAGTTCTTTCAACTTACAGGGTTATCGATAATTATTGATCTACTGAAATTGGTTCGTTCAACAAAGCAAAGTTTATGGAATTTTCAAAATATATCGATTTATCGAAATTTCAAGGTTATATAAGCTTATCGATTTATCACTGCTTATCGAATTTAATCGTCTTAACAAAGTGTAACGAGTTATCAAAATGTTTAGATAGTTTTCGAAAAATGTAGAGATGTCAAAAGTAAAAATTTATAAAGGTATCCAAAGTTTTTACATTTTTGAGTTATCGAAATTTATCGAGCCATCGAATTTCACTTCGAAATTGGTCGAGTTAACGAATTTTGTTGAGTTATCGAATTTTAGTGCTCTTGAAATTCATCGAACTATCGATATGTATCAAATCATCGAAATTTATCGATAAAGTTGAATGTATCGGGTCAATTCCAATGCCTGCCGAAGTCCTCCAAAGACCTTCTGAGATAAAAAAAAAATTAGTTACGTTTTAGCAGAAGATTTTCCGGTTAGTCAATTTATACCATATAAGTATCGCTACGTGTTAAGTTAGAAAACCTCTCCAAGGCTTCTAAAACTAGAAAAACTGTCGAATTTCGACAGTAACTGGCACTCTAGTCTTTTTATTATCTCTCTTCCAAATAAATTCTTTTTATAATCGCCAATTCTATGTGAATAAATTGTTTTCATAATTTAACATGCAAAACAAAAACAAATTGGGAAAAATTATTTTTGTTTTGCTTTATAATTTTGGGAATATTTGTTCACATGAACTTCGTGATTCGTGATGAAATTCGTGAAAATTTACTTTTAAATTTCTCATCAGATTTTGCAAAAAATTTGCCTTCGTGGTTAACAAATTTCGAATTTAAAATTTCCAATGTATGCAAAAAACTTGAATTCGGCTTCCGCAGACCGCCCTCCGATAAGCAATTAGCTTAAGTATAATTTTGATCACTTTCTTCATCCGTTCTGAAACCTAGTTTCGTCAACCCACTTTTTGAGATTATGCATAAATTTTCCGGTTCATCATATTCGACATCTTTGAGTGGACTGATGAAATCTTCTGCTTAAAAAAGTATTACTGCTCGTGATCAGGTAGCATGAATTTAATGAAATGTCATAATTTTATTAAAAGTCAAATGGTTAACAACAACAACGAATGTCATTAAATGAAACTACCTTCGTTTTTGTATTTCACATAGCACGCTTTGATTTAAAAGAAACAAAATCAGAACAGTTTTTGAAACTTTAGATACCACAAACAACAACAAAATACACAAAGATTTTGATTGCTATAATGCTACTACCTGTTTGATATGGCTTGGGTATAGGGTGGCCAAATGCGCTGATTTAATCAGTACATGTGCTGATTTTTTTCTATTGTACTGATTTTTAAGAGCCCGTAATCAGTACTCAAAATTTACTGATTTTTTGGGTTTGTACTGATTTTTACATTTAATAAATGCTTTTGTAAATTGGTGTAATTGACATTTGCTTGAGGTTTACATGTTCAAAACAATGGTTTTTGATAACTCATACGTGTGAGCAGATTGAAACTATTATTAACAAGTAAGAAAGTCTAAGTTCGGGCCGAGCCGAACATTAAATACCCGGCGCAAGTATCAAATATATGTTTTTTAACCTTTCCGAAACCTTCCGCTAGATGGTAAGCCGGAGTGTATCAATTTTGAGTAAATTAGTGTCCTTCAATTTCGAAATATTGAAGTTTCAAGCATTTCTGAAATTTACCGTTATATGAGAAGCGGCCGTTATTTTAGTCCGATTTTAATAATTTTCAACGTTTTGCTTATATGTGGCAAGCACAATAACCACACCGAGTTTGGTACAAATTGGTAGAACTGTTACGTGCCACGCCCATTTTCCAAAATTTTACCATAAACGTATTTCTTGGTAAAGAATTGTTGCAAGCATCAATTTTGAATAAATTAGCTTCAATATTTACTGATTTATCGAAGATTTTGTATTTCTCTAAATTACCGTTATATGGGATGTGGGCGTGGTTATTGTCCGATTTTAAAAAGTTTCGGTTTGGAAGAAATTGGAGCAGCGGTTACCAAGATATACACATGTAACCATAAGTGGGCATGGCTACGCCCATTTTCCAAAAATTTATTTTTCGTCTAAAAATTATTGTAAATATAAATTTTGAGTTAATAATCTCGAGTAGTTATTAAAATATCGCAGTTTTCGTATTTTTGAAAATTACCGTTATATGGGAAGTAGGCGTGGTTATTGAGCGATTTTCGGCCATTTATTATGTTGTACGAAGGCCAACAACTGTGCCAAGTTTGGAAGAAATTGGTGCAGCGGTTACCAAGATATACACATGTAACCATAAGTGGGCGTGGCTACGCCCATTTTCCAAAAAATTATAATATTCTTATTTTTCGTCTAAAAATTATTGTAAATATCAATTTTGAGTGAACTATCTTCAGTAGTTACTAAAATATCGCAGTTTTCGTATTTCTGGAAATTACCGTTATATGGGAAGTGGGCGTGGTTAAAGTCCGATTTCGCCCATTTTCAATAACAACCTACCTTGGATTAAGGGAAACCTATATACCAAATTTCGTTGAGATATCTCAATTTTTGCTCGAGTTATCGTGTACACGGGCGGACGGACAGACGGACAGACGGACAGACAGAAAGACATGGCTTAATCGATTTCTTTTTTCATCATGATCATTTATGTATACATTTGTCTATATCTATCTCGATTCGTTTTGGCTGTTTCAAACAACCGTTATGTGAACAAAATTAATATACCCTTGTGCACAAGTGCGCTCGGGTATAAAAATTAGCTGATTTTTATGGGTTTGTACTGATTTTGATCCCAACTGTACTGATTATGTCACTATAATATCTGGCCACCCTACTTGGGTAATAATTTCCTATAAAAACAGCAAGCTCTGTAGATTTTCTAATTGGTTTTGGAACCTATATACATACGTAAGCAAAATTTGAAATTTTACAGTTATATGTAAACAAAACAGACAATTTGAAGAGGAAACCTTTGAAAAGCTAAATACACGGGTACCAAGATCTTCTACGCAAAATTATAACCTTAGAAATAATCTCCATACATATGTGCCCATCGATTCGAATCACAAGCGTCCAGATTTTAAAATATAAACTGGTTCATAGGTATGTCATTTTTATGAGCCGTTAGGGCGCCAGAATACCGAAAACAGGACAAATGCGGGACATTAAAAGAAATACAGAACATTTGGCGTCCCGTATGAAATAAATAAATCACCAGGACAATAGATGAAAAAGAGGACTGTCCCGTATAATAGAGGACGGATGGTCACCGTACCTATAGGTAGAGAAATGTATACATATGTACCTCATAATAAATGTATGCAATCTGCGATGGGATTTTATTTTCCGCTCAGATTTTACACGTCATTTACTCCGAAGGCTTTATTAAAACTATAAACGATGTGAATTTTTTGCCATTTATTCGCTTTTTCGTAATTTACTCGAAATTTGAGGGTTTAGAAGTCACACGGACCTCAGATTTCGGATTCAGCGGGTCGAAATACATGTCAGTAGGTGGGTCTGGTTAAAAGCACACACACCACTTTTTTTGCTATATGTACAGGAGCGGCGAAACGACCTGTGCCCGGGTGGGTAGTTCTGCTGGTGGCAAGAGTATACAGGTAAAAAGAATAGGTAATAAGCAGGGAACGGATTTTTAGGACCTAAAAACCTATAAAAAAGGCAAAATAAAGTAACGAAATAGGCTGGAAAAGGCAAATTAAAATAGCGAAAAAGGCAGGAAAAGGCACTAAGTGTTGCAACAAAGGCAAAAAATGGCAAAACAAAGTAGCAAAAAAGGCAGGAAAAGGCACTTGGTATTGCAAAAAAAGCAAAATAAGGCTCTAAAAAAAGACAGCAAATACGAAGAAAAATCCAAAAAAAAAAGGTCACACCATACTACGGCAAACAACTTATCTTTCTTCTGAGATGACACCGCAAAGGGCTCACACGTGCATTTGGACTTACATTGCACTAATTAACTAAATAAATATTAATTATCCAAAATAAAAGTAGTTTTTGATTTAATTGGTTATTGTACTACGCGATATACCAAAACGCTACATATATACACTTTCAAAAGTCGCTATAATATTTATTGTACGTATTTATTTATACAAGTTCAAAAGTCTCCATCTTCTGATGAACTTAGAAAACTGCAAGAAAACGTGGTAGTTTCGGTGCCTAGTGGAAGACGTCGTAAAAAAGAAGCAGACCAATCTTCAAGAGAGAGAACGCGAAAAGTTAAAAAAAAGCTAGCTATGTAAAAGTTACTTGCAACTTTTATTTCCGAAAGTTTTTTTCTGCAAATCAGCAAAGAGGACTTTCTGGCTGTTTACACGGGAAAGTAGACTTTCGATTTCGCATTTTGACAGCAAAGTTCGTAGAAAAAGCGCCTGCATTGCCACGTTTAACCGCACCTTTACATTTATCAGATTTCTCTAATAGTTTATAATTAACAATAATATCTAATAATTTTACGCGCATATACAATAAGGGCGGTTGAATTTTTATAAATCTCATTAATTTTTGGTCAAAAATAATAATTTGTCTACATTATTTGGATCTGAATATTTTCGTTGCTGGATTAATATCTGCCCCTTGTTTGAAAGTACATGTTCGCTTGGAACAGGCGCCGCCGCAAAGCAAATCGTAATACATACATCCTTTAAAGCGAGGGTTACCATAGATATTACAAATAGTGTTGACACAAGAACTGTTGCAGTTTGAAGACTGTTGCAATAAATACAAGAAGTCGAGAGTGTTATTTCCGACCAGGGTTGCCACTCACGTAAAAAATAATTCCCATCAATTTGAAAAAAAAATCTACCAAATCTGGAAAATATCTCTCAATAACTTGTTTAGTTATTTTAATTAAAACCATATATTTTTTCTATTTTCTCTGTTACTTAAACAAGAATTGCCATTTTTTATTAAGGACCTCTTTATTTAACTATTGATATAGTATTTGAGATCACATTAATGGTACCTATCTTCTCGGTTTAATGCAACCAAAATCAAAAATGATGAAATTAAAGGCAATAACGAAACTTCATCATTTGAAAAAATTTCAACTCGAGTTATTATACAGGGCAACACTGCATTTTTTGTGCTGGTTACGAATATGCAAGTATAAAGTTTCCACCGGCTATAGATTTTGAGAAAAACGAGGTCAAAGTCTCGAAAAATCGCGTTTTTGCCATATTTGAGAAGCTCTAGCAAAAAATAAAAGCTGATACAACCTTCTACTTAGGCTTAAATTAAAGCAAGAACTCTCGACCACTATCCCTGAAAATACCATTCTTTCCCCTTGACCCTATGGTTACTTATCTTATATATAAATAGTAGAGTGTCCAGGTTGGCGATTTCTTTTTGAATATTTGCGTATAAAAATTTATGATTCTTGGCGATTACCTAGCCAATCAAATACTTTTAAAAAGCTTTGATTTTGTCACCAGAAAAGTGTGTGAACCATAAGAGGGCGAGTTTCAGGGACCTGCCAATAACTTTTTTCAGAACCATTCCATCCGACTCTGAAGAATTTTGGATAATTTCTTACGGAGTGAAAACCGCAACAGGCAAAGAAATGTTTGAAAATACAAGTAAAGTAACCTTTATATTATTATCCTTGCCGAACTCATATGCTTTTGTTGAGCCGTTTTTTCCGTAATGAATTCAACAAGAACTAAGATTCGAAATAGGATGAGGTTGGAAAGCCTTAATTCAATAGTTCGAATAAAGTTTTATTTGAAGGCTAATAGTTTCTGCTGCAAAACGTTTCCTATATCAAACAGTATGTTATCAAGGTTGAATAGCTCAATATATGTCAACAACAGAAATGTAAATGATTCAGACACTATAGGTGATTTTGAAGAAATTGTGGAAATAGCTGATCTCGTCTTATTATAGGTTTATATTCTATTTTTAGCGCCGAGCTCTTAAAAGCGGATTGTGCGATTAATCAATTAATATGAGTTATAATAAATTTAATAATTGCGCAGTCCTATTGCAAAATGTGTTGAAAAAATATTTTTAAAAAGCATGTGTATTTTTAATGAAAATTGTTCGTAAATCACTATTATATAAGTGATTTGTGTTATTTATTATTACCCTCCGAAGGTAATGTATTATTCGTTTTTGGTTTGAAAAACTATATTATAACAAGATCCCATTTTTAAAATAAAAGAATTGTTAAATAGATTTCACGAATTTTATTTAAAAAAAATTTGCGATTTTTTTTCAGAAATTGCGATTTTTTTAACATTCTAACATCCTAATAAATAGGCAAACTTGTTTTCTTTACGGGGCTAAACTATACTTTTCAGGTATAAACAATTATATATCATTAGGTATTTTGATGCTGATGTGCAGACAATTTTTAAAATTTCAAATTAGTTGAACATAAAGCGAAAAAATCTATTCAAAATTGACACCAATACCAATGCCATACATGTACACATGCTTGGGGCGGAAGTGCCTCCTAAATGTATTGATACTGAATTATGGACAGAAATATGCTAAGCAACAGTTTAGGAATAAGATTTATGTAGATTAAGATTCATGTAAGGAAGCAAGAAAAGTTGAGTATGTACAAGAAGGAAGGGATGAAGGCAAAAATTAACATAAAAGTAAAGAACGCTTAAGATAAAGAAACAGAGAAAGGAAAATTTAAATACTCTGTATAATAACAAATCTGTGGGTGAATATATGTATACTATACATTGTATAGATGAAAAAAAGAATGAAGATGAAGATGAAGCTGAAGATGGAGATGAAGATGAAGATGAAGATGAAGATGAAGATGAAGATGAAGATG
>NW_023458555.1:66700061-66721976 GCF_013731165.1 Rhagoletis pomonella | reverse complement strand
ATGAAGATGAAGATGAAGATGAAGATGAAGATGAAGATGAAGATGAAAATGAAGACGAAGATGAAGATAAGCATAAACATACATATGCATGTGTTGTGGTATGTTATGTTACGTTATAGTTTGTGATGTTATGTAATATTAGGTTATGTTGTGTTATGCAATGTAGTACTATGCTATGCTAAGTACTAAGTTAAACTCCTCCAATGATAGCTTCAAGGTTAGTCCTTTTATTAAAACAAGAAAAAGGAAAGGCGTGTAAAAAAATAAACCTAATAAGTAATAAAATTATAGTTTAAAAAACCCAGCAACGCGCTTTTATTACAATAAGAACTAAAAAGAAAACAATTATTTATTGATTTAAAGATTCGTTAAATAAGCAAACGAAGTTCCCTAACTTGATGTTCTTTAACATTTTAAACTAGCATAAAATAGCATTAAAGTAATTGGCATGTAGTCATAGTCGAAATAAAGTCCATTGAAAAGTTAGTTGCAGTTATTTTTTACAGGCATCCCATTGGAAACATGCAGCACCCCATTGGTAGAGGGCTTCGGGTGTACGAGTTTGTTGTAACATCAGGAGTTGAAGACGTCCACCAATTACGTCGCAAGCAGATTTCCCATTTGAACTTGCAACTAAGCTCAATTCTGCAATTTTCTTGAAGGGATTTTCATGATTTCAGACCTTTAGTAAAGTTAATATGATTATTCATATTGTTTTTGTTTTTTACACACCTTTCCTCTTTCAAAAATATACAATTTCATAAAATTTCAATGACTATTTATCATATTGCTCCAGCGTTAGACGATCTAGAGTCAATACGCCTTTAGTATCCCATTACGGCTATCTGGGTACTTAAAGTTGACATTAAAGACAATGTTTTTACGTAAAAATAAAAAATTTTAAAAATGGTACAATCCAAGGTACATTGAACAGGTAGTATCAGTAGAGCAGCTGATTTGATTTATTTTCAAATTATTTGGTCTCGAAAATGTCAAATATTTTTAATTTTTTCTCACAAAAATTCTGAATTGTTAAAATCCATTTGCATGTGAAACCTTTTTCCATACAAAACAAGCGATTGAATAGCAGCTTTTGGAACGTTCGCCCAACTCAGCAGCACAACCGCTGATTACTGGCCCTTGTAAAGGATGGATCAATGCTTCGAGAAGCAAACAAATTTACTAGGAAAGAAAGTTGCAACAATTTTTATTTTTTCCAATTTCAATTTTTTATTTTTTATAATTTTTTGTATTTCACATGGCACGCTTTGATTTTGAAGAAAAAATTCAGAACAGTTTTTGACACTTTCGATACCAGAAGCAACAACAAAATACACGCAAATGTTGTTTTTGCTCTACTGATACTACCTGTTTAATGTGCCTTGGTACAATCGAAAAAAAAATAGAAAAGAATGTCTACTTAATTTTTTTTTTGTTTTCTATAACGTATAATGTAATTTAAAAAATGTTGAATTAAAGCCCATAATAAGATGCGAGAATTAAATTTTTCATTAGGCTTCGTTAAAAGGTGTCCAAGATACAGCACTTTAAAGAAAGGTATGTATGACCTTTGCTTAAAGTTTAAGTCCCGTGTAAATAGGCAACCCTATTTCAAATCGGCGAAATATGCTGCACATATCACAGCGCACGGCAATGCGCGCGAGTGACGAAAGCAGCCACAGTAGCATGCTGAAATGACTCGCTTATATATACACGAGATTTGGAAGTTTTTATCCAGACGTTCATTCGACATGTTTGAGATATCGTTGGAAAGGTCCTGCAGAGTGTGTCCAGAAAATGCATTCAAGCTTCATAAACGATTAACCGGATTCTTAAAAATTAGGCTAAGGGGGCATGTGGGTACACCCGACCTATTTAGTGTTATTCTATAGGCCAATACCTTTCAAACGATACCTTATATACAGGGAACGGATTTTTAGGACCTAAAAACCTATAAAAAAAGGCAAAATAAAGTAACGAAATAGGCTGGAAAAGGCAAAATAAAATAGTGAAAAAGGCAGGAAAAGGCACTAGGTGTTGCAAAAAAGGCAAAAAAATGCAAAACAAAATAGCGAAAAAGGCGGGAAAAGGCACTAGGTATTGCAAAAAAAGCAAAATAAGGCACTAAAAAAGACAGCAAATACGAAGAACAATCAAAAAATACATTTATTTTAGAAATGTTTGTATTACAAGTAAAAAGAGAAAAACTATGAACTAGTTTCATTTTATGAAAAATTTGTACTTAGAATCTTTGACTATTTTATCCTTTCTAGTTTCTAACTCATAAAGCTTTAATATGTATAGTTGTAGTAACATTGAACCACAAGATGCATTTTGAAGTTTCCTGGCAGCATTTTCATTCGATTTTCGCGAAGAAAAGCCTTGAATGTAATAAATGTGTGCTCGACGTAAGTTGATACAAGCGGCGCCCAATTTAAATATGGAACGTTTGAAACGTTCATATTATCAGGAATAAGGGCGTTTTCCGCGCCCTCTACAATTTTATCCACACCCCTTATTGTCTCCAAGCCTTCGTTAGCTGAGAAAACGGCTTTGAATTTTTCCAACACCAATTTGGCAAGAGGTCTCTGCGCTTCTACAAGCCGCATGAGCAATGTGTATATTTTTTAATCTTAAAAAAAAAATTGTAAAAGCTATAATCACTTTTTTAAAGGAAGAAAAGGCAAAAAAGGCAAATATCTTAAAAAAGGCAAAAAAAAGGCAAATATCTTAAAAAAGGCAACATCAAATGTGTATATATGGAATCAGGGAAAGCTAAATCGTGGACATTCTTAATCGAATATAGTATATCTCTTTAGCAGAAAAAAAGGCAATTTCCATAAAATCCGTTCCCTGCTTATATATTAAGTTCCGGCTACTAGTTGGAAAGATATGGAGGTAAATGTGTTTTGGTTCGTGTCTCCACTACGAGATGCTTTGGTATGTATGTGGCGTCCGTACGTACCTTCATTTAATTTCCTTCAAACTTTCAGGAATTAAAGTACAAAAAAAACTAAGAAGGTTTTGTTCCAGGATGTTTTGATTCGTATGCCTTTGTGGGCGTGGCTGCTGCCTGAAATTGGAAAAAAAAGCAATTTTTTAAACTGCCACTGAGGCCGCACTACTCAGTCCATGTCACTGATGTGGATATCAGTAGAAGGGTCTTCAACCCAGCTATCTAACGCTATATTCTGTGTTTTTAAAATATAAATATGTCATAACGTTACCGCATGAAAACTAAAAATCGGGCTGCTGAAAATATATGTACATTTCGGGCATTTTCTTAAAACTGGTGAGTCGATTTTGTTCTAGGTTTCCGCAAGTCTAGCCCAAAATCTCTGCTTTCATCTCGTATACAGCTTATATCTGGAAAAACTCTTGTTGTGGAGATATTGCGATTGAAATTGAAAAAATGTTGCTCCAAAAAGTGTCAAATGGTTAAAAATTAACATATCCGTCTAATTTGGTTACTTTAAGATATAAAAATATTGCCCGATTGCCACTTAAACCGAAATTCTCTGCAAATCGGGGAATTTCACTCGAGTTGACAAGTTGAAGGATGCAGCTGTGCTAATCACTTCGTATATGTCGTGGAAACCACAATTTGTGTGTATTTTAGAGTTTTTTTTCAGTCACATGCCAAAATTGTAACATTTTTCCCCATTTTAATTCCAGGTATGTACACAGTATGTAACTATGCTACATGGGTTCATCACCCGCACTTAACCTACCTGGGAATACGCGTACTATATTATACATAAATATGTATGTATGAATGCATTTAGTTCGCCCAATGTGCCGCTACTACTTACATACATAATCTTAACAAAAATTTAACTACGAGGCAATAAGACGAATACAGTTGTTAATTGTATACAAAGTTTGTACCAAGTTGATAAGTTTTTATCATTTTTCATATTTTTTTATTTTAAATTTTTCGAAAACAAAAGATATGATCATTATTTTTCGCTTTATTCCGTATTCGAAAAATTATATGTTTCAATGGACACATCGATTTGAATACATAATTTAGATTTAGATAATATTCTTAGCAATTTATTCGAGAAAAATAAAACAAAAATAATTGATATCAAATACAGTAAAACCCGCTTAAGTACCTCACGAAAAATGTGAACTTTTTGAGGTACTTAGGCGGGTTGGGTACTTAAACGAACCCGCTTAAGTACCTCGATGCGGGTACTTAAGCGAACATAGTTACTGATGTAGTTACATCTTCTTGTTAACTTACATAAATACTTGAATAACAACATTTAATGAAGTATGCATAGTTTAAAACCAAAATCGTAGCATTACTTAAACACATAAACAAGTAAAGAAAAACTTTATTAAAAAAATATTTAGTGCAATGGTATGTCATTTTTGCAAGAATTAAATTGTTTAAAAAGTCAAAGTTGGACATACCATTTTGTACCAAACTCAAAATGATATTGTTTGCCACTTATGTTTATTTATTAATTTTTAAGGGTTTTCAATCAATTAAAATGCAGTTCATTCCCTAACAAATACCATATAAGATTTTGTAGAACACTTAAAAAAAAATCATCATAATTTCAAACTTTTTTCAGAGAAGTGTTTTTTGAGTATACAGTTTTATAGCTTATTCAATTTTAGTGTAATAATGTGCAAGTTTTAAGTGGCTAAAAGTTACCGTTGACTTTTTAGAATTTTTTTATCGAAGGTGTGTAGCGCTGCTACAGAATTTAAAAATACGTAAATATTTTACGGGATTTTAAGAGGGCACTTAAAAGGGGAAAATTATAAGTAAAATTGTAAATGGGGCACGAAAAATTTAGGTACTTAGGCGGCCGGGGTAAATAAGCGGGGAGGTACTTAAGAGAGGGATTTTTTTCTGATTATATTAAAAAGTTCACTGTGTCCAAAAATGTTGGTTACTTAGGCGGGTTAGGTACTTAAGCGGGGGTACTTAAGCGGGTTTCATTGTAAAACACCTCTTTGAGGTAAAACTTTCGAGTGACGAAAGCTGAACTAGAAACACAAAACTTATGATATCAATTTCGTGACGAAAATTATACGCATTTTTTAACTGCCTTTGAAATGAACGGAAAATCTTTTTTTATTTATTCGGAGCGTTGTGAAATTCCGTCTACTGCTAGAAACACAAAACAAAAAATAGAACTTTTGCAACGGTCGTATGAATAAAAAAGATTTTCCGTACGTTTCAAAGGCAGTTAAAAAATGCGTATAATTCTCGTCTCGAAATTGATATCATAAATTGTGTGTTTCTAGTTCAGCTTTCGTCACTCGAAAATTTTACCTCAAAGAGGTGTTTTATTTGATATTCATGTCACCTAGACCTTCAATCTCTTCAACTTTCATCCAAATCCTTAGAGGTCGCGCACAGTGGTGGCCGCAGTGACATGAAATGCTTCATATGAGAATTGAAGTCGGTTGTGTTTATTGCTTAAAACTTACTTGTTTAATAAAAAGTTCTAAGTTTCTTAAATAAGTTTGCAGCTCTTAAGAAAAAAATGCTCGTATATTTATTTCTTCAAGAAAATTTACAGCAAAAACTAAAGCTGAGATCACACGATTGCCGCAAATGCACCAATCTGGAACAATTTTTATTGTGCTGTATTGGAGCACAGAAAAAAAATTGTCCCAATCAAATTCTGTACAGTCACACGGTTGCCTCTTTTTATACAATTTTGATTGCCGCAAGTTGGTGAAAATAAATATAGTGACAATAATTGCCCCAAATTTATCACACGATTGTTCTAGCATGCGGCAATCGTGACAATGAGATGTTGCGCTGACTTCTAAATTCTGTTTTGTTCTTTGTTGTGTAAAACTGGCGTATTCTTAAAAAAAAGAAAATTGCATCTAATTTATATATTGTGGGCAGGGTTGCCACTTTGGTAAATTGTTACCAAAATTGGTAGAAAAAATTTAGGTTGGTAAAAAGGTAAGTTTTTTCACATTTTGGTAGATTTTTGTTGAACTTTTCGTTCCCGATTTATTTTTCGTAGTTATGTTTACATTATAAATTTCTTTGCACACTTTTTATATACTTACATATGTATAAATGTATATCGATATAAGGCGAACATATCGTGCTCCATTCAAAAGTCATTCTACTGGAATCCCGAGGAGCTTTCGATTGCCTAAATATTTTAAATGATTATTTAAATAAAAAGAAAAAATTGACTGGTATGTAAATACGCACTATGATTGTTCGCAAAAAAATTAAATCAACGCCATTTTTTATGAATGGAAACTGTTAAATAAAAAATGGCCACAAAAGACTGGCGGCAAAAAATTAAAAAAGTATACTCAAATATTATTTGCTATAAAACTCCATACCTTAAATTGTTCTAAAAATTCAGAGTAAATAATTCTAAATTAAGACGAAAATTTTTTCTATTTTCCTAAATGTTGTATATAGCTTTACTCCTTGATTTTTATGGATTTAGTTAAAGCAACAAGACATTTTTACTTGAAAAACATTGTGAATATTAAAATAAAAATCACCAAGTGCTTTTTTAGAATCACTGTGTTTATCGTTGTTGCCTTCAGTTTCATCACTTTCGCTCTTGGTTGACATTAATATGATCTCAAATACCATATAATTAGTTGAATAAAAAGTTCCTTAAAAACAATTTTAATTCTTATTGAAATAATAAAAAAAATAAATAAACTATAGTCTTAATTAAAATAACTAAAAAATATAACAAAACTATAGTTTTTATCAAATAACTACAAAAATGTTATTGGTAGATATTTTCCAGATTTGGTAAATTTTTTTTCGAGTGGATGGTAAGTATTTTTTTTCGTCAGTGGCAACCCTGATTGTGGGCTCATTTCATGCATATTTGTTGTTTGAAAGCAAAAAAGCAACAACTTGAGCCCAATGAAAACTGACGCATTTATTTAGAAGTTTCAGTGTACAGTTTTTTTTATTTTTCGACGATAACTGCAACGTGCTAAATATGTGGAGTTCACATAGTTAGAAGAGTTTTCTTTTTAATTTTGGTTTTCTTTTTAAGTTTGCTTTTTTATTAATTGCAAGTAAAATAAAATAAATAAAAATTTCAAATTAATACAACAATTATAAACATTTCTTAAACTTTTGATCACAATTCAATGGTTTTTAATTTGGATTTCTAGAAAAAAATTTGTTATGCAGTTTACAAAGTAATTTGCATAGAAGAAAGTGCATAATACCGCCTGCTAAAAAAATTATAAAAAATCTACAGGATTTTTTATCAACTTCAAACTTGCACCTTATTGTACTAAATTTTATGAGCTATAAAACTGAATAACAATTTTTTTTTCTAGAAATCGAAATTAAAAACCGTGCAATTGTGTTCAAAAATTTAAGAAATTTTTATAATTTTTGTATAAAGCTTGCAATTTATGCGGTTTTTGTTAGACAATGAGCCATACTTTTATAGAAAAATAACGAACACTAAACAAATAGAAGAAAAATAGTCAAAACTGGTCAAAATGTTGAGGTTCTACCGTTTCGTCTGGACTGTGTTGAACTTTTAAGTTTTTTCTTTTTGATAAATTTATACTGTCATGGCAGTTTGCCAATTGGTGACAGAATATCTTTCGTATTCTTCTCGTATGAGTTTTGCTTGTGGTGCTATATATCGCAGCAAAGATTCCGTCATCGGACTTCAAGAAAAATTATAATTTGAATACAAATTAAATTAAAAGTTATGTTCCTTCCGAAAACAAGGATATTCATTTCAGTGATTTTTGGACACAGAAGGAACAAAAAAGTAAATTATAAATAAACAGCCCAAATATTGTTGTGTATTGTTCACTTCAATTGCCGCACAAGAACACAATAAATATTGCCGCAATTTTGAAATTTTCATTGCCCCATGATTGCCAATCGAGTTATCACACGATTGCCGCAAGTGGGTTGTATTTGATTGGGCATTGTAAGCACAATATCGGCCTCTATTGCCGCATGAGTCAATTTATTGTGAAATCACACGATTGGGGCATAAAATGAGGCAATAATTGGTGTATTGCGGCAATCGTGGGATCTCAGCTTAAGTGCTTTTTTAAGCAATAGAAATAATAAAATATATTTCTTGTGATTTTTCTTGTAAACTTTAAGGTACATTTTGTATTTGAGGTTATTCGCTTTAGGAGGGGTTTGAACCCCAAAACCCACCCCTTGTTTGCGCTGATGCCTCATTTATAAGAATTTAACAAATTTTCGCCAAAAATTTCGAACCTTTTACTCTGAATTTTTAGCACATTTTTGGGTATACAGTTTTATAGCCCTTTGAATTTTAGCATAACCACCAATGTGCAGCCGAAAATTCCCGCTGATTTAGTTTTTTTTTGCCTCCGGTCTTTTGTGTTTTATTTTATCATTTAACAATTGCCATTTATAAAAACTGCCGTTGATTTTTTGAATTTGTTTGCGAAAAATCATAGTGTTTAATTACATACCTGTTCCTTTTTTTTGTTAAGGAATCAATTAAAATATTTAGGCAAACAAATGCTCCTCTGGATTCCAATAAAAAGAGTTTTGAATAGAGCACGATATGTTCGCGTTGTTTTTGATAAAGCGTTCTAAAATTAATGCAATAAAATAGACTCCACTTTAGGAAAGAAATTGACAACATAAAGATAATTACGTAAAATAAAGCGAGAGCGAAAAGTTTCATTGAAACATTGAATCGGTATCGAGTACCGAAATGTTTTATAAGTATTGGGAACCGTATATTGGGAACCGACAATTCTCACAATCTCGTGATCAGTGTCCCACGACAACACTCGAATAATTTCTCAGCTCTTTCATCAGCAATAAAAAATTGCTAGTGCAGCACGAGCAAGTAGTATAAATATGTATATTTTAGAAAGCGATTTTCGCTCCCTCAGTTATAGTCATACCTTGCAACTTTTTGCTGAAATTGACTTCAGAATAATTACAAAAATTTTTTTTTTGGATGTTCACACGAAAAGTAGACTCTTTCTCAATTTGACAGCGAATTGCTGATATGGCTACGTGTAAGTGCACTTTTTCTTTAAATTTGTTTAATTCGAATTATGATAATAAGAATTTAAAGTTAATTTAGTCTGAACGTGCACCATACTATTTGACGCAGCAATGTCGCGAATTGCAAGTAATAAAAACGTCATTCGAATACACGAGAGTAATCGGTGGGGTTGGAAGAAAACACGCATATAGGGGAGGAAATATGCATAGACAAACGACAACTGTCACCATAAAAATACAATAAAAGAGAATGTAAATAAAATTCAAAGTGTAAATTTTCTTGTAAATTACAATCTTTCTTTTTTAGTTTTTCATAAGGCGCACCCGCTTAGCAACAAAGGAACGGACTATGCCGGATTTTACGATCGAATTCAGTTGGATAGTCAACTTGCGCTTATGTAACGGAAATGCCATTACGTTTGTGCGGTTTGAGTACTTTAATGATGAGGTTGAATAATCCGTCAACTCGCTTTGGGGGACAAAACGAAATCTATGCGTATTCCCATACATACATATGTACATACCCTGCAGGGAAACCGCGGACTAGTGAATCAAATTTCTAGTTCCGTACTAGGTCTTTATCGCCAAAAACGAACTAGACCGATAAGAACTAGATCCCCACCAGACCAAAGTCGGCGAAAAGTGGTACTTTTAAAAAACTAATTTTTTTCAGTTTTTTTCACTAGAAATCTATATCTAAAGTGACGAATTTAGAACTGGTTCGGAACTATCGAAAAAGAGATGCAGAACGAACTATATCTTATTTGTCAAATTTAGAACTAGTTCGGAACTATCTAAAAAGGGATGCAGCGGGGGGCTTGTTTACTTTACATAGATATGTGTTCGGCGGTTTTTCGTTCAAATACGCTTCTATTCTGCTCTCCGCAGATGCTTTTTCATAGCTTGGTAATACAAAACCAAAATTTGTGTTAACATTTCAACATCTTGGGACGGAACTATAGAATATAGGAGTAGTTCGGAACTATCGAAAAAGGGATGCAGCGGGGAGCAATTGACACTTCCTAGGACATCGCCATGTTAAATTCGCCAGTTGCTTGCATGCAAAAGAGATTTATCGTGAACCAATACTGGGTCTAAATGTACTAGAAGCGCACCAGTTCAGGACAAGAGATTTTCCCCACAGGGTACATACATATATGTATGTATAGGAAATGTGATTAAATAACTGGGATTTTCTTATAATATGCATGCATACATACCCTGCAGTAAAATTTAGAGACAGTCTGTTAGTACGCCCTATACATATCAGAACTATCTCTTAACTAGTGCAAAACGGCTGCAGAGAGGGACAGTTGAAACTTTTGGATTGCTAGTTGCGCTCTGTTGAGAAGTACATGCACAAATTCTCACTTCTCGTAAAATAACAAAATAGCTCGGCGGGAAGACCTCCGACTTTAACATCGTTGGTCGCGAGTTCAAATCGAGGTGGATGCAGTTGTGATTTTCAGCTTTAATAGATTTAAATTGTTGAAAGCCGCTTAAAATGTGAAGAGAAAATTACCAAAGTTCCCCGTGGGTAAAATCTCTAGTTTTGAACTGGTGCGCTTCTAGTACATTTGGATCCACCACTACTTCGCAATAAATCTCTTTTGCATGCAAAAAACTGGCGAATTTAACACAGCGATGTCATAGGAATTGGAAATTGTCCCCCGCTGCATTACCTTTTCTATAGTTCAGAACCAGTCCTAAATTCGACATATGGGATCTAGTTCGCTTTGCACCCCATTTTCTATAGTTTCGAACCAGTTATAAACGAAAAACGTAACAAGATGTTTTCTTTTTGGGTTACCATGGTAGCAATTTTTAATTATTTGCAGAGAAATGTATTTTCAATCTAAAATCAAATTTGTTTGAATGAATGTAAATTAAATTGTGCATTTGAAAACACGTTGGCTGTAGCTGATTTTGCAGAGGTGCTCACTGTTATTGGTTATATTCCAGTATGTCCCATAATGTTAAGATGTTAACACAAATATTAGTTTTGTATTACCAAACTATGAAAAAGCATCTGCGACGTGCAGAATGAAAGCGTATTTGAACGAAAAACCCGCCAAGCAAAAATTTATTTAAAGTAAACAAGCCCCCCGCTGCATCCCTTTTTCAGTAGTTTCGAACTAGTTCAAAATCCGCCGGGTGAGATCTAGTACCTTCTGCATCCCTTTTTCTTTAGTTTTGAACCAGTTCTAAATTCGTCATTTTAGATATACATTTCTAAAATTGTTTTTTAAAAGTACCACATATCGCTGCTTTTGAACTGGTGGCGATCTAGTTACTATCGGACGAGTTCGTTTTTGGCGATAAAAATCTAGTACGAACCTACAAATTTGGTTCACCAGTTCGGGGTTTCCCTACAGGGTTAATATAAATAAAATAAAAGAACAAAAAAATTAAATAAAATGAAATCTGTAACAGAACAGAAAAAATTAAAATTTATCAAAAAATCTAATACTCAAAATTTTTTTCATAAAAAACTTCCACTTCGTAGAACATAGCCATATAAAAAGAGACAGTTGAAAGCGTTGCGTTGGAATAGATCGAGAACTCGAGGCCTCGTAAAGAGCTAGTGCTGCGCTAGTTCTGAACTAACGCGATTTGCTGCAGGGAATAAACCCAACCACAAATATATGAAATTTCTTTTTATTGTAAATTTGTGCAAAAATTCAATTAACATGCACAAAAAAGTTCAAGTTTCTTGTCAGATTTTTTACAAAAAGTTTGAAAATGCAATTTTGTAGCGCATGAAATTTAAGTAAGGGTATTCAGAGTATCCTCGTTAATGCATTAATTCGTCATCTGGTAACTCGTAACACTTTCAACTTCGAATCGACTTTTGAATCAGCTGACGTGAAATTGTTTTAGTTATACAACTTTATTAATTCCACGACAGAAAGGTTTATTGAACTTTTTATAAAATGTGTGCACTTTTCGCGCGAGAAAATTCCAACAAATAAGTAACAAAAAGGAATCAGTTGACATTTTAACGCGTGTAATTTACAAAAACAAAACAATGGTGGGAGTTACCGAATACGGAATTAAGACCTTAACGAGGAGTTGCTAAATAATGGCTTTTATTTTGGGCAATTTTTTTACACAGTTTCATTCATACAAAGTACGAATGGTCGATGGACGACCCTCATAGCCGACCTTCAAACGGTTGAACAGACCGCATGGGGAAGTCGATTTCTACCTGAAGCAATTCCTCACCGGTCATGGTTACTTCCGAGAATATCTTCATAAAATGGGAAGGGTGGACCCACCGTTCTGTCACTACTGTGGAAACGTCGAAGATAACGTGCACCATACATTCTTCACTTGCGAACACTTCTTGATTTCGCGTAGAATGTTGGAAGAAAGATACGGAGACATAACTCCGAACAACATAATTGGGATAATGATCTCCACTGCAGACAAGTGCAAAGCAGCTGCGAGATACGTGAAACTCGTATTCCGCTGCAAATGAGAGGACGGATATCTACTGAGGACACCCGAATGAAACGCCCCTACAAAAGAGCAGCCCCGAGGCTCGAGCAGCGCGCTCCTTCATCTGAAGACATGCAGAATTGCGGTGCCAGATGCGGGATTCTTGCGCGAGCGTGGGAGTTTGTGTTTTGGTAGGTAGCTCAACACGCTTCGGTGGGAGTCCCACACTCCACCAAGCGCCGCCGGCCAGCGCATAAAGCATTTCCCTCACCTACGAAAAAAAAATATTAATAATAATAATAGACTGGCACTGACACATATGTTAGTGTTTGGCCGAGCTCCTCCTCCGATTTGTGGCGTGCGCCTTGATGTTGTTACACAAAGGGGAGGGACCTACACTTTTTTTTTAAGCCGACTCTGAACGGCGATCGTATTTTCATGAGAAGCTGTTTTTCATTGCAAAAATACTCTCAAAGTTTTCCCAGTGCCTGCCGAGGGGCGACCGCTATTAGAAAAAGCATTTTTCTTTGTTTCTTATTTTTTGATCATCATTGTTTCTTATTTTTTGATCGTCATGCATTTTATCCTCCTATGAAGTATTTTGGAATGGTGGGGGTCAATTATCAAAGCATCAAAATTCCATTTTGATTTTTTCCGGCTAATGTCGTTATATGGCCCATTGTGCGCCGTTCGCGCATTTGATATTTATAATTCAAATATTTGTTGGTTGAAGTATTTGCTTGTACCTCTTATACTATGAATATGTAAATGAATTACTAAATGCTTATTATCGTTGCTGTTAAAAGGCGTATTACCGTCTTTACTTTTCTGTAGGCTGGATGAAGTTAACAAACTTTCATTTTGTGAATTTAAATCTAATGCCGATTTTGTTTCTACCGAAAAATGCAGCCTTCTCTTTGCCCTCTACGCACAAACACCAAGAAGAGGGCGATGAAAAGGCAACATTTTTTGTAGAAATGAAAACGCCATAAATAACAGAACTTATATAACATTACATATTTCACTTCTAGAGGGTGAATCACCTCCAAAGCGACTTAATGTCAATTGACAGTATTTCACTTTTGGCTTGTGTATTAATGTCATTGACATTATTTCGTGTTAGATCGTGTGCGATATGTTAGTGTTTAGCCGAGCTTCTCCTCCCATTTGTAGTGTGCAGAGCTGGGCGATAAAGATTACGATTACTAAACGACTAGGATTGCAGTAATCCCAAAAAACTGAAAAACAGGATTACGATTAAAGTAAAACTGTTGAAAAATAGCAGATGTTTTTAAGAAAAAAAACGCCGGACTTAGTATTTAATGTCTTTATTATCCAAGGTTAAAAAATAACAAGAAGGAAGTATAGAGATACAAATGAAAATGTCAAAAAATGTTAGAGTTACCATGAATAAACAATATGATAGGGTAATGAAATAGAGATGGTGATGCCATATTACAATTATTTCAACACCCCTTACTTATTGAAGCATTAAAAATTCAGTTACAATATGCTGTTGGTACAATTTCAAGTTACAAATTCCAAGTTAAAGTTGAATTTCAAATTATTAATACAATTAAATATACTGAGTTAAAGTTTACATTTTTAATCTTCAATATTAACTAAACCCATTGATTTCGCGCAAAAAATATTCTTCTCAGAAGGGACGGCTTTTGTTAGGCTGTCAGCCACCATTTCTTCAGTAGTAATGTAGAGTAACTTTACCGATTGGTCAGCAATGCGCTCACGAACGATGTGATGGCGGGTGTCGATATACTTTGCCCGAGCTCGAAAACAGTCAGTTTCTGCAACAGCAATTGCACTTTGGTTGTCACATGCAATCTGTGTAGCCTTGTTGACGTTATGTGGCTCAAAATCCTGATCAAATTGTTTAAGCCAGATCGCCTCCTGTACTGCCGATGCCATAGCCATGTACTCCGCTTCCATGCTAGATAATGCAACGGTAGACTGGCGTTTGCTTGCCCAAGATATTGCTCCGCCGCAAAGTGTGAAAACAAAAATCGTACACGAACGTCGCTTATCAACATCCGATGCCCAAACTGCGTCTGAGAAACCTCGGACGTCATCGTCATAGCCATAAAATAGTTTAAAATTGAGTGTACCTTTTAAGTACCGGAAGATGCGTTTTACCGCCACCCAATGTGCTTCACCATGATTATTATTGAAACGGGTTACATCGTTAACAGCAAAAGCGATATCTGGTAGTCCCTTGCGCCAGATATAAGAGACTGCCAACAGCTTCTTGGTAGGGTACGTTATGTAATTGTTTTCCTTCAGCGTACATACTTGCCGATAATTTTTTATTGGGATCACTTGGTGTTGGAACAGCTTTCGCATTACTCATGCCGAATTTCTCCAGAATTTGACGAGTGTATTTTGATTGATTTATTCATATACCTTTGGATTTAGTATCATAGGATATGCGAAATCCTACACAGTTTGTAGCGACGCCAAGATCCTTCATCTTGAAATTCTCACACAATGCCTTTTTAATTTATCACGTACTTGAGCGTCCTTCCAAAAACCAGTATATCGTCTACATAAATGGCGACAATAAGGTACGAATCGCCACTATAGAATACGCAGGGGTCGGCCTTTGACTTCAAAAGTCCAAAAGATTTTAATGTTTTTTCCAGTGTTAAATTCCAATGACGGCCGCTTTGCTTAAGGCCGTATATAGCCTTATTAGGCCTGCAGGTTTTCTTGCTCTCCCCGCCGCAACCCTCAGGAAGTTCCATAAAGATCTCTTCCGACAAATCGCTCTGTAAAAATGCCGTTACCGCATCCATTTGGTCTATCTTTAAATTGAGTTTAACTGATATAGCAATCAAATATCTAATAGAGGTATAGCGCACGGGCAAGTTGCCCAATGTCCACGTTTGGTTAGCAATGTGTGAATCTAGCTCGCACTTCATAGCTATTTTCCATTGGTTGCAATCTGGGCTTCCTAAGGCGTCGGTACATGTGAGCGGGTCGATCTCAAGTGCATGGATCTCTGCCAAATAAGACACATAACCCTGGCTCGCGAAGTCGCGAGGTGCCGGAGTTCGTGATGTTTTATGTATTTCAGGTTCAGGAGCAGTTTCGACTTTCGGAGTTAACTTACTGTCTGCTGCATTACCCTTATCGACATCACTGTCGTGAAGTTTGTGGGATACTTCATCACTCGACATTGACGATTTTGTGGGCGTTTCACTAGAATCCCTTGGATCAGCTTCAAGTTCCCCCACTGATCCAGAATCTTCCAAATGGCATGGGACAGGATCTATTGTTTTTGCTGACGTTTCCATAAACACTACATTTCTGCTTGTGATTACCTTTTTTGTGGTTGGATCAATTCATCTATAGCCTTTTGTTGTGTCACTGTAGCCCACGAATAATAATTTTGTAGATTTTGGGTCCCACTTTCACCGCCTCTGTTTTGGTATATGAACCTGGTGAGCCAAAGATGCGAAAGTTTGCAATATCAATTTCGGAGTCAGTCCATAACCCCTCAGGGACACATTTCGCTAATGATGAATTAGGTGAGCGGTTAATGATATTAGCTGCAGTGTGAACAGCCTCGCCCCAGTAGGGCCTGCTTAAGCCAATACACTTGGCTTTTTCTATAACTGTGCGGTTCATTCTCTCCGCAACCCCATTTTGTTCAGGAGTGTGCGGATTAGTTGTCTGATGTATAATACCGGCCTGCCGACAAAAGCTATTAAAATGTTCACCGACGTACTCTCTACCGTTATCTTTACGAATAACTTAATTTTTCCTGCCAGTTTGAGTTTCAACCATATTTTTAAACTCCTTAAAGCGAGCAATAACATCTTCCTTGGACTTCAGAAGATATACAAAAACTTTTCGTGAGTAGTCGTCTACAAATGTGATGAAGTAACTAGCTCCTCCAACCGACATATTTTCCATAGTGCCACACAGTTCGGAGTGTATCAAGTCTAGGACACCTTTAGCGCGCGATGAACTAGGTTTAAAAGGCGCCCTTGCATGCTTTTCTTTACAACAAATCTCGCAAGATTGTAGCTCCAATTTGCCACCAGTAAAAGATAACCCCTTTACCTCACCATCCCTCATTTTTTGCAAATCTGCATAGTTCAGGTGACCTAAACGGCGATGCCAAGTCATGATGTTAGTTTCGTGCTTAGACAACATACACGACACTTGCAGGTTGTCAAATTTATACACACCCAGTGAACACTTCGTTTCGGCAACTAAATTACCACTTTCATCATTTATTCTACAGCCATATTTATCAAACATCACACTGTTCCCATTCTCTATAATTTGTCCGACCGATAGCAAGTTTGTCGCCAATTTCGGAACTAACAGCACGTTCTTTACCTCAATTTCTCTATCATTAATATGAAGATTAGCATTTCCAACGCCTTTCACAGCCATTCGCTCATTATTCGCAACACTTATGTCTTAAATATGAGAGCTTTTCACATTCTTTAACCAGTCTCGAATCGGTGTCTTCTGCCGTGACGCACCACTATCAATGTACCACCCTGCAGAATTACGACAGTTATCACGGGACGCATATACACTAAAGGCATTTAGAGTTCGAGCTGTTGAATTCGTTGGAGCCTTTCTATTGTCCTTACAGTCTTTGCTAAAATGTCCTTTGCGCCCGCAATTATAACACTTTAGTTTGTGTTTTTTCGATTGCTTTCCCGTTTTTTTAATGCATGAAAAGCCACACTATCGCAATTTTTATGGTAATCGCCATCTAGCAACTTCATTTTTATGTTTTCATCCGTAATAGGCACACCACTACTTTCGATGCCCATTATGAGCGGCTTGAACTCTTCTCCTAGACCCGCCAACATAATAGCGCCGAGCCACTCGCTGCTAATATCGAATCCAATTCTACTTAGTCTATTAGCAGCGTTTATTAACTGATAAACGTAGTCTGCCATCGAATCGCACGTGTCAAGGCGCACAGTAATAAGTTTACGCAAAAGTCCAATTTTGCGGGTTAAACCAGTATCCTCGAACAGCTTCTTTCATTTCATTTTGTATGTGCACAAATATTGATTCGTCAATGCACAGCACTAGTTGAGATTTTGCCCTTATTAACTTCTTTTCATCCTTTTCTAGGATCGGATCGGATATACACCCTTGCAAATCATTCAATTCGAGCACACTTTCCATGGCGAATTTCCAAGTATGGAAATTTTCGCTCCCACGTAGTTTCAATGCACGCAGCATCTTTTAGAGACATTTTTCCTTTTTTTTAGGTTTTGTCGATCGCTAGGCAGACAACACATGTACTAGCCCCAGTATACAACGAATGTAATTACACGACCACGTTTTTTATTAAGTCTCGCCCGATTGAGAAAATATAAAAATAATTACGGCTACTTAGTCGCGTGATAGGCCGGGCCAGAATAATTATTTTCTGGGCCCATAACCTGTTGAAAAATAGCAGATGTTTTTAAGGAAAAAAACGCCGGACTTAGTATTTAATGTCTTTATTTTCCAAGGTTAAAAAATAAGAAGAAGGAAGTATAGAGATACAAAAGAAAATGTCAAAAAATGTTAGAGTTACCATGAATAAACAATATGATAGGGGAATGAAATAGAGATGGTGATGCCATATTACAATTATTTCAACAGTAACTCTTCATCGAACGAACTTAGATTACGATTACAGTAATAGTAATTTTTAAAAAGTTAAAATTACGATTACTTTAATCGTAATCCAAGTTCTTTCGATGAACGACTACTTTAATTGTAATCCTGTCTTTTTTGTTAAGAGGATTACTGTACTCGTTACTAAGGATTAATAATAATAATAATAGATTGGCGCTTACACATAAGTTAGTATTTGGCCGAGCTTCCCCTCTGACTTGTGGCGTGCGCCTTGTAGTTGTCACACAAAGCGGAGGGACCTACAGTTTTACGCCGACTCCGAACGGCGATTGAATTTTTATGAGAAGCTGTTATGGCAGAAATACACTCGGAGGTTTACCCTTGCCTGCCGAGGGTCGACTGTCGTTAAGAAAAAACCTTTTTCTACGCGATGTTGCTTTGACCAGGGCTTGAACCCAGGTGCTGCGGATTGAAAGCGCGCACTGCTTACCACTACACCACAGCGGCCGACTAATAAGGATTAGTTTAATTAAGTATCGATACAAACCACTGCCAATTATTTTACAGAGTGGATTTTATTGAGAAAAAAACAATTTACAGCATACAGTACCGTGGTGAAAATTTGCATTGACTATATACTAAAACAAACAGATTCAATAATTGTATTCAATATTAGCATTTAACAATGCTAATTTTTCAAAACAAAAATCAGAAAGAGCGTGACGACATGGACTATTTTCAGCAACGGTTACTTTTTAAACTACTCCCGGCTAGAGTTAGCTTCATTCAAGTATCTGAAAAATGGCTCGCTTATAGTATGTGAACGGTTAGTTTGTCCACTATCCTTTCGGTCAGATGAATTGCAAAAATTTTCTAAAAAAAAACCACAAAAAGAGATGCGATAAGTAATATAGAATTATTTTATTTATAACAAACTAGATAGGTCTCACCCGCTCCGCTGGGTGTATGAAATTTCTGCGCGTTACATTAGGTATAATTTATTTCAATAAATCTCAACTTAAACCAGAGTGTCCAGATTTGGCGATTTCGCACCAATTTGGCGATTTTTTTGGGATATTTGCGCATAAAAATTTAGGAAATCGCCATTGGCGATTTTTTCCTTCCGATAAGTTTTTTCCAATTATAAAGATATACAAAGCTTAGTTTTCCACGATAATTTTACAGAAGAGGCTAATGAACTGCGTGATAAACTTGACTTAAGAAGCATATTAAAAGACTGTCAAAAATGTTTAATCACCCTAATCGAAGAACTTTTGAAACGGTTACCTAGTCAATTACATACTTTCAAAAAAGCTTAGATTTTGTCAATCACAAGAGGGCGAGTTTCAGGGACCTGCTAGTTCCCTATTTGACTTTGAAGGAAAAAAAGCAGCCGAAACTGAATATTAAAATTTTTGAACTTCCGCATGGAATAACCAGAACCATTCCATCCGACTCTGAATAATTTTGGATAAATGTTTACGGAGTGAAAACCGCAACAGGCAATGAAATGTTTGGAAATATAAGTAAATTCATATTCATGCCTATACGATATCCGACGGATACCATCCGCTCGAATCTAATCTCATCCTCACTGTCATGACAAGCGAGAGGAAGCATTAGATACGTGCGAATGGCATCCGTCGGATACCGTAATAGGCATGATTATTATCCTTGCCGCACTCACATGCTTCGTTGAACGCGTTTTTTCCGAAAAGAAATAGGATGAGGTTAGAAAGCCTTAATTCAATAGTTCAAATAAAGCATTTTATGAGGGCTAATAGTTTCTGCTGCGAAACAATTCCAATATCAAACAGTATGTTATCAAGGTTGAAAGCTCAATATATGACAACAACAGAAATGTGCCAAAATGGATTCAGACACTATAGATCATTTTGAAGAAATTGTGGAAATAACTGATTCCGCCTTATTATAGGTTTATATTCTATTTTTATCGCCGAGCTCTTAAAAGCGGATTGTGCGATTAATCAATTGATATGAGTTATAATAATTTTAATAATTGCGCAGTCCTATTGCAAAATGTGTTGAAACAAATATTTTTAAGAAGTACCTAAGCGTATTTTTAAAGAAATTTGTTTGTACATCACTATTATATAAGTGATTTGTGTTATTTATTATTACCCTCTGATGGTATTATATTCGTTTTTGGTTTTAAAAACTATATTATAATCATTTTTAAAATACAAGATTTGTTAAATCGATTTCATAAATTTTATTTAAAAGTAAAATTGGCGATTTTTTTCAGATATTGCGCTGTTTTTTAAACAATCTGGACACCCTAACTTAAACTCAGCCAAGAACATAGGAGTTTTCCTAATTTTCTTTAACCCTGTTCTAAATATTTTCAACCTAAAAAAAAGAAAGAGGTCTATTCTTGTGATTCATTTTCAATTGCCCTATACCCTGAATTCAAGTCCAATTTAATTTTTTAAACAGGTGGCAACCCTATTACATGTAGTTTAGAAATGAAGCCTTTTCGAACCAATAAAATTGATACCCATATTTTTATGAGACAGGTGGCAACCTTCTAAACTTTACTTAGCTTATTAAATAATTTTAATGGAATAAATTTTTAAACAGGCAACCCTCTTCAAACACCTCAAAACCAAACATTTTCGAAAAACCCTGGTATTTGGCACTTTAACTCGTGTATGGATTAATTAAATTCGACTTTTCAAACAGGTGGCAACCCTCTTTAAATCATTTTCAAACTACAGCCGCATTAAACCTCTTTCTGACATCAATTAAAGTATTTTTTTTAACAGGTGGCAACACTCCTGCATGTAGTTCAGAAAAAAAAATTTCAACGCCACTTCGATTGGTACCCATTGTAAAATAATTTACTTAAATCAATTAAATTTAATTTTTAAATATGTAATATATTCTATATAAGGTTTCTCAAAAATCTTTCTTTTGCCACCCATATTTAAATTTTTTATATAGATTGTGAATAATTAATTTAAAATAAAACAGGCGCAAACGGTTTTTCAAAATATTTTCAAACTACAACCTTTTTAAGCCTCTTTCGTCTGACACCGAATTTTAATAAAGATTTCAAATAAATAATTCCCTTAATTCAAGTTGAATTTGACTTTTTAAACCGGGCGCAGCTCTCCTCCATGAGTATGGGAGGTGCCACGCCCCTCTGTCTAACCGAGACAAATCTATCCTATATTTTAAGTTATATTTTAAATGGCGGCGGTGTGTGAAATTTCATGATGATCGGTTGAGTAGTTAAAACGTGAAAGTGTAACAAACAAGCAAACTTACTTTTGCATTTATAATATTAAGTAGGATTAATACCGCTAAAGTCAGAAAAATCTTGACTTAGCTCTAGTGAAAGAACCGCTGTCGCTATAGCATCTCTTTCTTCCGGCAACAAAGTAAAAAACTTTGAAAATCGGTCGCTCAGCTTGCTCTCCAAAGCGACTGCCACTCCTTTCAATAAGTGGAGACTGTCTCCTTGTGCCCAGGGCTGCCAACTATACTTAACTACGAAGTGCCATATTGAAGATAAAAAAGTGCCAAAATGTGCCAAATAGAAAAATAAAAGTGCCAAATAAGGTGCCATTCTTTTTAATTCTTCCCATTTAGCATTAAAATTAGAAACACTTTCATTAAACAAAAGTCCAAATGTAAGATAAACCAGTTGTATACACTATAGAAATTAGAAAAATTTAGTAGCATAGAAGTACACGCATAGGATTTCACAAAAATATATTGAAGTATTACTATTTTTCAAAAGTGCTATTTTTGCACTTTGTGCCAAATTTTAAAATTATGTACCATATGAAGTAAAATAGGGCCAAAAATCGCACGGTTTGAGCCAA
>NW_023458555.1:66669767-66700051 GCF_013731165.1 Rhagoletis pomonella | reverse complement strand
TTTTTCGTGATTCTGACTAAATAATCATGTACTTCTTCAAATTAGTATTATCGTAGAGACTTAATTGTTGCCTCTCGCACAATAAACCACCTCGTCATAAATAAAAACTAGTTTTAAAATAATTCTTGAAAAACTCCCATTTTTTTGGAATATGTTTTTTATAGAGAATTAAACAAGGTTTACGATGGTGTAATTTTAGATCCCAAATTTACTGGACTTTACTATGCAAATCAACTTAAAAAGTTCAACTGTTAATAGCTAAGTGAACTTTATGACAATCATAACCATCATATAGAAAGCCCGTTCCTTTATCTTCAAAACAACGTTAAGACGCAGTCTCTACGATGAGTAGAGCCCGAGATATACGTTTTGAACAAGTACATGAATGGTCAGAATCACGAAAAAACTCGAACTTTGACAGATCATATCTCCGAAGAAAAAAAAATCCTCGAATACGTGTTAGCTTATTTCATGTAAGGAACCCATAAAAAAATTTGAGGCGAATCGTCGCACATAGGGGTATTTGAACGATTTAGGCGGCCAAAATTATTTGTATGAAAATTTTAACTCAAAATGTTTAGAAACGACGTGTTACAATATTTAAAACTGTAAATGTTTAAAATCAAGTAGATAGAGTGGGAGGATGTCCAAGTATTCGACTAAAACAACGAAAATAAAGTTGCTTGAAGTTTGACATCGATAGACTCCATGGTATCGAGGTCCGATTCATATCGCCGCGCAGAAGGTTTATATCTAGGTTAGAACATTAAAAAAATCCGTCCTATTTGTATATATTCATAAGTATATATACATATGTTATGGCATACTAATATTACTACATACATGTACATGTAAGTGTAAAGATGATATCTTATTTGTTACTTTTTTTTAAAAATGACTGCAATATGAATGAATTTTAATACCATAGTTTTTAGTTTATTCAGTTTGTAATTAGCTTTTTGAATTTATATACATATTTCTTTGCTTAAACACATAAAGTAATTTTTATTTCTAGTATTCCCACTAAAGAAAGACTACGAAACTAGTTTGTTACCATATTTTAATTAATGGTAAAAATATTCCGAAATATCCCTGGATCCCGAGATTGCCAATTTAAGGTCCCGATATCCCGGGATTCACAAAGTGGTCCGAGATTGGATGCCTTAGTTGCTATGCAAAAACGGCCTGTAATGTAAAAATTATTAGTCTAGGTTGAAAGGACTGAAGAGCAGACTCATTGGCCAAGAATAATAGCGCTGATATAACATTTGGGTTAAGTCCTATTCTCCTTCGATGCTATGAGCTATTATTTCCACCTGTGAGATATCTGCAAGTATTGCAAGGTTTGCCGAGAGTACGTAATTTTCTGCTATAATCCTGCTATTCCACAGGATGAGTTTTCCCGTTAAAACGGGGTCATTGATATTCCTATCGTGTTTTCTCTAATTTAGCATACTTCTTCTTGATATACCGATGACCCGTTGATCTGCTTAGGATATCTGTAAACTTGTAGATGGCCATCTACATATCGTGATTTCAGCGCCATCTATGATTTGGGTCCATTTTTTTGCAGAAGCACTTCTTATCATAAAGTTAATACCCGTTAATCCAGGTCTGTCGACACCATTTTTTGCAATAGTATATTTTACGATGCAGAGCAGAATTTCAAATTGATGTGAGGTATGATTCCGAAGCTATGACTGATTAAAAATTTCACTCCTATAGGCTATTTTACAATCTATATACCAGTTAAAGCCTCATGAAAATCCATTCAGTAGTTCCGGAGATTAGTAAGTTCAAACAGACAAACAATCTACAGTTTTATTATACCAGTTAAAGCCCCATGAAAATCCAGTAAAAGCTCCGTGAAAATCCATTCAGTAGTTCCGGAGATAAGTGATTTCAAACAGACAAACAATCTACAGTTTTATTATAGTATACACAGATAAGGATACTTTATTTTAACTTGTATATATATGGATACTTTACTTAAAACACCTATCATAGATCGGCCTTCACACCAAATTTCAAAGTCATGTGACTTACGGTTCCAAAGTTATTGCTGATTAAAAATTGCACGCTATGGGATGTGCCACGCCCCTTGTACACACTAATTCATATATAAAAAAAGAAAGAAAGTCTTAGTTCGGGCGGAGCCGAACATTAAATACCCGGCGCAATTATTAAATATATGTTTTCCACCTTTCCGAAAGCTACCGCTACACGATAAGCCGGGGTGTATAAATTTTAAGTAAATTAGCGTCCTTAAATTTCGAAATATTGCAGTTTCAAGCATTTCTGAAATATACCGTTATATGAAAAGCGGTCGTAATTTTAGTCCGATTTCAATAATTTTCAACGCTTTGCTTTTATGTGGCAAGCACAATAACCATACCGAGTTTGGTTCAAATTGCTAGAACGGTTAGCGAGATACATATATGTGATCATAAGTGGGCGGTGCCACGCCCATTTTCCAAAATTGTATCATAAGCGTATTTCTTGGTAAAAAATTGTTGCAACCATCAATTTTGAATAAATTAGCTTTAATATTTACTGATTTATCGAGGATTTCGTATTTTTCTAAATTACCGTTATATGGGATGTGGGCGTGGGTATTGTCCGATTTTAAAAATTTTCGGCCGTTTGGTATGTTGTAGCAGGACCAAAAACTGTGCCAAGTTTGGAAGAAATTGGTGCAGCGGTTACCAAGATATACACATGTAACCATAAGTAGGCGTGGCTACGCCCATTTGCCAAATTTTTTAATATTCTTATTTGTCGTCTAAAACTCATTGTAAATATCAATTTTGAGTGAATTATCGTCAGTAGTTACTAAAATATCGAACTTTTCGTATATCTGAAAATTACCGTTATATGGGAGGTAGGCGTGGTTATTGTCCGATTTCGCCCATTTTCAATACCATCCGTCCTATGCCCAAAAGAAGTCCACGTACGAAGTTTCGTTAAGATATCTCAATTTTTACTCGAGTTATCGTGTGCACAGACGGACGGACGGACGGACGGACAGACAGTCACCGCTTAATCGATTTCTCTTTTCATTCTGATCATTTATGTATACATTTGTCTATATCTATCTCGATTCGTTTTGCCTGTTACAAACAACCGTTATGTGAACAAAGTTATAAAAACTGTTTCTGTGAATGCCGAAGTTGTAGGAATAGAGAGCAGTAGCGAAATAATTTTAAGTAAATTTGGTAAATCTTTCTAAGTACTTTTAAAAATGTTGCCATAATTGATCTGTGGACCCCTTTTTGAAGTATATTTATTTTAATATTGATATTTCAGTATACATGTCATCCATTTTAAAACATTTCTTTCTTACAAATAACTGAAATATATTTATATCTATAATTGAAGAAATATAGTATTTTTGCATACTATATTATTTTCCAACAGTATATAGAACGCAGACCCAAAAAATAGTACAATACTATATATTATAGTATGGTTGGCAACCCTAGCCTGAGGTTACGCTCTATATACCAGTTAGGGCTTTCGAGAGTATATCGATTTATTGAGACTTCTTTTCGATTTATGAGACTTTCAGAACATTTCGGGGTTTTCAGGAGTATTTCGGGAAATCTGGAAATAGTCCCGAAAGTCCCAAAAATACCTATATTACTTTCGATAATCCAGAATAGTCCCGAGAGTCCCAAAAATCCCTAAATAGCCCTGAGAGTCCCAAAAGTCCCGAAAATACCGATATTAGTTCCGAGCATCCCGAAAGTCCCGAAACAGTCCCGAGAGCCCCAAAAACTTGAAATTAGTCCTAAAAATCCAAAAATGGTCCAGGAGTCCCAAAAATCCTGAGAATCACGAAATACTCGCTAAAAATCCCGCTATTAACTCCGCGAATCCAGAAAGACCCAAAAATCCCGAAACTAGTCCCAAAAATCCCTAAATTTTTTGAAAGTCGTCTCGAAAATCCCGGTATTAGGTCCGAGAATCACGAAAATCTCAAACAAAGTTTCCGGAAATCCCTAAATAATTACGAAATCGAAAATCCCGAAGTCCCGAAAACCCCGGAACAGTCTTGAAAATCCTGATTTAGTCTGAAGAATCTCTCAAATCCCGGAACAGTTTAAAATTGGGGTGTGGTGAGTTTAGGTGAGGTGTGGTGAGAACGGGTGTGATGAGTTCAACTGTGATGAGTTAAGATTTGGTGGATTTTGGTGTAGCGGTATGAGGTGTGGTGAGTTTGTTGTGGAATTCTCTAAATTTCTCCTAAACTATACAGTATTTAGTTATAAAGTATTTAGCCATCGACTAAATACCTTGGTACTTTAGTAAAAGTATTTTGTATCCGGAAGGTACCTGAGTACTTTGGATCAGGATATTTAGCGCCTGCTAAATACTTTCATTTTTTGTACTTTGGTATCTAGCACCTCTTAAATACTCAAGTTTTTCTTACCTTAATATCTAATAGCTCCTAAATACCTAGATATTTTTTACTTGGGTATTTAGCAGCTCCTAAATACCTAAGTATTGTTTACTTGGGTATTTAGCACCTCCTAAATACCTAAGTAAATAGTACTTTGGTATTTACGACAACATAAAATACCTAAATACTTCTGTACTTAGTACTTAATACTTAGTAAATACAATTTTGCCCATCACTGGTTTAAATCGACGATGGGCACCTCCTTACCTGCAGGCAAAGCTCTTTTGAGCTTTCTATACATTTTGTATGGGCGCAGCCAAAGTAAAAACTCTCTCTGCCCATCGCTGCACAGTGGAAAAATTAATGTCTTAAAATAAGAAACCTATCAAGAACTCTTAGGCAAAGGGATAATAGCGCCGTCTTTTTTGCCACTTCAGGGCCTGCGTATTTTCGTGAGGGTTTGAGTTGGAATCACCTCACCCGAGAAGCAATAAGTAACTACCGGTCAAAATTACAATTCAAATGAATATGCCTCCGCATCATAGTTGCCAACTTGGTGCTTTAAATAGAGCTGTGATACTATCGATAGTTGAAAACTGCCGCCACTATCGATAGTTTTTGAAAACTATTGATGTCGGTTTTAGCGAAACTTCACAATGTCTCTTCATTAATGTCTTCATTTTTTATGCAAAAAAATTCACAACAGTCGGCAAAAAAATTTAAGTCATTGGAATTTTTAGCAACTATAAGCTTACACTGAGTTGTAGTAAAATTTAATAAGCTTTAAAACTGCTTACACAAAACTTTTGTAGAAATTCGACTTAAAAAGCTTGAAATTTTTTTTTATGTTTTGTACAACTTTTATAAAAAATTAGTAGACAATAAGTAAACAACAAATATACCAAACTGCTAAAAATGTTGTGGTGCTATTATCTTGACCAGTACTATATTCGTTGTCTTATAATCTGGTAAAATATTAATAATTTCCCTTGTTCGGATTTTGATAGGCGCCCCCGTATTTGATCTCAGTTGAACTTTTATAAGTATGAGTAGTCAATTTAGACGAATATCTTTTGTGTTTTGTTTGTTTTGTAGTATTAGAAATTTCACTCTTTGCTTTTCAAAAGGGACAAACAAAATCCGAATTTAATTTTTTCATATAAGAACTATATTCAGATTTTGCCTGTCGCTATTCAATACCTTTCACGACGATAGTACTATCGATACTATCGATGTTTTCAACTATCGTTTCGAAAAGTATCGAGTGGCGGTACTATCGATAGTATCCCAGCTCTAGCTTTAAGCACTAGATTTAGTGTTTTTTGAAAACGCCAAACAAAATTATTTAGTGCCTAGTGCCTTCTTTAGTGCTGAACTAAAATTACTCCGATATAGTTAAAACATGAAACAAATTTTAAATATTTAAAGCTGTGGCAGCACTGAATTTACAAAAATCTATAAATTTAAATGCACTTAAATACAACCATGATTGATAAAAAGCTGAACTTGCAAACCCACTTGTCCAATTCTATTCGCGTTGAAAATACTAGTAGATATGGGAGTAAGTTAAGTATTTCTTTGTTTTCTTTTCTAATTATTTGTAAAATTTTTATTTTTTTTTGCTCATTTCTACTTAGGGCATGATTTTCGTTTATTGGGATTCGATTTGTTTTTCTTGAGATATATCAGTTTTAATCTGCAGTACTTCGGTATTACGTCGTAAGCATGAGTCATTATAGCATGTGGCTTTTCAATCGTTATGAGCCAAAAAGTTTTGTATATTGATTTATGTATGCATTCTTGTAAATATTATTAATGTTTTGTTTTTGTTAAATACATACAAACTCTTATGAAAAACGAATCCATTGATTCAAAACCATTTGGTGCTTTTAGTGCGGTAAAACGCTTTTTTTTCCAGTTTTTGGTGCTTTTTGAAAATCAAAAGTTGGCAACACTGCTCCGCATACATACATGCATTAACCGTACCTATTTCCGAAATTATTATTTTTTTTACTCGAATATTGTAGTGTAAATATAATTAATCTCTTACTTCTAAATGTTTACACGCAACAAACTAATAAATTCTTATCCGGGTCACTGGTAGACATCTTTTCAAAACCGCGTTTATATGCATGTGCGTGCACCCAGAAAAAAGTTTAGTTATAATCACAAAGATTTGGTTATAGTAACCAAATAGCAATTACTTTAGCCTTTTAGTTGAGGCAAATATACATATATTTATTAATAATTACAAAATTAAATTTTAATAATTACAAAATCAAATTTTTGATTGTACAAATAGCACACCGTCTTCGAAAGAGGCACAAGTCAAAATTAAACTTTTTTCAGAAAACGCGAAAAACTATTTCTTAACACATGATAATCATATGGGCAAGACAGACTTTACCTTAGGTTTTTTTTTTAACAAATTATAACAAAAACATGATCCAGCTTTTTCTGAAAGGTAAATAAAAGCTCTGTATACATTTTTAGCGCATAACTTCAAAAATGCTAAATTTTGAGTTGTGCCTCTTTTAAAGAAGGTGTGCGAAATATGTTTTGTACCGACTTTCAAACAAGATCCATAAAAAATGTTTACGAGTTTTCTTTTTTTGGCCTTTTCACACGCAAAAAACCTGCAGGGAAGGAGAAATTGAAACAGTATTTTTTTTTGGGGTAATTGCAAATTTTTACTGGACACATTTTTAATTGCCAGTAAAAAAACAGCTATTTACATGCTGGCTCTTGCATTTTATAAATCAAAGGAATACATTTTTGGAATTGTAAAGCTGATATTGCCAATTGAACGATTTATTAAAAAAATGTTTAACTAGTAACTACTTACAAAAGTAAGTTCTATTGAGGAACGCCGGGTTGTCTTGAATAACTCCCTACGATATAAAAATTATAACTGAAATTAACAAGTTTTTGATAGTCGTACATAAATTTGCGGGTGCATGCTTTGCTCTCTATCACATCACATTTAAATATATACGTAGGTGTAACGATCGATAATACATATACATATGTATATGTATAATCATCGGCGTAGCCAGAATGAAATTTAGGGGGGGCTCGACCCTACTAAGCTGGCATTTCAGGGTACTATTTAAATATATATAAGGAAATTTTGAAAGTTAAGGGGGGGGGGCTCGAGCACCCCCCTGCCCCTACCTGGCTACGCCCATTTGTATAATAACCAAACCCCGGCGATTGTTCCCAAACTTTCTTCTTCTTCTTTATTGGCGCTGTAACCGCCTAACCGATTTTAGCCGAGTCCAAAACAACACGCCAGTCATTTCTCTTCTGTGCCAACTGACGCCAATTGGAAATGCCAAGTGAAGCCAAGTCCTTCTCCACTTGGCCTTTCCAACGTAGAGAAGGCCTTCCTCTTCCTCTGTTACCAGCATCGCGGCCCGCGTTGAATACTTTCAGAGCAGGAGTGTTTCTGTCCTATCGAACGACATGGCCAATCCAGCGGAGCCGCTTAATTTTAATTCGCTGCACAATGTTATATCGTTGTAAAACTCATACAGCTCATCATTAAATCTTCTGCTGTATTCGCCATCGCCAACGCGTAAAGGTCCCTAAATCTTTCGCATAATTTTTCTCCCGAAAAACCCTAAGAGCCGCTTTATCAGATGTTTTCATTGTCCATGCCTCTGCACCATACACCAGCACACGCATGATGAGTGACTTATAGAGTTGGATCTTTATACGGCGAAAGAGAACTTAACTTCTCAATTCCCTACTTAGTCCAAAGTAGCACTTTTTGGAAAGAGTGATTCTCCGTTGGATTTCAAGGCTGACATTATTATTGGTGTTAATGCTGGTTCCCAAATAAACGAAGTCGTCTACTTTTTCAAACTTGTAACTGTCAACAGTGACGTGGGTGTTTACTTACTTACTGTTTGTGTGATGACAGGAGATACTTCGATTTGTCCTCGTTCATCGCCAGACCCATTCTCTTTGCTTCTCTATCTAATCCCGATAAGACAGAATCAACGAAGCCCGATAATATCGTTGTCGTCGGCATACGCCAGAAATTGTATGCCCTTGTAAAGGATTGTGCCTGAGCGGTTCAGGTTTACGGCTCTTATTATCTTCTGTAACATCAGGTTAAAGATACCAGGTCCTTGTCTGAAACCTCATTTGGTATGAAACGGCTCGGAGAGGTCATTACCAATTCTGACAGAGCTGATGGTATTGTTCAACGTCATTTTACACAGCCGTATTAATTTCGCGGGTATACCAAACTCAGATCCTCGACAAATAGATGGCGTGTGTCGATCCTATTCTGGCGGGTCTTTTCCAAAATTTGGCGTATTGCGAATACCTGATCTATGGTGGATTTTTCGGGTCTAAAGCTAAACTTATAAGGTCCAAGCAGTTTGTTGACGGTGGGCTGGTACCGCGGTAGTTGGCGCGTATGGCGGGGTCACCTTTCTTTTAAATTCGGCAGAGCATACTTAAATTCCAGTCGTCGGGCATGCGCTCATCTGACCATATTCTGCATTGGAGCTAATGCATGCACCTTATGAGCTCCTCGCCGCCGTACTTTAATAGCGCGGCTAGCTGGCCGTCAGCTCCAGTAGCCGCGTAACCGTTATTCGTGCCTCGGGTTCGTCTTATCCACTACGTTGAGTGCTGCTGCCATTCAGGGTGGAAAAGTGTTCCCTCCATAATTTAAGTACGTTCTGGACATCAGTCTCTAGGTTGCCATGGTAGTTCTTACAGGAGTCCGCCCTGGTCTTGAAACATTCAGTTAGTCACCTAACTCTCTGATAAAATTTTCGGGCATTTTTCCTGTCGGCCAGCATTCCAAGCTCTTCGCCATAGTTGCCAACTTGGTGCTTTAAGCACTAGATTTAGTGCTTTTTGAAAACTAAAACGAAAAAAAATATTATTTAGTGCCTAGTGCCTTTTTTAGTGCTTTTTTTCTGAACTAAAATTCCTCCGAGATACGTAAAACCTGAAATATTTAAAGCTGTGGCAGCACTGAATTTACAAGAATCTACAAATTTAAATGCACTAAAATATAACCATGATTGATAAAAAGCTGAAGTTACAAACCCATCTTGTTTAATTCTATTCGCGTAAGTTAAGCATTTCTTTTTTCCTTTTCTAATTATTTGTAAAAATTTTGACTTTTTTACCACCTGAATAAAACACATCGTTTCTTGGTGCTGAATCCAAATCTGGCCTCAAAATTGCTCTAGCACTAGAATTTTGAGATATCCTAACCCTTAAAGTGTCAAAACCACGGTTTTTGGCGATATTTGGGGTTATATAATGAAAACATCAAATTTTTTGCTCATTTCTACTTATGACATCATTTTTATTTGTTGCGATTTGATTTTTCTCTCTCGAGATATACCAGTTTTAATGCGCAGTACTTCGATATTACGTCGTAAGTATTAGTCATCATAGCATGTGTAGAGGCTATTCAATCGTTAAGAGCGAACAATTTTTTGCATTGATTTATGTATGTATTCTTGTAAATATTGTTAATTTTTTGCTTTTGTTTGTATTTACTAATGAAAAAAGCATCTTTTGATTCAAAAAAATTTGGTGCTTTTAGTGTGATAAAACGCCTTTTTTCCAAGCTTTTGGTGCTTTTTGAAAATCAAAAGTTCTTCGCGCTTACGTATTTCGGCCTGTTTCTTCCTAATGCGGCTAATAAGTCTCGCTTCCCTCTTCAATTCCCTATAATGGTACCACATGGCTCGCGTTGTGCCCGATCGCAGCATGGGTCTGTAAGCGGCATTTTTTTTTTTCAGTTGTCTTTTCGGTCTCGCTGAAATCCGACAGTTTCTTCGGCGCCGCTACTTAATGAGCAGGAAAAGTCGCTCTACTGCCCGCGAATATCGGTTTGTTGAAGAGTGTCCCAGAGAGCAGGTGTGTGTGTCGAGTGGCGAATAAATTTGCAGTCTGTTGTGATTGCAGCTTTTAGACGTTAAGCTCTCCTTGCAATGTTGGGCACACATTTTTTGCTCCCAAAGCTTGGCAATAATAACACAGGCCCACAAAAATGAAAAAAAATGTTGGTGCGACAAATGTTAAAGCTATTTTTGATAGACTTTTTTGTGCTGATTACGAATCCGTAAGTACAAAGGATCCAACACGTAGAGGTTTTGAGAAAATCTAGGTCAAAGTGTCAAAAAATCGGGCTTTTGCAATATTTGAGAAGCTCTAGCAAAGAGTAAAAAGGTGATAGAACCTTCCACTTAGGCTAAGATTAAAGCAAGAACCCTCGACTACTATCCTTGAAAATACCATTCCTGCACATTGAATTTATGGTCACTTATAGTCATTTATTTAGCAGTAAAATTTGACTTTTGGCGAAGTTTGAGTCCCTGCCGCAATTAAACAAAAGGTGATAGAACCTTCCACTTAAGGTTAAATTAAGGCTTGAACTTTCGACTACAATCCCCAAAAATACCATCTCTTCGTCTTGACCCTAAGATCACTTATAGTCGTTTTTTGAACAGCAAAAACTGATTTTGGCAGCATTTTTTTTTCAATAGCACAATTTGCCAGCATTTTTTTATTGTTCAACAAATGACTATAAATCGCCATCAAGTAAAGGTGCAGGGATGGTATTTTCAGGGGCAGTAGCCTAGGGTTCTAGGTTTAAGTTAAGCCTAAGTGGAAGGTTGTACCACATTTTTACTCTTTGCTCGAGCTTCTCAAATATTGAAAAAAAACCGATTTTTTGACACTTTGACCACGATTTTCTCAAAATCTGTACGTGATGGAATCTTTATAGTTGCGGATTCATAATCAGCTCAAAAAAGTCTATCAAAAACAGATTTAACATTTGCCCCATAAAAATCAGTGTTGCCCTGTGTAATAGGTGCAATCCCGTATTCCTCGGACTCGGACTAGTAAAACTGTCAAAAAATAAAAATTCGCTCAGAGCGAGAGAGTAACATGGGAAAGTGCGGGGTCGCTTTCTAGTAAAAAATTGTAACTTCTGTCAACTTCAACATAACCTCCAAATTTTGGTTGTAAATTTGTGCTTATTTTGTATGTAAACACACTCAGCTCACACATGTAAATAACCAAAAATGCTTTCAAATTCATTAGAATCCAGTTAAACATGTAATTAAATACTTTTCAACATGAATTAGCAGAGTGCACTTTTCTTTTGTTTACAATTTGGTTGCGAAACACACTACAGCTGATCGTTTGACACATTTACCAGCAAAAAATTCTCGGACTAAAACTGGTAACTTCTGACACAGAGAGCACCGTATTTACTCTCTTTTTTGTCCTCTCAATAGTCAGAGAACCGAGTACGGGATCGATTTCCAGTAAAATCTGACTGATTCTGACTAGTCCGGACTCGTACGGGATCGCAACTAATAATAGATTGGCGCTTACAGAATTTGCCAGTGTTTGGCCGAGCTTCCTCTGTTCAAATCGTGCGCGTTGATGTTGTCATACAAATGGGAGGGGCCTAGAGTTTTAAGACGACTTCGCACGGCGACCACTTTTAGAAAAAACTTTTTTATGTTTTATTTTTTGATGTTGGTCGGAAACTGGGCTCAACCCAGACCCCGCGGAATAGTAGCGCGCACTGCTAACTATATCACTTTGGTAACAGTTCCCATATATAGTTAAAATTCGGCAACTCAACTCTTTTTCAGTGTGTATCATATGCCTTTACTTTTTAAATTCCAGCCAGAAGAGAATAATTTGAATGTTATTGCCTTGTTTTTATGTGTTGAACAAATTTTACGCTTATAGTACATAGTATGTTCAATACATGTGTGTTTTTGAATATAATAGTAATCGACATGTATGCAAATATATGTAAATACATACTACATATGCATATTGCCGTTTAAAGTAGAAAACCGCGTATCAATAAAATGCAAAGCCGCGTACCAAGATAATGCAAGACCGCGTATGTGATTTTGCATAAATTATTTGACAGAGAGTAAAAACATTCATATTTCAAAATGGTTCTCGTTTTTATAAAGCAATCGCATTTTTGATAGTATATTTCAGGACGAATGGATAAGGATTGAGCCAAGAACTTGTGTTAGCAAATCCAATTTTTGGCAGCAAATGTCAGTTACGCGGTTTTGCAAAAAGACGATACGCGGTTTTGTACTTTAAACAACGATATTAATACTTAATGCAAGCACGGGTACATTTATAAAATTTTGAATGTGATAGTAAATATTTATGAATACACTATGAATATACATACATATATATGTATGAATGTGTGCAAGAAGTTCGTGTCAAAGCGGCCAGGCATAGCGTTCCGTTGCCTCCTCCGAAACCTCCAAACTCGGCAGTTAAACGCAGGCATTAAATTTGCCATACCCACGCTTCAGACGCGCCAGTCTGCTAACGCACAGAAGAGTCTTCAGACTTAATATGTAACAAAAGGTGTTTCTTTACTTAAAGTGTTCAAATATCATACAGATTTAGAAAAGGATTTTTATACAATAGAAAGATATAGCCTAATAATTTATTGAATAACTACGCTCATTTTTTGTTAAAGATCAGATACATATCTCAAGGAATTTGCCTTTAATTTGAAAAAATACATACGAACTAATTCAATAGGGGTTTATGATAAATGTACATACGTAGATATATAATCTCCATATTTTCTTTGTTTTATTAAAAGACACGCTTGTACTAACAAATTTTTTTTATCTATTTTAAGATCAAAATCATATATGATACATTTTGAACTATTAATAAATTTTTGTTTTGAGATAATAATAGAAAACAGCAAAAGATTATTGGCTATACGTTTTTTAGAAAAACATACTTTTTGCCCGCTACGGCGGGGGTTTTCTTGGAAATTAAGCAAACAAAAATTTTATAAAAAAAGCTTAGAAGCATAAAAGCTAATATAAGAAGGATAGTTTGCACTTGCTGTAAAATAAAAGTAACATTCATCCTTGTTAAGCTTTCTGCAGTAAATGAAGTGATTGTTTAATCAATTCATTCTATGTATTAGTATGTATTAATTCTATTAATTCTAATCAGTAAAACGACTAAACAGAGAATAATAGCTTTAGGCAATTAAAATTATCGAAAAATTACAATCGATTTTTTTTTGTTAAACTCTTCGCTTAGTTTATTTGTTTGTAGTTATTTAAAAATGTGGAATAAATAAATGTAAAAAAGTCGAAATATCGAAATTGGATGGCAAATGCAAACAGCAGAACGATTTAGGTAATTGCAAGCAATTCTGATTTTTTCACAAATACATAGTATGTACAAATATGTATGTACATTCAGCCGAGAACGTAGATTCACCGAAACATATTAGTGTATAGTGATAGAACGATACGAGTACCGCGTACAGAATATCGATACTTTTCATGAGTACTGAGTAGTATCGGGAACTCGATACTTTTTGACAAGTACTGAGTAAGTATCGCGAATACCAAAAAATATTGAAGTCTTAAGAACTTTTTTTAAGTAAAACAAATTAATAATCCATATAAAAAATTTCGTTCTTTCAATTACAAAATGTTTGAAAATTAACCAAAATCTTCGATATCCAATAGGAATGTCGGGGAAAGGACATAACGCTCATATACATCAACACTGTTTTGAACTAACATACTCCCATAGTAAAAATTTTTTTTCTTATGAGCTACAAGTAATCGGTACAGCTATGCAATTTTTACACACCATCGAAAAGGGGGAGCGGTCTTTTCAACATTGGGCTTCGTTAAAAATTCTTAAATAATTGGAGAACGAATCTTTTGGCTTCACCTTCTACAATGAATGGGTAAGAGGATGGTATAAGACACGATAACTTGGCTATTCTTTAGCATATCAGAGCCTTCGTTAACGAATGTATTCTACCCTCGTTGTGAATTCGGAATCCATCCTATTCTAGAGGACAATTTTTATGAAAGAGAGCATTTGTTTCTCATTTTATGCATTTCGTCGTATCGTCATTCTGCCAAACCGCGTAACTGACATTGGCTGCCAAAAATTTGCTCACACAAGCTCTTGGCTCAATCCTTATCCATTCGTCCTGAAATATACTGGCCAAAAATGCGATTGCTTTATAAAAAAGAGAACCATTTTGAAATATGAGTATTTTTACGCTCAAGAAAATAATTTCTCCAACTTCACATACGCGGTTTTGCATTTTGCTGATAGGTACGCGATTTTGCACTTTAAACGACGATTTGCACTTCATTTTAAACGTAGAGTGGTTTATAAATATACGTGTTAAACATTATTGAATATTTGATCTTAAAAACCTATAGTTCTTTGGGGAAAATTTTCCAAAACGGATCCAGGCTTTGAAAAAACAAATATTAGGGGGGGTCCCCCTGATTCTAACAGCCGTATTCTAACAAAGTCACAAACTTCAGCTCATCACTGCTGTGATTTCTACCGCGCCTCAAAGCTTGCCGCTCAAAAAATATGCCACTTCAATTCAATTTTTAAAATTTTTGTGTATTTTTCTAGCACTCAAAATCGAATTTTTTGTGACACATTTCTCGGCGCACTTGAAATCACAACAGTGATGAGCTAAGTTTTGTGACTCTGTTAGAATAGAGGGGTAAATCTGAAGGCCGCCCCCTCCGGAGACTTATAGTTTTAAAACATCTTGCATTTAAAGTTGCAAAACTGGCATGTCGGTGCTGCCGAAAAACATAAAACAGAAGCAGTAATAAAATACACACAATGATCGCGCGATTTAAAATAAAATGTTAATTATTTATGGAAGTATCGATTTATAATAAAAAAAATCGCGCGATTTTTAATTAAACATTTTCATTATTTATCAAACTATCGATTTTATAATAAAAAGCGGCGCAGGCGAAAATTATTGTAATAAATAATCGCGACTAAATTAAAAAACGAATGAAACATAGCTTCGAGAAGTATGGCAGCACACATTTTCTCTTACTGTCGGCCATTGTTATTTCTGTTTGTTTGTGAAAAGTGCTAAAACCTGTAAACGAATTTATAAACGCGTTTTACTTAATTAATTAATGAATATATATATATATATTAAAAGTATAAAATACGCACGTGAACATTGAAAATATATCACACAAAATATAAGTGGCATTTTGTACAAAAATTTGGGGGTGGTAGTGAAGATAATTTAACAACAAATAGCTTAAATACTATTAGCAACTACATTGTGAGAGTAATCAATTCATGTAGAGAAAGCCTCCCCCAAAATTCTAACCAAGTTCCATGACGAAATTCCTAATACATTCGCTGAAATCTCGATTGGTTCCATTTTGGAAAGCCAACCCGTTCTTTGCTATAGACGATTACTTTACTCTAGTAGAAGTAAAGTTTCTGCAAGTTTATTTCAAAACTTCTTTTTAAAGTGCTTGCTAGATCACATTTCAACTATTTTAAGCAGTGTTTATTTAATTTACAAATAGGAAGACGTAACCAAACAATCTGATTTTTGTTTACTTTTCGTGTTTTAAAAATACTTGAAAGTACGAGTATTATCGATACTTTTTGCAAATATGAGTACTGGCATCGATTCTTCTTTAGAGTATTCTATATGAGTACTAGTGCGTACTAGTAGCCATCAGATTTGAGCGAAATTAAGTTAATAATTAATAATTTATAAAAATTCTTGAAATTTTAATGTTTTTCTCTAAACGCTAATTGCCCAAAAACTAAAACTTATATTGGCTCTTATAACAGTAACGTTCAGAAAGATTTTTGGTACCGACTCCAAAAGTACGCTCAAAGTAAATATTTTTATTCTAGATACATACATATGTATGTATGTCAAATACCTTTCTAAGTATGCTCTGCGACCACAATTTAGTCTAAAGACATCTTTATAAAGAGATGTATTTCTTTAATTATGCATAATAATCTAGAGCTCTTAGGACAAAAACATTTCAATAATTAATGGAGAGACAAGAATTGTATTTGGAACGGACATCCGTATATCATATTCCTATCTGTCAATGTCAATAGAGATGCTAGTTGGCACCGAAAAAGGGATCGAGATATGGTATGGTGCAAGAGTAAAATGCAATTGTATTAATTAGCCCAAACGCAAACCTGCAGGAAATTGAATTAGTTTGAAAGTAATTTATAAACTACTTTATTTTCAATGATAACTGATTGAAATTCTCACTATTTTGCCTGCAACGAACTCATTTATTTAACATGTCGATGTCCTAGGAAGGAACTCATTTATTTAACATGGCGATGTCCTAGGAAGCAGTCAATTGTCTGCATGTATTTTGAACTACTTTAAAATGAATGTGGCTTAAACAACTTCAAAATCAGTATGTTTCGTTTGAATACGCTTTCGTTCTGCACTTCACAGATGCTTTTTCATAACTAAGAAAAGCCGAAGTTAAAAATTTAAAACTAATGAGATTTGAACATAGACATTCTTGACTGCGACCAATTGTAGCAAACATCTTTGCACGCTTAGCTACAGCCAGACATGTAAATGTGCTTTCAAATTTTTAGTTTGAATTGTGTGCAAGCAGCAAGTCGATTGCCCGACTCTGCATTTAATTTCAACTCTTTTAAAATGAATTTCGTTTGCATAACTTCAAAGTCAGTATGTTTCTTTTGAATGCGCTTGTGTTCTGGACTTCACAGATGCTTTTTCATACTTCCAAAACACAAATTGTTTTTGTGAGCAAAAAGCGTATAAAAATTCGAAACATTTACTCATTGCATTTGTTTTAGAGTAGTAATTAGTTGATTTAGAAAAAATCACTTGTTTCCGTCAGGGAAATGACAAATGTGAGAACTTTTTGGGCTACTTGAAGTCGCTGAAGAAGAAGCGAAATTTCAATAAAAACTAAATAGGATTCTTTGCCAGCAATAAAATTGAAATTTTCTGATCAAGCGCTCTTGTAAGTAATGTAAAGCCTCCATTGGGACCCTTAAATCACAAAATTGTGAAAGTGTCTTAACTTAAGATTGATTGTTGCACCGAGCGTAAAAACACAACTGAATTTTTAATTCATGTACAAGTTCGAGTTCCACCTCTAAATTTACATATGTACATATATGTGCTTATAATATAATTTGAATTAATGGCCCGCTTTAGACTAAAATATCAGTCTGTGCGAAGCGGGCCGCAAAGTAACTGAACAACAAGCAGTAAGCAGCCATTGGCAGCAGCTTAGCACCGCGATCCACATGCGACGTATGGTAGTAATTATGAAAATACCCTCTTTGTTAGAGTCGTAAAAGTATTTTCAAGACTTTTTTCCGCTGTGTGTGCCAATAAAATACTAAGAGTCGTATTTTTCGCGGCCAAACAGAGATGAAATGCATCGCACTGAACTTAAATAAACCGAATAGAACTATATAAATATGTATGTGAAGTGAAATCATATGGCTACAGGCAACAGCAGATGAGATGTGAGACGAACTCATGCCCGAAAGAACCATGCGTGAGTCAAGTTAGCCGGGTGAGTTTGGCCTGTGCGGTTAGCCCGTGTAAGCATTTAACTGCACCTGCAAGGCACGGCACGAAAGTTAATTCAATAGTAAAAGCGAAAACGACCAGCCGTCAGCATCATAAAAAATGTCTCAACTTTTCCGACAACTTCTAAGTTTTATTTCTAAAATCGATTCATTTCAGCTAATTAATTTACTGCGCGCCATGAATCGCGCCAAAATTCACAAATCGTTGGTCTATCAGGCGAAAATGCTTTCTAGTGGTCATAGGTTGTTGCGCATATGCTTTGCTGCACGAAATTGCGCGTAACTTCCAAACAACCCACGGAGAACATCGAGTAGCAGAAAAAACTGCCAAACACTTAAGTAGAAACAAACCCCAATGGAAATCATATTGCGGAAATCAGCCTGTAAGTACCCTGCTGGCAAGTCTGTAGTATTAAATATCGATGCGTGTGAGCAACCATCAGTGACAGTGAAAAGTGCATCGGAAAGTTAAATGACAGTGATGTAAGCATTTGTTTTAATCATATTCTTTCATCCGGAGCTATTTAGTATTTCAGAAAATATGCTTCTAGAAAAAGTATATGTGATAAAAATGAATAAGCAATTTACCCCTAGCATGTTGAAAGTAGGGATGCGCGATACCGATACGATATTAAATATATCAATATCGTCGGTTAGTAGATAATTAATATATATCTATAACAAGAGTCACGCCCGATTTGCTTCAAATTCAAAATACGTATTACTAACATCAAGAGAAATACACCTCCAAAAAATGGACCCGATAGGTGGCTCCAGAGCCCAGTTATTCCAATTTCAGCATAAGCCTATGAATGCGTGCTTTGGTTTCACCGGTAGTAGTATAGTAGACCAATATATTAATACGCTAACGAAATCCCATACAAATCTATTCCTCCCTACTGCTCCTATGTTTCTCAACCAATTTGAATGATTCTTCTTTTGTTCGAAAGGTATTTCAAAGGGGAGGTGCGCATTTTGTTTGTTTTTTGAGTAGGTAGAGTAGGAGTGGAGTTATTCCGAAAAAGTTCATTTATGGTCCGATTTGCTTCAAATTCAAAATACGTATTACTAACATCAAGAGAAATACTCCTGCTTTGGTTTCATCATCTACTATTTATATATTAATACGCTAACGAAATCCCATACAAATCTATTCCTCCCTACTGCTGCTATGAATTTTAAAATTATTTAACAGAATGTATATTACACCACCAAACAATATAAGTGACCTAGACGATCAACAGGTGCTGCTGGACATAAAAACTTGTAAAACAAGTGAGGTGGTCGAATTTCGATTACGGGGCGATACTAGTATCTATTAATTGGTCAAAGTGCTTTAATGATTTTCCTGCATAGAACCTCTTGTTCTCGGTTAATTTTTAAGAAAAATATTATATTCAACAATTTTATTGAGCTTCAGGCCGTTTTTAATGAAAATTTTTGGGAAAAAACTACAATTTACATTTCTGGTAGAAGTTATTAATGGTGGTTTCGTTTCTACCAAAAAATTTTGCCTTTTGATTGCCCCTTTCTCTTTTCGTGTTCGATTCTAATATAAAGGCAAGCGGTGAGAAAATTGCGTGTTCGTTTCTTAAAATGTCGCACTCTTGTAAGGCAAAAAAGGCACATTCTCTGCCCTGTGAAACTTTGTCAGGGGAGGTGGTTGCCCTGAAAATTTTGATGGTGGTTTAAAACGACAACATTATGAAATGCGTGAGCTAGGCAAGGACAAGAAAGCAAAAACATGGGCAACATTTTTTGGAAGAAACGAAATCACCATAAGAAAAATAATATAATTTATTAAAATTTAAGCTGTTAACACCGATGAAAAACTTTGCAAGAATAAAATTGTATTTTTGATGTATGTACCAGTGCCCAATCGCCTTTTTATTTTAGTGTGGTAGAATCGGTAAAAAAATGTGGTAGATTTGAATAAGATGTGGTTGATTTTCCAATTCATATTTTTGTTGGGTATACATTCCGTCGTCAAAAGAGGCACAACTCAAAAATTACATCGGGAAGTATAATTGATGCAAAAACAAGTATAACATTAGTTTTCTAGTTAGAGAAGAAAAAAATATTTTCATTAATTTGAGGAAAATCCAATAGATTGATTTATGCAAAAAATCGACCAAATTATTTTACCATTGCAGATTTTTGAAATATTAAAAAGTTAAGGCACAGATATATTTAAAGCAAAATTTATGATGTACCTTTAAAAAATTTATTGATTAATTTTTATATTTCGTATAAGAATTGATTCGAAATTTTAGAGTTATGTGAAAATTGTAAACAAATATTCTGCCTAAAAATGTGGTAAATCTACCACATATGTGGTAAAGGTTTGCACACTGCTATATACAACAGGGTGGTCAACAGTAAAGTCGAAATTGTAATGCTCTCACCCCCTAGGATTGTTCTATATCGAAAAAAGTATACCCCTATATTTTTATTTTGAAGTCTAAAAATTTTTAGAGGTCGCTTAAAGCGCTCAAAGTTTTCCATGTATTTTTATATAGGAAAAATAAAATTTTTCGTAGAAATGGTATAGAATTCTTGAAAATCAATATTTTTTGATTGGAAAACTCTAGTTCTCTTCAGGAAGCTTTCAATAATAATACCCAATTGTTTATTTAACCATTTTTTAATACTAAAGATTTTTTAATGGTTAAATAAAAAATTAGGTATTATTATGGTGAATCTGCTGCAGAGAAACGGAGCTATCTGATTGCAAAGTATTCATTTTTAAGAATTCTATACCTTTCTACGAAATGTTGTTTTCCCCATATAATATATGTACATGTAAAACTTTGAGCGCTTTGAGCGACATTTAAATTTTTTTATACCCGAGCGCACTTGTGCACAAGGGTATTATAACTTTGTTCACATAACGGTTGTTTGTAACAGGCAAAACGAATCGAGATAGATATAGACAAATGTATACATAAATGATCAGAATGAAAAGAGAAATCGATTAAGCGGTGACTGTCTGTCCGTCCGTCCGTCCGTCTGTGCACACGATAACTCGAGTAAAAATTGAGATATCTTAACGAAACTTGGTACGTGAACTTCTTCTGGGCGTATTGGTATTGAAAATGGGCGAAATCGGATAATAACCATGCCTGCCTCCCATATAACGGTAATTTTAAGAAATACGAAAACTGCGATATTTTAGTAACTACTGAAGCTAATTCACTCAAAATTGATACTTACAATGAGTTTCAGACGGAAAACATGAATATTATAAATTTTTGGAAAATGGGCGTAGCCACGCCCACTTATGGTTACATGTGTATATCTTGGTACCCGCTGCACCAATTTCTTCCAAACTTGGCACAGTTGTTGGCCTTAGTACAGCATACTAAATGGCTGAAAATTTTAAAAATCGGACTATAACCACGCCTACCTCCCATATAACGGTAATTTTCAGAAAAACGAAAACTGCGATATTTTAGTAACTACTGAAGATAATTCACTAAAAATTGATATTTGCAATGAGTTTTAGACGAAAAATAAGAATATTACAAAATTTTGGCAAATGGGCGTAGCCACGCCCACTTATGGTTACATGTGTATATCTTGGTAACCGCTACACCAATTTCTTCCAAACTTGGCACAGTTGTTGGTCCTGGTACAGCATACCAACTGGCCGAAAATTTCTAAAATCGGACAATAACCACGCCCACATCCCATATAACGGTAATTTCGAGAAATACAAAATCTTCGATAAATCAGTAAATATTGAAGCTAATTTATTCAAAATTGATGGTTGCAACAATTCTTTACCAAGAAATACGTTTATGACAAAATTTTGGAAAATGGGCGTAGCACCGCCCACTTGTGATCACATATATGTATCTCGCTAACCGTTCTAGCAATTTGTACCAAGCTCGGTATGGTTATTGTGCTTGCCACATAAAAGCAAACCGTTGAAAATTGTTGAAATCGGACTAAAATTGAGGCCGCTTTTCATATAACGGTAAATTTCAGATATGCTTGAAACTGCAATATTTCGAAATTTAAGGACGCTTATTTACTTAAAATGTATACACCCCGGCTTATCATGTAGCGGTAGCTTTCGGAAAGGTGGAAAACATATATTTAATACTTGCGCCGGGTATTTAATGTTCGGCTCCGCCCGAACTTAGACTTTCTTACTTGTTTTATTTCAAAATAAGATTTTTGGGCCTTATCTCCAAATTTATAATAGATTCTACATAACCAATTTCTATTATCACGATTAAGTGATCTATGTATATCTCGAATTTTAATTAACTTGCTGCCTTATAGAATTTAATTCAAGATAAAATTTTTGAAAGTTTTCGCACATAAGACTCGTTGTTTTAACTAAATTCTCAATAATTTGGCGATGTGATTTAGAATTTTCAACGTTCCCAAATATTATCAGCAAATTTTGCCACATATTAAGAATTTTAGGAAATTTTCTCAGCCAAAGTTTCTTTAAAATATCCTGACTAAAATTGGAGCCAGAAAGTAGCATGAGCGATCGCTAAAATTCAGAAGGCTTCCGGTCACCCATTTCTGAATATGACAATATTTTATCTTATTTTTTTATTTTCACTAAAAGAATGTCTCTCAATTAAGACTTTCTTTAATTCTGCAAGTTTGTTGTTCTGCGGTGGATTTTGAACGAAATCTAATATCGTAACTATGACTTCTGCAGTGATTGTGTGTTCATATTTTGTAGTTTCTGCATGAATAAACCACGCTTCTGGGCAAGTTGTTCAAAATTGTGGAAGTTTGGTCGAAGTTGCACAAATCTCGTTGTTATTCTTATTGGCATAAGGATTTGCTCCTCTTGAAAACTGTTGGGTTACCAATCGATAAGCGAATCGTCCCAATCAGTGTTGCCAACTGCAGAGGTCCGAAAAGCCCATTTTCCTCTGAAAAACGCCCCGTTTATCCCATTTTAAAATTCGAAAAGTCCCATTCATGAATATTAAATATTAAAAGTTTTTAATAGCAATATATGTATATGAAGAGTATAAATAGAAGCCAGATTTAGTTCTACGGGTTTCACTTTTCTTGCGTTGCAGATGGCCTTATGGTTCTCTCTACACAGCCGTAATGCGACTATCTTTGATACAGCATTTTTTTTATTAAGTTAACAAGACATTTCTGTGTATTGAAGTATTGAAGGTGACAATGCAAAAAATAATTATCCAAAAAGAAAACCAAATTCATGGACCTTAAAACAGTGGTTAGTTATTACATAATTACATTTATGGAAAAGTTGCCAGCGGTCAAAGAAATCCTTATTGGATGTCCTACCTAGGTTTGCCAACCGTACTATAATATAGAGTATTGTACTACAGTGAAACCCGCTTAAGTACCCCCCCCCCCGCTTCAGTAACCAATATTTTTGGACACCGTGCTTTTTTTAATATAATCAGAAGTAAATCCCTCTCTTAAGTACCTCCCCGCTTATTTACCCAACCCGCCTAAGTACCTCAATATTTCGTGCCCCATCTGCAATTTTACTTATAATTTTCCCCTTTTAAGTGCACCTTTAAAATTCCTTAAAATATTTACGTATTTTCAAATTCAGTAGCAGCGCTACACACCTTCGGTAAAAAAATTCTAAAAAATCTACCGTAACTTTTAGCCACTTGAAACTTGCACATTATTACACTAAAATTGAATGAGCTATAAAACTGTATACCCAAAAAACACTTCTCAGAAAAAAGTTTTGAAATTATGATGAATCTTTTTTTAAGTGTTCTACAAAATCTTAAGCTTAGGTTTATATGGTATTTGTTAGGGAATGAACTGCACTTTAATTGATTGAAAAACCTTAAAAATTAATAAATCAACATAAGTGGCAAACAATATCATTTTGAATTTGGTACAAAATGGTATGTCCAACTTTGACTTTTTAAACAATTTAATTCTTGTAAAAATGCCATACCATTGCACTAAATATTTTTTTAATAAAGTTTTTCTTTACTTGTTTATGTGTTTAAGTAATGCTAAGATTTTGGTTTTAAACTATGCATACTTCATTAAATGTTGTTATTCAAGTATTTATGTAAGTTAACAAGAAGATGTAACTACATCAGTAATTATGCTCGCTTAAGTACCCGCATCGAGGTACTTAAGCGGGTTCTTTTAAGTAACTAACCCACCTAAGTACCTCAAAAAGCTGAAATTTTTCGTGAGGTACTTAAGCGGGTTTTACTGTATTTTTTAGTCTGCGTACTATATACTGTTGGAAAAAATATAGTATGCAAAAATACTATATTTCTCCAATTATAAATAAATACATATTAAAATCTATTTATTTACAAGTATTTTTTTAATTAAATTTATAATAATTCTTTATAAATATATTTCAGTAATTTGTAAGAAAAAATTGGTATTAAAATGAAAAGCCTTTATATTGAAATAACTATAATAAGTGCAATATATGAACTACCAAATTTACTTAAAAATTATTTCTTTTCTACTCTATCTCTGAAACTTCGGCATTGACAGAAAGAGTTTTTTATTATGAATGTGAAATAGCGAAATGAGAGAAACAAAGCGACTACCTGACTAATAAAAAATTAACTTTTGATTAAAATCAATTTAAATTTTGATTGCGATAAAGCATATAATATTTTCGTAGTTAATAAGGAATTATTAAAAACTGCCAAAAGTGCAAAGTATTCAAATTTTTGTAAAAGAAATCCATAAGAAAGAAAAGTTATGTATACATTAAAACCTTTTAAATTTTCTTTGCAATAAAATACTATATATATTTGAAGTATACCATATTTTTCAGATTTTTTGAAAAAGTACTACAAACATCTTAGAGAATGTTGGCAACCCTAGTCCTACCCATCACAGCAAATATGTTTTTAACATAACTAACAAATAAGTTTGCTTCCCATTGTTTAAATCAGGTCCTTTAAAAAAATATTCATATCAAATTGGTAGTGTTCACGAACTATCAGCCCTGTTCTGCATTTCGACACAACTTGAAAGGTAAAACAAGTAAGAAAGTCTAAGTTCGGGCGGAGCCGAACATTAAATACACGGCGCAAATATTAAATATATGATTTTCACCTTTCCGAAAGCTACCGCTACATGGTAAGCCGGGGTGTAACAATTTTGAGTAAATTAGCGTCCTTAAATTTCAAAATATTGACGTTTCAAGCATTTATAAAATTTACCATTATATGAAAAGCCATAATTTTAGTCCGATTTCAATAATTTTCATCGTTTTGCTTTTATGTAGCAAGCACAATAAAAATACAGAGTTTGGTACAAATTGGTAGAACGGTTACCGAGATACATATATGTGATCATAAGTGGGCGGTGCCACGCCAATTTTTCAAAATTTAATTATAGACGTGTTTCCTGGTAAGGAATTGTTGCAAGCATCAATTTTGAATAAATTGGCTTTAATATGTACAGATTTATCGAAGATTTCGTATTTCTCCAAATTACCGTTATATGAGATGTGGGCGTGGTTATTATCCGATTTTAAAAATTTTCGGCCATTTGGTATCCTGTACCCAGGCCAATAACTGTGCCAAGTTTGGAAGAAATCGGTGCAGCGGTTGCCAAGATATACACATGTAACCATAAGTGGGCGTGGCTACGCCCATTTTTCAAAAATTTATAACATTCTTATTTTTCGTCTTAAAGTTATTGTAAATATCAATTTTGAGTTAATAACCTTCAGTAGTTACTAAAATATCGCAGTTTTCGTATTTCTGCAAATTACCGTTATATGGGAGGTAGGCGTGGTTATTGTCCGATTTTGCCCATTTTCAATACCATCCGTCCTACCCTCGAAAGAAGTACACGTACCAAGTTTCGTTACGATATCTTAATTTTTACTCGAGTTATCGTGTGCACAGGCGGACGGACAGACGGATGGACGGACGGACAGACAGTCACCGCTTAATCGATTTCTCTTTTCATCCTGATCATTTATGTATACATTTGTCTATATCTATCTCGATTCGTTTTGCCTGTTACAAACAACCGTTATGTGAACAAAGTTATAATACCCTTGTCCACAAGTGCGCTCGGGTATAATGACACACATTCCGACAAATTTGTGTGGTGGTGTTCTCAGTTCCGAGTGAGATCGAACAAGTTCGAAACGTTTTCGAATCGTTTTCATTTCTCTTCGATAATAAGTTGCAACAGCTGTTGTCAGTTATTTATGTAAAAATTTATTCAAATCTGTATAAACTGAAAAAATGCCAGTGTCAATGATTTCTGGGCAAGAAGACGTGTTAATGCACGCTCGAAACAAAAGAAAAAAGCATCAGCTAAGGATGCATGTGGACATATTACAAAAGTTGGACTCCAAGAAAGTTTACTCTTCAATGTAATTTACTTTATTTAACTAGATCTGTACATAATTTTTAGCTTCATAGAGTCTTTTCGCATAAATAAAAATGTTAAATTCTGTTAGACAAAATAGGAAATACGTTAGCGGAAAGACATCATTTTATTTCACCGCCTACGCAACTGACAGTCACACTCCGGTTTTTAGCAACTGGCTCCTATCAGTTGAGAACAGCTAAAGACCAAAATGCCAACATAGGCAGAATCACTTTTTCAAGGGTATTGCACTTTGCTGTAAAGGAGCTGGAGGGCTGCCTTTGTGAAGAGTACATACAGCTGAAGATGTCTCCCGCAGAGTTGAACACATCAAAAGGGTATTTTTATAGGGAACTAGCAGACCCGGCGAACTTCGCCCCGCCCAAAATAAATTTTTTTTACACGGTCAAAAATTTGGGTTTAATTTTTAAACCGCTCTGGGACTACTGCCTTTTTTAATCTTTTATAGTCTACTTTTTAAACCAGTCAATAATCTTAAGCAATTTTTAATATATTGTGGTTTAAATTTTAGTCCAAAAAGTTCGTTGTTTAAAAATCAAACCATCATGTTTTAATTCTAGTTTCTAGGTTTCATATATAGAAAATTTGGTTTAAAATCTAAACCGAAATAGAAAATGTTTGCACACAGCGAAATGTGGTGTTGATTCAAACTCAACATATGAAAGCACATTTACATGCGTGGCTGTAGCTGAGTGTGCAAAACTGCTTGATACAATTGGTTGCTCCTAAGGCTGTCCGGAACAGACAGCCAGCGCTTTCGCTACGCGACTCTCACGCCTGCTCTCAGAGAGCACTCTTCAACAAACCGACATATGCGAGCAGTGGAACCACATTTCCCGCTCATTAAGTACCGCCGCCGAAGAAGTGGTCGGATTTCAGCGAGCTCGAAAGAATAACTGGTACGATGAGGAGTGTCAGGAAGCTGCAGAAAAAAAAGATGCCGCCTACAGGGCCACGCTGCGATCGGGCGCAACGCGCGCTATGTGGGACCGCTATAGGGATCTGAAGAGGGAAGCGAGACGTATTTGCCGCAATAAGAAGAGAGAGGCCGAAATACGTGAGTGCGAAGAGCTTGAAATGCTGGCCAACAGGAAGAATGCCCGAAAATTTTACCAGAGAGTTAGGCGACTTACGGAAGGTTTAAAGACCGGGCGTACTCCTGTAAGAACAATAATGGCGGCCTAGTAACTGATGTCCAGAGCGTACTTAAATTATGGAGGGAACACTTTTCCGCCCTACTAAATGGAAGCAGCACGGAAAGTTGTGGAGAAGAAGAACCCGAGCCCGCAGTCTATGATGACGGAGTCGACGTTCCACCGCCTGACTATGACGAGGTACGTATAGCAATAACGCGGCTGAAAAACAACAAAGCTGCTGGAGCTGACAGCCTGCCAGCTGAGCTATTCAAGTACGGCGGCGAGGAGTTGATAAGGTGCATGCATCAACTCTTGTACAGAATATGGTCAGATGAACGCATGCCCGCCGACTGGAATTTAAGTGTGCTGTGCCCAATCCACAAGAAAGGTGACCCCGCCATTCGCGCCAACTACCGCGGGATTAGCCTTCTAGGCATAGGTTACAAGGTCTTATCGAGCGTACTGTGTGAAAGACTTAAGCCCACCGTCAATGAACTGATTGGGCCTTATCAGTGTGGCTTTAGACCTGGAAAATCCACCATAGACCAGGTATTCACAATACGCCAAATCTTGGAAAAGACCCGCGAGAAAAGGATCGACACTCACCACCTATTTGTCGACTTTAAAGCCGCCTTTGACAGCACTAAAAGGAGTTGCCTATACGCCGCTATGTCTGAATTTGGCATCCCCTCAAAACTTATACGGCTATGTAAAATGACGTTGAGCAATACCACCAGCTCCGTCAGAATTGGGAAAGACCTCTCCGAGCCGTTCGCCACAAAACGGGGTTTCAGACAGGGCGACTCCCTTTCAAGTGACTTCTTTAATCTGATGTTGGAGAAGATAATAAGAGCTGCAGAACTGAACCGCTCAGGAACAATTTACTACAAGAGCGTGCAATTGCTGGCTTATGCCGATGACATCGACATCATCGGTTACAAAAACCGCGAAGTCTGTTCTGCCTTTTCCAAGTTGGATAGGGAGGCAAAGCGAATGGGTCTGGTGGTAAACGAGGGCAAGACGAAGTATCTCCTGTCATCAAACAAACAGTCAGCACATTCACGCCTTGGCACCCACGTCACTGTTGACAGTTACAATTTCGAGAAAGTAGAGAATTACGTTTACTTGGGAACCAGCATTAACACCGATAATAATGTCAGCATTGAAATCCAACGCAGAATCACTCTTGCCAACAAGTGCTACTTTGGACTGAGTAGGCAATTCAGAAGTAAAGTCCTCTCTCGACGTACGAAAACCACGCTCTATAAGTCATTCATCATGCCCGTGCTGGTATATGGCGCAGAAGCATGGACAATGACAACAACCGATGAGGCGGCTCTTGGAGTGTTTGAGAGAAAGATTTTGCGGAAGATTTACGGGCCTTTACGCGTTGGCGACGGCGAGTACCGCAGACGATGGAACGATGAGCTGTATGAGCTTTACAACGATATGGACATAGTGCAGCGAATTAAAATACAGCGGCTCCGCTGGCTTGGTCATGTCGTTCGAATGGACACCGACGCTCCAGCTCTGAAAGTATTCAACTCGGAACCCGCTGGTGGTAGCAGAGGAAGAGGGAGGCCCCCACTGCGATGGAAAAATCAGGTGGAGACGGACTTGGCTTCACTTGGCGTCAGTTGGCACAGAGGAGAAACGACTGGCGTGCTTTGCTGAACTCGGCCAAAATCGCTTAGGCGGTTACAGCGCCAAAAAAGAAGAAGAAGAAGGCTGTTCGGGTTCAATCCTCATTAGACGGAGCATGAAATTTTATTTTTTATTCTTAATTTCGAAAATGTTTGGGTTTAAAATTTAATTAATTTAATTTACGGTTTTGTAATTGTCAGAAGGCATATTTGCCGTCTTAAATAACTTAGCAAAACTGTACATGCATACAAAGATACGTAATAGTTTCAGCGCGTTCGAAAGGCACCGCGTCCCCTTTTCAAATAACCTCAATTTTCTCTAAGAGCATGGGATTGATTTCATATATCTCTATACTATTTTCGAGTAATTTACCATGGGAGGTGCCACGTCCCTTTTTCCAATAGCCCCAACTTTTCTTCATGACCAGTCGCGTTTTATACATATATCTCGTACATACCAAGTTCCAGTACTCTTCCATGAACACATTCAGAGATATGCAGTATGAAAAATTTGATGTGTATGGGAAGTGCCACGCCTCCTTTTCCGATAACCACAATTTATCTCCATGAGTATGTGATTGCTTTCATATATCTCCATACCAAGTTCGAGACCTCTTCCACGAACATTTTCCAGGATATGCAGTATGAAAAATTCGGTTTGTATGGGAGGTGCCACGTAACTTTTTCCAATAACCGCAATTTTTGTCCATGAATATGCAAATGTTTTCATATATCTCCATACCATATTCGAGTAGTCTACCATAAACACTAAAAAGGTCCAAAAATGTATTTAAAAAAATAAGGCCGGCTTTTTAATGCCGCCACCCCCTAGGATTGTTATATACCGAAAAAAATATACCCATATTTTTTTATACCCGAGCGCACTTGTGCACAAGGGTATTATAACTTTGTTCACATAACGGTTGTTTGTAACAGGCAAAACGAATCGAGATAGATATAGACAAATGTATACATAAATGATCAGAATGAAAAGAGAAATCGATTAAGCGGTGACTGTCTGTCCGTCCGTCCGTCCGTCCGTCCGTCTGTGCACACGATAACTCGAGTAAAAATTGAGATATCTTAACGAAACTTGGTACGTGAACTTCTTTTGGGCGTGGGACGGACGGTATTGAAAATGGGCGAAATCGGATAATAACCACGCCTACCTCCCATATAACGGTAATTTTAAGAAATACGAAAACTGCGATATTTTAGTAACTACTGAAGATAATTCACTCAAAATTTATACTTACAATGAGTTTCAGACGGAAAACATGAATATTATAAATTTTT
>NW_023458555.1:66645466-66669757 GCF_013731165.1 Rhagoletis pomonella | reverse complement strand
GTATTTAATGTTCGGCTCCGCCCGAACTTAGACTTTCTTACTTGTTTATTTTGAAATAAAAAATAATTTAGGTAGTGCTCAAAGCGCTCAAAGCTTTCCATGTATTTTATATGGAGCAAAAACATCTTTTCGTAGAAATAGTGTAGAATTCTTGAAAATCAGTGTTTTTCGATCGGAAAACTTTACTTATCTTCAGGAGATTCCCAGTAATAATACTCAATTGTTCCTTTAACAACACTGGTCTACAAATTTCAACTTTTTTTCTGCGAATAAGACGGGACCTGGTGTTTCTGAACGGATTTTTCGTGCTGAACACGAATCCGGGGTCAAAAATGTCCCATCACGTCACGTTTTCGAGAAAAAAGGGGTTGAAACCCCTAAAAACAGGGTTTTTGGCCATTTTCGAAAAATTATAGAGCTGAACCCTGACGTGGTACAAATTTTGCATATATCAGAAATTAAAGGCTAAACCGTGCCCTTTCGAATGAGCCCTATGCCGAATTGATCGCGTGCACCCTTAAAGCAGGGGGTGTATTTGTGTTTAGGGGTGCAGGAAAAATTGATCACAGAAAGAATTTAATCTTAAACGATCATAGAAAATTAATAATGCCAAGGTTTTAACTATATTAATAGTCGCTGATTACGAATCTGCAGTTAGATTTTAAAAATTTAAGATGACGGGTCGAATATGGTGGATATAAAAATTGGACTCCTAGACACAAATACACCCCCTGATCTAAGGGTGCATGCGATTAATTCGGCATAGGGCTCATTCGAAAGGGCACGATTTAGCCTTTAATTTCTGACATATACAAAGTTTGTAGCACGTCAGGGTTCAGCTCTACAATTTTTCAAAAATGGCCAAAAACGCTGTTTTTAGGGGTTTCAACCCCTTTTTTCTCGAAAACGTGACGTGATGGGAAGTTTTGGACCCCAGATTCGTGTTCAGCACGAAAAATCCGTTCGGAAACACCAGGTCCCGTCTTATTCGCAAAACCCTTGTAGACCAGTGCAATTTTTTGATGGTAACAATATTTTTTATAGGTCCTCCAAAGCCCTTAGAAAATGCAATGGGGGGACCATTAAAAAAATCTTTAATAATAAAAAAATGGTTAAAAAAAAAATTGGATATTAATACTGGAAGTCTTGTGAAGAGAACCACAGGTTTCCGGTCGAAAAATATTGATTTTCAAGAGTTGTATACCATTTCTACGAAAAATTGTTTTTTCTCCATATAAAATACATGGAAAACTTTGAGCGCTTTGAGCACTCCCTAAATATTTTTTGATTTCAAAGTAAAAAGTAGGGGTATATTTTTTTCGATATAGATCAATCCTAGGGTGTGCCGGCATTAAAACTCCGAATTTTTTTTTTGACCACTCTAATGAACACTTCCAGAGATGTGCAATATGAAAAATTTGGTTTGTATGGGAGGTGCCACGCCCCCTGCACCTAGCGGCATGAAATATACCTTACATCCAATTCTCATACCTACCATATATAACACAACAAATTTCATAAAGATCGGTCGAGCACTATAGGAAGAGTTCGATTTTTATATGTATATTATATAAGCACGATGCGAGAAGCATAGAAAAAATTTCGATGGAAAAAAATTTTTCTCGGGTTCACAACTATCCTATCTTTTAAGTTGGAACCAACAATACACACCCACAAAATTTCATTGAAATCGGTTAAGCGGTATCGGAGATAAGCGTAAACGGGTTATTATTTTTGTTATGATTATCCTCGAAACCTTGAGGGATTTCCCAAATATCCTCCGGCTCGTATCGCTGGATTATTAAATAAATTCTCACGATGACCAAATTGTAGTACAATTAGCTTTATTGTACAACAAACAATTTACAATACTTGCTAATAACGTAAAAACATTTCACAATACTCGTTAAAGCAATTACAACGCTTTACAAAACTTGTTAACACAATTCAACTCATAGCTTGCTTATTCGCAACTCACTTTACTTGTAGCTATGGTTTTGAAATTATAGCTGATAAAATTTTCCACGCCTATGGGATGTGCCACGCCCCCTTTTACAAACCCATTTATATATAAGCACTTACCATTGATATATCTGCATACTAAATTTCAAGTTCGTGGGACTTATAGCTCCGAAGTTATAGCTGATAAAAAATTCCATGCCTATTGGATGTGCCATGCACTCTTTTCCAAACTCATTATATACCCTAATATAAGTACCTACCACTAAAATGGCTGCGTACGAAATTTCAAGTTCAAGCGACTTATAGCTCCGGAGTTATAGCTGATAAAATATTCCAGGTCCATGGGACGTGCCGCTCTCCCTTTTACAAACTCACTTATATAGCCTACTATAAGCACCTACTATAGATACGTCTGCGTACCAAATTTCAATTTCACGTGACATATGATTCCGAATTTTCCACGCCTATGGGATGATCCACTCAGTTGTATATGCCTTACTTAAAGCGCCTATCGCAGATATGCCTGTACACCAAATTTCAAGTTCTTGGGACTTATGGTTCCCAAGTTATAGCTGATAAAAGGGTCCACGCCTATGGGATGTGCCACGCCCCTTTTTACAAACTCATGTATATATAGCCTACTGTAAGCACCTACCGCAGATATGTCTGCACACCTAATTTCAATTTCATGTGACTGATGGTTGTGAAATTATAGCTGATAAAAATTACCACGTCTATGGGATGTGCCACGCCCCCTTTTACAAACCGCTTTATATATACTTTACTGTAAGCACCTACCATAGTTATTCTGCATACCAAATTTCAAGTTCATGTGGCTTATAGTACCGGAGTATAAGCTGCGGTGTCTCATGAAGATGCGGAATTTACAAGAATATACAAATTTAAATGCACTAAAATACAACCATGATTGATAAAAGCTAAAGTTGCAAACCCACCTTGTTGAATTCAAGTCGCGTTGAAAATGGTAGTACGCAGGTAGGTTAAGTATTTCTTTTTTTCTTTTCTAATTGTTTGTACAAATTTTATTTTTTTACCACCTGAGTAAAACACATCGTTTCTTGGTGCTGAATCCAAATCTGCCCGCACAATTGCTCTAGTACTAGAGTTTTTAGATATCCTACCCCCAGATTGCCAACAACACAGGTTTTAGCGATATTTGAGGTTATATAATGAAAATATCAAATTTTTTGCTCATTTATACTTAGGGCATTATTTTCGTGTGTTGCGATTCGATTTTTTTCTCGAGGTATAGTAGTTTTAATAGTACTTCGGTATTACGTCGTAAGCATGAGTTATCATAGCATGTGTAGAGGCTATACAATCATTATGAGCGAAAACGTTTTGTGTATTGATTTATGTATGTATTCTTGTAAATATTGTTAATTTTTTGCTTTTATTAAATACAAACTGTTATGAAAAAAGCATCCTTTGATTAAAAAAAATTTGGTGCTTTTAGTTTGGTAAAACGCCTTTTTTCCAAGTTTTTGGTGCTTTTTGCAAATCAAAAGTTGGCAACACTGCTCATTCATATATACCCTACTATAAGCACCTACCATATGTATGACTGAATAACAAATTTCAAGGTCATATGACTTATAGTTTCGGATTTATAGCTGATAAAATATTCCACGCCCATTGAATGTGCCACGTCCACTTCTACAAACTAATTTATTTATACCATGCTATAAGCACCTACCATATATATGACTGTATACCAAATTTCAAGTTCATGTGACTTATGGTTCCGAAGTTATGATTGATAACAAATTTCACGCCTATGGGATGTGCAACGCCCACTTTTACAAAGTCATTTATATATACTCTACTGTAGACACCTACCATATACATATATGACCGCATACCAAATTTCAAGTTCATGTGACTTATAGTTTCGAAGTTATGGCTGATTAAAAATTTCACGCCTATGGGAGGTGCCATGCCCCCCTGTCGAATCTCAATTTTTTTTACCCTATTATAGGCTCAGGTGTCATGGCAATACTCTGTCAAAATTTTGTTCGATTCTGCCCGTCCGTTCAGACTGCAACCTGGCACATACATACATACATACATACATACTTCCACAAATATATGTATAGTAGATATATCCTTCTCTTAGCGTAAAATAATTTTTGGGGATGTCTCGGGCTCAGGGCCACCTATCGTGTAAGTTTCAAGTCCAAATATTTCTTTTAAATTGGCTAAATTCTAAATATGAGCCAAATCAGCAAGTAAATGAAATTTTTATGAATATCCCGACCCCAGCGCCACCTAGCGATTAAATTTTTAGTCGAAATATTTCTCTTCAAGGTGCTGAAATATGTTCCAAACAAGAACGAAATCGGCCCAGCCGTTTAGTAGTTTAGTGACATTTAATGTACAAAAAACTCTATGAAATTGTGAAATCGTGACGTCTCAGCGTTCTTCATTTTTCAGCAACAACAAAAAATTTCAAACTTTTTTAAATCGAAAATCCTTCCACACAGAAGGTCCAAAAAGTACTTTTTACAGAATTTAACTCGGTTCAGCCGTTTGGTCAGGCATCGCGGTCATACGAAAAATATTTCATTTTTATATATATAGATTCAATTTGTCCGGTGGCATTGGGTGTGTGGATAGAACACACATAAAAGTGTTAAAACCGAGGGATGACGAATATCTGTTTTTTAATAGAAAGTGATATTTTAACATAAATGTAATGGTGGTAAGCTTTTAAATAATAAGCGATTTTCTTTGTAATAAAAACACGTATTTATTATATTAACAGATTTGCAATTACAAGATGGAAATAATTGCAGTAGATGCGACCCACCCATGATTCGTTTATTTGGAACCAAAGTTATGCAAGGCAGCAACAATCGCGCTCAAAATACCTGGATTTTGGCACATTCCGGCTATGCCTTGAAAACATTCGTATTGACGCCATATAGAACACGTCCAGTGTTGCCGCGCCCGAAAATAAAGTTCAACAAAATCTTTCAAAAAGTTTAACAAATCCCGTTAAAGGTAGGCAACTTATTTATCGGGACTTATTTAAAGGAAAATGCCTGGAGTTACTGTATGTTTCTTCCTGAGCTTTGTAAAGGCTCTCTAAGGCTGAGTTTTGTCGTCAAAAGTAAGGATGTTATAGTCTAAGGGCTAATTTCAAATGAATATTTAAACGGCACTTAAGTTTAATTGTGGATTTTTGTTTTAATACCATTTAGCTCTCGTTGGGTTTCAGATCGATTTTGTTTAAATATTCCGAACAATTGGCAGCAATTGGCCGCTATGAAACATTTTGTAAAATGGTTTAAAATAAGTATGTTCGTTGCATTGGATCGCAAATCTGCTTAAAAAATTCTAGAAAACGCGTTATTTCACATTCAAGTACATAATCAAAAGCAACACAAACCTGTGTGGTTTTTCCCTTAGAAATTTATTTCATGATTACAGTAATCTTAGTCCTTAGCAGTGTTGCCGTTTTAGCCTTTTGGTGGCTAGATTTAGCTACCGCATACTTGTTTTGGCCACATAAATTTAAAATTGTCACTAGCCCCTTTTTTTAGCCCTTTGGAAAATTTATTCATCCTTGACATGAAAAAGTTGTATATGCTTAATTTGCTATAATTTTATTTATTTATGAAGGGATGAATTTTTAAACTAAGAAAGACTGTGTTTATATGTAGTGTATGTTCCTTACGTTTTTGTTCAAACTTTAAAAGCGTTAGGGCAGTTAACTTATCTATTAACGATTTAACTGTACTGTAAAATATATAAGTTTACAGCCTAAATATGTTCAATTTGTTAAAGGGCCCATAGATGATACCAGCATGCTGGCGCCATCAAGTGTTGATGCCGGCCGATTGACCGTGTATGTTCTTGTTGTGCGGCATCAAAAACGGTTTGAAAATTTTATGATTGTACCAGCATGCTGGTGTCGTGAATGGTAAAAGTAGCTCATTATTTTAAGTAAAAAGTACTTTATCGGAAATTGCTTGCGATATATACTATGAGTCAAGCCGTGTTTGTGAAAAAATTATGAAATTTCGGCTATAATCATTTCGGTCTTTTCAAAACCTCATTTGTAAAGAAATAAATATTGTACCAGCATTCTGGTATGTTATATGTCTCGAGCCTGATGGTACAATCTCTGGATAGTGCCAGCAAGCTGGTGTCGTGTATTTGCCGTTTTATAGTCGCTCGCTCCACTATATCTGCGTTCACCCTTCTTTTTTTTAAATATTGATAATGTTTTGCAAGCTATAATTTTTTTGTTATTTTTGTACCAAAATATGGTTCATGCTATAAACAAAACCATATATGTAAATCAAGGTTTTAAACTGTATAGAATATTAAGGAAAATTTTATAAACTTTGATCAAAATTTTTAACCTTTTACTCAATAATTTCTGGTATGCAGTTTTATAGCCCATCGAATATAACAATGTACTAATTTGACGTGGCTGAGAAATCGCGTTGATTTTTAATCATTTTTTTGCTAACGGCTCTAGACATTTTTCTCCATACAAGGTATGAGTGAATGTTTTGTTATATGGAAGAAAATATGAAGATTGTGGAAGAAATAGTATATAAGTATGTAAGTAAAAAATTTTAGGTACCATTTTTAGCCACAATAAATTTTTTTTAGCTCTTTTAGCCTTTTTTAAAAGGAATTTGGCTACCACTAAAAATGATTCGCGGCAACACTGGCCCTTAGGCTACGTTTCTCCAAACTCATTTAAGTGGAAACTAACTTAAATTTAATTTTTTATTTAATTCTAATTTAAATTATTTTCAGTTTCAATAAGCTCTTTATTTAAGTGAGTAAAAAGTGGTTGTAAAATAGAAGAGAATCATTAAATTAATAAATACTTTATTTCTTTTTAGTTCTTGTTGTAATAATAGCGTGTTGTTGGTTTTTTAACTATAATTTTATTATTCATTAGGTCTATTTTTTACGCACCTCTCATTTTTCTTGTTTTAATAAAATGACTAAACTTAGCTATCATTGGAGGTCGAATAATCGTTTGCAATGAAACCGAAACATCAACAACACTCATTGCAATACAATATTAGTCCTTTTACTAAAACAAGAAAAAAGAAAGGTGTGTAAAAAAATAAACCTAATGAGAAGTAAAATTATAGTTAAAAAAAAAACCAACAACACGCTTTTATTACAATAATAACTAAAAAGAAAAAAGCTATTTATTGATTTAAAGATTCGTTAAATAAGGATATAAAGTTCCCTAACTTGATTTATTTAACCTTTTAAACTACCTTAAAATAGGATGAAAGTAATTGGCACGTAGTCATAGTCGAAATAAAGTCCATTGAAAAGTTAGTTGTAGTTATTTTTTACAGGCATCCCATTGGAAACATACAGCACCCCATTGGTAGAGGGCTTCGGGTGTACGAGTTTGTTGTAACATCAGGAGTTGAAGACTTGCTCTGGCTGCTAGTCTTTTAAAATTTCCTCCAATTACGTCGCAAGCAGATTTCCCATGTGAACTTGCAACTAAGTTTCTTCTGCCATTACCATGAAAGGATTTTCATGATTTCAGACATTTAGTAAAGTTAATATGATTATTCATATTGTTTTTGTTTTTTACACACCTTTCCTCTTTCAAAAATATACAATTTCATAAAATTTCAATGTCTATTTATCATATTGCTCGAGCGTTAGATGATCTAGAGTCAATACGCGTAAGTGGCCCATTACGCGCATTTGGATACTTAAAGTTGACTTTATAGACAATGTTTTTATGTAAAAATAAAAAAATTTAAAAATGCTATAATCATACGTTGCACATTAATGTAAAAAAAAGTAAGTGCGCCTGGGCCACTCTGGAGAAGTGAAACCTACGTTACTTATCTATTCTGTCTCATAACCAATGTATACATACACACTAAGGATGCCAATCCCGGGATCCAGGTGTTTTTGACGTCCCGGAAATCCCGGGCTTAGCTTGCATTAATTTGAAAATTTTGAAATATCGAATTGATAGTAAGAATTTGTTTATGAATTAACAGCAATTAACATAACGCTTGAAACTGTACTTTTAATTGCAGTCTGAGCCTTTTTTGAAGAAGATTTGAATGAATTTACTCATAGCGTCGCTAATGTAAACGAAACAGAGAGTTTTAAGGAAAAGTTAGATAATTTTTTAGATCAATCTACTCAAAACTTCCTCAAATCGAAAAACTTATAATTTGACCGGCGTTCTGGTAAAAGAAGTTCAAATATTTTGTAATGGAGGAGATAGGGGCCATTATGGATTATGTCTACCTTTTGACAGTTTAGCCTAAAAGTGTTGATGCTGAAATATGTTTTTCATCAGTAGGTTTTGTATGTAAAAACTGCAGGTCAAGCTTAGAAGACTCCGCTTTGAATGCTTTGCTGCTCTTACGAAAACATTTTAAGTGCAATAATAATAACACCGGCAAAAAAGAGGTGTGTGTTTTTAACCAGACCCAAATACCTGCATGTATTTCGACCCGCTAAATCCGATTCCGAGATCCGTTTGACTCGTACACCCTCAAAATTTCTAGTAAAATGCGAAAAAAATCGCAAAAATTCTCCATTCACCATTTCTTTATAGAGTAGAATAAACATGTTAAGAGAAATTGTTAACTGTAAATTTCAGAAATGCTTGAAACTTCAATATTTCGAAATTTAAGGACGCTAATTTACTCAAAATTGATACACCCCGGCTTACCATCTAGCGGTAGCTTCGGAAAGGTGAAAAACATATATTTAATACTTGCGCCGGGTATTTAATGTTCGGCTCCGCCCGAACTTAGACTTTCTTACTTGTTTTGTTTTCTTCTCCAGTTATGGGCCAACATTTGAGTGGCAGTCTATATGAAATGTGTATAATACATTCGAAAAATTTTATGTTAGCATGAAGTGTGGACAATCCGTACTTATAAAATTCTTCTCTAACAGGTTTATTGAAGATGTTTATGGAATTCATTTTATTTGGACTTGCACCACATAAATGGCAGTTGGTTGAACTTTTGTTGTCCGACAAAACGTTAATAACTGATTCATCTACCATAGTGACATGCATAATATAATTAACATTGATTGTAAAATTCGTATGTATATGTAGCGGTCGGCAACCCTACAACTCTTAAAAATCTCAACTTAAATCATATTTTTGCCTTTAATGTGGCAATGCCATTTTTCATCTGTATTTCTTTGACTATTCCTTTTTCTCCTTCTTCTACTTTCAACCACTGCGCGAACAACTTTGTACATCATCTTTAAATTGTAATTATTAGTATTAAGACTTTTGAAATCGAATAAATATGTTGATCTAATCCTCGTAGTCGATAAATTATTTGTTTTAACCAAGAACGGGGTTAATTGCTACATTGGTGACCCCGATCGCGTAAGATTGATAATTGTTAAATTTTCAAACACGTGCACGTTGAATTGAAGGCTCATAAACGATTGCCGGAAAATAAGCCCACCACGAGCGTACGCGTTGACAAACAAAATTGCAACAAGCGATTAATACGTTTGTTTGATATAAACGTCACCATCACTCCTGCTGGTATTGCCGAGCACCAAATATACAGTGTTCCGTGACCTTCTCAAGCCTAACCTTGTGTCGTACCGTGAGCCCTAGACGCATCTACAGCACGTAATAAATAACGCCAGCAACGATGACCAACGCAAGGGACACACCGCCTGACAATAGCATTGCAGATGTCAAGCCTTGCCTTACTACATCCAATGTAATCCGCCCAATACAGTTCAACACAGACAAACCTGCGTTGTGGTTCGCACAAATCGAGGCGCAGTTTCGTATTTTAGGGGTAGTAAAGGAACTCGTAAAGGAACTCGACAAGTTTTATCACGCGATTTCTGTCCCCGACTCTCGCCATGCCGCTGAAGTAGAAGACATCATCGTCAACCCAATAACATCATCTGCGTATGTAACACTAAAAACTACGCTTATTGCTCGTTTCTCCAAGTCGAAGGAAGCTAAGCTTCAACAGCTCCTCGATGGCGAAGCAATTGGGGACCGCACACCTTCCCAGTTTTTACGACACCTAAAATCCTTGGTACCCGGTATTGACCAAGACGTCCTCAGAGAAAAGTGGCTGTCCGCCCTGCCAAAAGATATACGCGCAATGTTGGCACTTCAAACAAAATCCTCATTAGATGAACTAGGCGCTAGTGCAGATAAGCTGCATGAAATCCTGAAGAGTAGGCAAACTGCCTCCATCTCAGCCAGATCCGATAACCTAAACTTGCAAGAACAAATTCTAAATTTAACCAAACAAGTAGCAACCTAACTACTGTTATGAATAAGCGCGAATCTAGGCCTAACAGTCGAACACAACAACAAAAATATAGATCGCGTAGCAAATCAAAAACACGTAAGCTTAATGGTGCTGGTATTTGTATTTATTATAGTAAGTTTGGGAATAACGCGCAGCGATGTATAGACGGCTGCAAATTCCCGGGAAAAGGCCCAGAGAGTAATTAATGGCGGATAGTGACTCTCAAAGTGACCTTTGCCGCCTTTTCATCAAGGATAAATACTCTAGTACCCACTATCTCGTAGACACAGATTCTGACCTTTCCGTCTTCCCGCGCTTACGGTCGAAAACGCATTCGAAACCAGTAGGCTATCAACTCAAAGCAGCTAACGGTTCCACTATACAGACCAACGGTACAGAGACTCTGAATCTCAACCTTGGCCTCCGACGTGACTTTACGTGGAAGTTCATCGTCGCTGAGGTCACAAAGCCAGTTATTGGGGCTGACTTTTTAAGTCGTTTTGATTTGATGGTCGATCTCAAGCGAAAATGCCTTCGTGACGAACTCACTGGTCTATCATCCCCGATATTCTTAGCACAAGTTACTGGCGCCGCATCAATTAAAGCAATTGAAGGCGACACCAAGTTTCACAAAGTACTTTCTAAATATCCGGACATCACTAGGCCGCAAGGTGTTATTAACACTAAAAACCACGCCACACTCCATCACATTCGAACTTCAAGTGGAGCACCAGTAACAAGCAAAGCATGCCGGCTTGCCCCAGATAGACTCAAAGCAGCTCGTGATGAATTCGAAAAAATGATAAAGCTCGGGATCGCTCGACCATCCCACAGTCCATGGTCATCTCCGCTTCACCACCAACCTAAAGGCTCGGGGGAATGGCGACCATGCGGAGATTACCGCAGTCTGAATGCTCGCACTGTGCCAGACAAATATCCAGTGCGTTGCCTTGAAGACTTTACTGCGACTATTCATGGGAAGAAAATTTTTTCCACCATAGATTTGGTTCGGGCATTCAACAAAATCCCGGTAGCTCCAGAAGACATCTGTAAAACAGCTATTATTACTCCCTTCGGCATATTCGAATTTCCGTACATGACGTTCGGCCTACGAAATGCTGCTCAGACGTTCCAGAGATTCATCGATTAGGTTACGCGCGGTTTACCATTTCTTTTCGTCTATATCGACGACATTTTGGTCGCATCTGTGGATGAAACGGAGCACCTGAAGCACCTTGAAGTTTTGTTTCAATGCCTGAAGGACTATGGATTAGTCATCAATCCCGGTAAGTCTCCTTTGGGCCAGACCGAGGTCCAATTCCTGGGTCATATAGTAAGCAAAGAAGGTATTAAGCCATTTACCGAGAAAGTTAGCGCGATCCTTTCTATCAAGTTTCCCAGCTCTATTAAAGAGCTGCGTAGATTTCTTTGGACAATCAATTTTTACCGGAAATTTATTAAGAACGCAGCTGACATCTTAGCACCGCTTAATAGGCTGCTGGAAGGGCCCAACGTTAAGAGCTCTCATAAAATAGGGTGGAATGAAGAGCTTAAGAAATCATTTACCCAAGCGAAAGAGGCTCTTGGCCAGGCTACATTGTTAGTTCATCCTTACACGCATGCACAATGGGCTATTCTCACAGATGCTTCAGAATATGGCATCGGCGCAGTCCTGCAGCAGTACGCAAACAACAAATGGGAACCACTGGCATTTTTGAGCAGGAAGCTAGCAACCTCCATACGAAAGCTGTCGGCGTACGATCGCGAATTGCATGCCATCTATGAAGCAGTGAAATATTTCCGTCATATATTTGAATAACGTCACGTCATAATATATACGGATCACAAGCCGCTGCAACATGCGTTTCAGCAGCGAACAGAAGGGGCTTCGCCCTGGCAGTTTCGGGCGATTAGATTTTATCGGGCAATTCACACCCGACAACAGGCACGTCGCGGGACATCACAATGTTGTCGCCGATACGCTCTCACTGCTTAGCAATCGAACTACAGGTTTAAATCTACAAAGAGTCAAACTAATCGACGACCAACCAACTATATATTGCGACATATCATCGGGTACTAACCGCCCATACGTTCCAGGCTCCTTGAGGAAGCGAATATTCGACGTTCTCAATTCGTTAACACATCCAGGATCGAAAGCTTCACAGAAATTAGTAAGCAAACGGTATATATGGCCCTCAATAAATAAAGATTGCCGCGAGTGGGCCAAATCGTGTATCAGCTGCCAACGGAACAAAATCCAGCGTCACGTGTCAACACCGCTCACCAATTTCAAACCCCCATCACAGAGGTTTGAGCACATCCACATAGACCTGATTTCGTTACCATCGTCAAAAGGTTTCAATCAGTGCTTGATAATAGTCGATCGCTTCACCCGATTTCCGGAAGCTTTACTATTGGAAAATTGCACAGCAAAAACTGTCGCACGCGCACTTCTCGAACAATGGATAGCGAGGTATGGCGTTCCCAACCGGATTACATCCGACCAGGGCCGCCAATTCGAATCTAGACTTTTCCACTCGCTACCGAAAATCTTGGGTATCAAACACCTAAGGACAACACCATACCACCCACAGGCCAATGGGTTGGTTGAGCGATTCCATCGGCAATTTAAGTCAGCACTCCTCTGCCATGAGGAAACCTGGCATGACGCATTGCCAGTCGTCCTACTTAGCCTCCGCGCGGCGTGGAAAGAGGACATTACGACTACACCGGCAGAGCTCCTTTATGGGGAACCAATAAGATTGCCTGGGGAGTTTATCTCTCCGTCCAATAAACATGTCACAGCCGGTGAGGTAGTAACAACATTGAAGAACCATTTCCAAAACTTAGCACCAGTCGAGATGTCACGACACGGCAAGCGTTCCGTTTTCGTTTTTAAAAACCTCAGCACTTGTTCCCACGTTTTCGTGCGCAACGACCACATCAAAATTTCGTTTTCGTCGCCGTATGAAGGACCATTTCAGGTTATCTCGCGTCACGACAAATATTTCTTCGTTGACCATCCGACCAACTTAGTTACTTTTAAAAAATAAATTTTCCATTGAATACCCTATATTGCACTTAAGCAATTTCATGTTCACTAACCTTAATTGTAATTCGAATCACATTTATTTAGTTTTTTCCAAACAAGGGGTGTAGTGTAGCGGTCGGCAACCCTACAACTCTTAAAAATCTCAACTTAAATCATATTTTTGCCTTTAATGTGGCAATGCCATTTTTCATCTGTATTTCTTTGACTATTCCTTTTTCTCCTTCTTCTACTTTCAACCACCGCGCTAACAACTTTGTACATCATCTCTAAATTGTAATTATTAGTATTAAGACTTTTGAAATCGAATAAATAAGTTCATCTAATCCTCGTAGTGGATTAATTATTTGTTTTAACCAAGAACAGGGGTAATTGCTACATATACATGTAAACATTGAAAGCTCGTATATTTCCTTTTGTATATCACTTTGCAAATCCTGAATCAAATCAGGAGTTTCTTTAGAAAATATAATTCTTATCAGCCAGCAAAAAAATGTAGACGAAAACTTTCTGTTCACCCATTCTTGATCATTATTTGCAACATTTCTAATACGCAGAGGAACAAAGGCACGTAACACAATAAATTCATCAGTAGCATTTTCTTTCAAAAATTTTTGTTTATAGGTGCTATGACCCGAGCTTCCATCTAAGCCCCACTTGCATTCCATTTCCATATTCACATTTTCCGTAATACTGCACACATTTACTAAACTGGAAATAGTGTTGTACAAAAGATTTTGTAAAGGTACTTTAGCTGAGGACTCAGTGACTACTATAGGGCTGGGAAGTAATTCTTTTTTAGCTTCTTTCAGAGCATGATAACTAGGAATGCATCCTACATGAATTTTGTTAACAACAGAGCGCATCATATTATATTTGAGAACTGATAACTGCATTCCATAATATAGAGCTAGTTGTTGAGGAATGGTCATTGCAGAGACTTTTTCTTTCATCCCAATCAAATTTGCGGCGCGCTTGATTTCATCCGGAGACTTTGATGAAACTAGTTCATTTATTTTACGTCTCTTAGTTCGATCCGATGACTCCTCGAATACCGATGTGGTCTACCCCTGCTCGTACTCGGCCTCTAAATATTTACGAACATAAGTACTTAATTTTTTTTTAAATTATAAATTTTTGACATAAAAACTCACATCATCGTCGATTTGTTGTTCAGCATGTTGAACTTGTAGGATGTCCAGCCTGTATTTGGATGTATGTAAGATTTAAAAGGTTAAAGGTAGCCAAAAATATAACACACTTACAAGGCGTTCCTGGAAATTGAAATTCGAAGTGAGCCTCACTTTTCATAAATAATCTCTTGTTATAGTGATTCGATATCCACTTTAATTTTAACTTAGATTCAAATAAAACTAGTATTTTATTAAGCTTAGAAATATCTAAAGCAGCTCTAGTGTTCGTTGTTATGAAATCACATAAAGCATTCACTTTTTCGAAGCGGCTTACACTTGCAGATTGAAGCCACACGTCAAAAGGTGATTCTTCACTATGCTGGCCATTGAAAAATGTGAATATCATTAAAAGATGGATAGAGATGGATGAGGTTTTTTCGGAGTACTGAACACACACTTGTAGCAATAATTACTAATTACTTTTTTTACTTATGACTCAGTCTCTTAAAAAAAGTTGGCTTGGTCCAATACCCAACCGAGTGCTGTGCAGTGTAATATATAAAAAAAAATTAGAGCGGTAATTTTCGGTAATTTTTGTTATTCACTTTGAAAGTTTGTTTTCCCGTTTTTGTCTTGCATAAAAAATTGGTTTGATTTAAGTAACGGGATAAGGCAGCTGACCTGAATTGTAAACAAAATGGTAGTGCGTTCAACTTTTCAGCTCGCGCCTTTGTTCGTGTCTAGTGTCGATATGCATTAAAAACCACACACACTGAGAATTATTTCAAGGCATTTTTTAGACCCAACAAACAAGTTTCGAGGATGATTAGAAAAATTCCAAAATTATATAAACGTGGTAATGAGTCAAGCTCTAACGTTAGAAAACGATTAGAAAAAGTGCGGGAATCACAGCATTCTCTACAAAAAAGGACTGAGTTTTTGATGTCGAGAAAAGTGTAATTATTTAATCGCCACCTAACTTTAAATTCCAATTGGTTTCTATTATGGATTTTGAGTTACAAAAATATTGCATTACAGTATGTCACATTTAAATTAATTATTCTGCGTTAATCATAATAGCGCGTTTCTACTGTATTTCTAATTTAGAAGTCGATACTTTTTAAGTCCCATATTTCCTGTTATGTAAAGATATATGTACGAACATATATATTGGAGTTCCGTGAATTTAAAGCGATATTCTCGGATCGCATTTCAATCAACAGTGGTGAATGCCAAAATGAATTACATTTTATACATATATTAACTATAGTATACATATGCATGATGTACATGCAAACATACCCTGTAGGGAAACCCCGAACTGGTGAACTAAATTTGTAGTTCCGTACTAGATCTTTATCGCCAAAAACCAACCAGTCCGATATACCAGTTTAAAAGCAGGGAGATGTGGTACTTTTAAAAAACAATTTTATTTTTAGAAATCAATATCTAAAGTGAAGAATTTAGGACTTGTTCGCAACTATAGAAAAAGGGATGCAGAACGAACTAGCTCTCATCTGGCAAATTTTGAACTAGTTCGGAACTACCGAAAAAGGGATGCAGCCAGCATTGCCGAATTGACGATTTCGTCGTCATTTTGACGTTTTTTTAGCTCAATGACGTTTTGACGATTTTTCCCTTCGTAATGACGATTTTTTATTTTAGTTTTTCCACCTAATTACATATGTATGTAAGTATGTATGTAAAAATCACTAGATTAGAAAACGTAATCCAAAATACAGCAATGTATTTATCTAGTTTTGCTCTACAACCGTACTTTAAGTTATATTAAATTTGTTCTAGAATTGTAACCAAATCGTTAATTTGCACTGTTGATACTGATTTGAAAGAGACAGAAAAATTGCAGAGGGAATTTGTTCAGTCTAGATTATCTATCAGTTAAGAAATGCTAATATTAGGCTTTCTGCACATTGGTCGTCTAATCATAGTTGCTTCATTGTCACAATCATGATGCAACGATTACATGATGACTATACTTTCGCACACTCGGTGATATTTCGATTAATTTGGTGTCTAAAAATACACTTAGAGCAGGTATTTTATGGTTTTCTGGCTGATATTTTCGCGAAATTATTACAAAAACCTGCAATTTTAAAATTATGGACTGTGCTTCAACTTCAAGCCAGTGGAGTTGAACAATTTAAAGCAGTTGTGTTTTAAGGCGTAATTTAAAACTGTCGTTAACAATTACAAATACTCTTTTATTAACCCATATGCAATGGGGGTTCCCTTTGGTTTTGAAATGTGTGGTCATATTTGTTGTATGTAATCTATGTAATTTTGTTTATATTTTTTATTTTGTTAAAAAAGTATAATAAATAAAAATTTGACGTTTTTTTGGCAGAAATGACGATTTTTTCAGGGTAAAATGACTATTTTTCATCAAAATCTTTCGGCAACGCTGGATGAAGCGGGGGCCTTGTTTACTTTAAATAGATTTTTACTTGGCGGGATTTACGTTCAAATACGCTTTCAGTCTGCGCTTTGCAGATGCCTTTTCATAAGTTGGTAATACAAAACTAAAATTTGTGTTAACGTGTTAACATATTGGAACATTCTGGAATCTAACCAATAACAGCCAGCACCTCTGCAAATTCAGCTACAGCCAAAGATATGTAAACGTGTTTTCGTGTGAATAACGTTCATTCAAACAAATTTGATTTCAGATTGAAAACGCATATCTTTGCAAATAATTAAAAATCATTACCATCGTGAAACCAAAAAGACAGTTTGAAAATATCTTGTTACTTTTTTCGTCTGCCGATTTTATAACTGGTTCGGAACTATAGAAAACGGGTGCAAAGTGAATTAGATCCCATCTGTCGTATTTAGAACTGGTTCTAAACTATAGAAAAGGTGATGCAAGGTGAAGGGGGACAATTCCTAATGCCTATTACATCGCAGTTTAAAATTCGCCAGTTGTTTGCATGCAAAAGAGATTTAGAATTAGTAGTGGGTCTAAATGTACTAGAAGCGCACCAGTGCAGAACTAGAGATTTTCCCCTCAGGGTATTTACACATATGTATAAATATGTGTGCACATATGAAATCTAGGGGCACGTGATGTGGTATCGTCGTAATAGAGAGTAATTCTTGAAAAGTTTATAATGAACTGTGCGATCCAACACGTCCTATGTGATTGAAGTGTTGTTTTGAAAATGACGGCATATTGTCTGCCGCGAAAAGATACAGGTGGAAATAAAATAACATCGAACTGGTAGACTTCGATCGCATTTCAATTAACAATGATGGAATGCCAAATTAATTACATTTTATATAATATTTGTATTTTTATGTATATGCATTTGTACATACTATCGAGAAACACGTGACGAGTACTTCTTGAAAAGTTCACAATGAACTGCTTGAACTAACACGTCCTGTATGAATGGTGAGTTTCTGGAAGTGATGACGGCATAATGTCTGGCTCAACAAGATACAGAAGGAACTAAAATATTAAAATATTTTTCTTAGCCGCCATGTTACAAAAGTGTTTGTGCAAAGGCCAGCGTTGGCATTTCCTATTTAAGAGTGCATACATATGTTCATATGTATGTATGTGCCTTTTAAATGAATTAAGGAAAATTAATAAATGTACATACAAACAAATATATGTACATAAAACAAGGAACGAGATATCCAATCTACTTAAGTAAACCTTGTATGAGCAATACGAGGTAAAAGAATTGCAAAAACAAAAAACAATCTCAAAACTAAATAGTTATTAGCTCAAGTAGGTGATAATCATTTAAGAAATACATACAATAAAACACTCTTGTTGTGATGAGGATAAAGTTTACCCCGGATTGTGATAGGGGAGACCAATCAAAAATATACAAACATAAGTTTGTATGTATGTGCATCGGTGTTTTGGAAGTTTATTTCCGAGTTTTATTTTATAATGATCAAATCTTTTCCACTTTTGCAATTTGGTCATAATATTTTAGGAATATGTTGTGCACAGAATTTATACATACATATTATTACAACACTTTAGCCTCCAAATCCTCCACAGAGAGGCCTTCTTTTGTTTATTTTGCGGAAAATGGGGGGAAAATACCCATAAAACAGTTCAAAATGTACCACTAATGTATGTATTCGCCTTAATGTCTGTACACTGCAGATATTAAAGAAAAATTAACATAGGTGACCTTTATTAAAGCTACAGAAGCCAAATCTACAATTTTTGTAATTTTTGTGTCTGTCTGAAAAAATTAGAGAGTTGCCTCCGGTTTGAAATTTTCAGTTTAAATAAATTGATACAATAAAGTAAATATTGCAATATGGATGTCAAAAGAAAAAAGTTTACGAAGGCTTACAGCTAAAAATATTTTTGTGGAAGGTTGCCACCTGTTTGAAAATTTTAATTTAATTTAATTGATAAAATAAATTAAATATTGCAGTATTGGCATATATTTAAACGAGTTGCCACCCGTTTGAAGAATTTTAATCGTTTAAATTGGTAAATAAATGAAATGTTACAATATCTATACTTATAACAAAATTGTAATAGGCCGATATATGTACATTATAAATATTTAAGAAAAATTAACATGGGTGACCTTTATTAAAGCTACAGAAGCCAAATCAACAATTTTTAGAATTTTTGTCTGTCTGTCTGAATGTGTGTACGCGCATAACTCGAAAACTAGTTAGTTCATGGAATCGAATTAAATTTTCACCGCCTTGTCGCTAGAGCTGTAGCTTAAAATATAGGAAAAAAATAGTTAGAGAATTTCCACCTGTTTGAAATTTTGCTTAAATTGATACGAATAAGCAATATGGCTGTAGAAAGAAAGAGGTTTACGAAGACTTACAACCGAAAATATTTTTGGGGAAGGCTGCCTCCTGTTTGATAATTTTTATTTAATTTAATTGAGTGAAAATCTCTCAAGTGGGCCACCCAAACTTGGATGGTCAAGATTTTTTCGAATTAATTACTTTATTCGGTTTACAACCATAAAACAAAAATATAAGTTGAACAATTTTGCAAAATTCGAATTTTTACAAGAGTTATTGTTATTAACTTTTTTTATGTATTCAGTAGTTATTTATTATCCACTAGTTCATAGCATGTATATTGCTGATTTTTTCCACGGTAATAGTTAATTAGACACGCTTTAGCCTGATTGTTTCAATATTTCAAACGATCATTATTTTGTATACAATGTTTAATAAAAAAAAAAATATTATAAACAAATGGAAATATTTATTACTTCTCGATAAGATTTTTTAATCGTTGACATTGAATATCAATACTTATTCTATAGTACATTATTTAAAAGAAAAAACACGGAAACTTGCACGGAGTCGCTAGTCATTAATTTTTTTCGCTCCTACCACAGGGGCTTTTCCGTTCATGTCGCGTGCCGCGCAGGCTCGCAGCGAGCGTGGTGCAACCAGAGAACGCAAAAGAAATTAAATTTATTTATAAACTTAAGCATAGATTATTTAGTACAATATTTTTTAAAGTTGTATACAGAAATATGTATATACATACATAACATGCATATTTATATATGTAGGTATGTACATATGTATTTATAGATGTATTTTGTCTTTACAGAGAAAAATAAATTAAGAGGATAGATAGTAAGTATAATCGTTTGTGCCACAGAAACAAAAAACAACTAAGCACGTTCTAACACCCCCAAAATAGTTTGCCACTTGTAGCAGTTATACTGTATACCTGATGGAATATAATCTTTGGTAAAAAAATGTATTTGTGGATTGTTGTTCAAGGACATATGTACATATGTATGCGTAAAGAATAGAGGCCGGTCCACATACTTACAACTATGGCGTTGCGTGAAATTTATGAAATGAAATTTAGGGGCAAGACTGTGGATCCAGAATCTACGTGTCAAATAGAAGTAAACTGAATCAAAAAATCGCTGTTACAAATTTTTTATTTTTTTCTCTACCAAATTTATCTAATTTTACTGGGCTAATCGCTATGTTTGGCACGTTCTCGGCCGTGATCTAAGCGGCGTTCAAAAAAAATTTTGGTATAAAGTTGTGAAGACTGAAATTCTCTACAACTCTGGAATTTTAATATGCTATGTATTTTGAACAGAAATTGTCAAAAAATGGCAAAAAATGTGACAAGGCAAAACTTTTTCGCAATTTTTGCTCATTTTTTTCAATAAACAATTCTATTTTTAAAAAAACCTTCTATATAACAAATGTGGGTAATTAAATTCTCTACATATTTGTATTTAACCATTTTTTACGAAAAATGCAAAATAAGCTTTAAAATCGCAAGAAACCAAAAAAAAAACTTAAATCCAAGATGGCGGAATGTTGCCAAATTATATTTAGGGGCAAGACTGTGGAGCCATGATCTACGTGTCAAATAGAAGTAAACTGTATCAAAAAGTTGCTGTTCCAATTTTTTTTTAAGAAAAAGTCTAATTTTACTGGGCTATATCCTCTTTATTTATTTTTCTCTGTAAAGACAAAATACATGCATAAATACATACATACGTACATATATAAATATGCATGTTATGTATGTACATATTTATGTATACAACTTTAAAAAATATTGTACTAATTAATCTATGCTTTTTATAAGAAAATTTTATTTTCTTTTTGCGTTCTGGTCGCACCACGCTCGTTGCGAGTCCGCGAGGCACGCGGCCAGCATTGACGTTTTGCTTAAATTTAAGCAGAATTGCTTAAGTTTTTCCTGCATGTTAAAATGTCAAACTTTTCTTCGTTTTGTTAAATACTTTTATTAAAATAGTCAAAAAGGATAATTTTCCTCAAAAATTCATAGTCAAAAGAGCTACTATTTCAATACATTTTTCAAATTGATTTTAGGAGGACTGTCATCCATATCCCACATAAATTTCCAGCAAATGTTGTTCTACGCGATTCCCAATATGCGGTTGTCGCATTTTCAAACCTCCGAGTGTACTTCTGCCATGAAATCGCTTCTCATAAAAACCATTTGCCATTCGGAGGCGACCTAAAACTTTAGGTCCCTTCATTTGCGTGACAAGATCAACACGCACAGTTTGGATAACATGATGCCTAACTCGTTTTTTACATGCATTCAAAAAACTAGCGAAAGGGCAGATAACTATTATAGGAGTATGTATTGAAAGCCTGAAATAATGTGTAATGTTTTCAAATTTAGTAACTGTTAGGCCCGATTTCAGATGGCCTACTTAAGTAGAGATTGTTGATTAATTTCCACTATTCCTTTTCAGATCATACATTTAGTCTGCACTTAAATGTCCAATTTTGCTATTTAAATACGAGATATGCAACCCTGTGTTTATACCAAACAACCAGGATTGAGTGGTAGGTTGTTTAATCAATCCCACCAAATCCCACCTAAAACAATCAGCAGAAAATGTAAACAAACATGCAAATGCAGCAACAATTTCAAGGAATAAGCAGCAGTGCTGCCAATTGTTCGGCATATTTAAACAAAGTTGATCTGAAACCCATCGACAGCTAAATGGCATTTCAACAACAATCCACAATTAAACTTAAGTGCCGTTTAGATATTCATTTGAAATTGGCCCTTAGACTATAACATCCTTACTTTTGACGACAAAACTCAGCCTTAGAGAGCCTTTACGTACTGACTTGCTTACTTTTTATTTCTATAACCAATTTACCGAGCTCAGGAAGAAACATACAGTAACTCCAAGCATTTTTCGTTTTATTAAGTCCCGATAAATAAGTTGCTCAGTTTTAACGGGATTTGTTAAACTGTTTGAAAGATTTTGTTAAACTTTATTTTCCGGGCGCGGCAACACTGCACGCGGCATGAAGGCAAAAGCACCTGTGGCAAGAGCGAAAAAAATTAATAACTAGCAACTCCGTGCAAGTTTCCGTGTTTTGTTTTTTCTTTTAAATAATATATTATAGAATAAGGATTGATATGCAATGTCAACGATTAAAAAATCTGATCGAGAAGTGATAAATATTTCCATTTGTTTATAAATTTTTTTTTAATTAAAAATTGTGTACAAAATAATGATTATTTGAAAAATTGATACAATCAGGCTAAAGCGTGTCTAATTAACTATTATCGTAGAAAAAATTAGCAAGATACATGCTATGAATCAGTGGATAATAAATAATTACTGAATTCATCAAAAAAGAGTTAATAACAATAACTCTTGTAAAAATTCGAATTGTGCAAAATTGTTCAAATTTGATTTTTTATGGTTGTAAACCGACTAAAGTGATTTGTTCGAAAAAATCTTGACCATTCAATTTTGGGTGGCCCACTTGAGAGATTTCCACTCATTGATAACATAAATTAAATATTGCAATATTCGCATGAAACCAAAGACGTTAGGAAATTTTACTGCCGCTGTTTCAAAAATTGTATTCATTTAAATTGGTAAAATAAATGAAATGTTACAATACGGATATTAAACCAAAGAGGTTTAGAAAGCTTACTTTCAAAAATATTTTTGAAGCGAATTGCCACCTATTTGAAAAACTGAATTCAGTTTAATTAAAAAGATAAGCTAAATGTTGCCATATTGGTATCAAACGAAAGTATTTGAGAATATTAAAATTGTAACAGGCCGATATCTGTACATTAGACTGCATCACTCAACTTACAAAAAAAAATCGGTACTTTGTTTCCATTGGAATTATAAAATCTATTATATTTTAAGACGTCCACCATAATATTTCGCAAAAATGTTAAGATTTACGTGAGCTATACCGATTTGAAAATACCTCCGAAATTGGAGTTTTTATGAATAAAAATAGTTTTTTAAAGATATTTTTTGAAAAAATCCCAAATCTCAAATGACAAAACGATTTAAGCTAAAAAATTTGCATTAAAATATTTTTAAAAAATAAAAAAAAAATTTCAACGGAATCATAATAATGAGATTTTTGATGCTGTTTTTTAAATACTGGTATAAGAAAAACTTGAATAACTGATCCTAAACCCTTCCGATTTAGGCTTGTGAAGTATCATTGGAGAGATATTATCTCACCCTTTTTATTTCTTTGCTAATAAACTCGTTCAAAGGATGAAAGAGAAAGGTAGGATGGACGAAACTCATGAAAAAGTTGAATTAAGATGGGTTGGTATTTGCAAAAAAAACTTGGACGCGATTGACTTTTTTTGCACATAAATAAAAATAGTGGGAAAATACCTTTCGACCGAGATCCCATTGGTCTAAATCAGAATAATTTTGGCCCAGTTATTTAAGTTTTTCGTCAATCAATCTTTGAAATAAGTAAAGTAAACAGCATCAAAAATCTCATTATAACGATTCCATTGAAAAGATTTTTAAATATTTTTTAAGCCTAATCTGCTTTGTCGTCTGAGTGGACTTTTTTCAAAAAGTTCTTTAAGAAACTATTTTTATTCATAAAAAACTCCATTTTTGGAAGTATTTTCAAATCGGTCCAGCTCGCTTAAATCTTAACCCAAATTAACCCCGTGTTGCCATATGGCAACGCAAAATACATCATGTTTAAGAGCGTGTAAAACAAAAACCGCTTACTTCAAAATGCTACTATGTACGTTAACTTATTCCTAAAAGGTGTGTCTTTCGAAACGATTACGCGTCCGTCAGATCCTTGCTGTCTGTCGAGTGTAATACAAGTGTGTTCTTTAAACAAAATTAGAAGTGGTAGAAAACCATCAAAATGTCATATATGAAGGGTAAGCATGAATTTATAGAAAGCGTTTTTTTACTTACAACATCCCTTCTCCTCAATCGTTGTGGAAAAAGTTCGTTTCCACTTAAAGCTAGGTGCCATGAAGTCTGTGCTGCTTGTGCTTCCCGCCCCAATTAAGCGGTGCCCAAAGGTTCTGAAATTTAATTTCCCTACG
>NW_023458555.1:66636714-66645456 GCF_013731165.1 Rhagoletis pomonella | reverse complement strand
CCGTTAATCTACGTGCGGGTTTCGCAACAGGGTTTTTTAAAGAGCAGCCGTCGAAGTGGACCTCAGCGCTCCCGCGATGCACAGTACCGCTAGGCGCTGAACCTTCGCCATTGGCCCGAGGCATAAGGAATTTTTTGCGGCATAAGGACTATTGCTGAGTAGCACCAATGCATCAGAGCAGGTGACAAACCCCAAGTGACTCCCAGCATTCTTTTACATGCATAAAGGGCGTTACTAGCCTTCTTTTCCCTTTCTTCAACATTGCGCATCCACAGCTTCTTACTATCCAAGACTACTCCAAAATACTTTGCGTGGTCTTTAATTGACAGCTCGATGCTAAATACCTAGCCTCGGGGGTCTCCACACTGGGACCTTATATATTTTTGTGACTACACCACTGGCCCATACAAATTGACCAAAAAACTTCGTTGTGCTGGTGAAGCACGTAAAACTATTGGACGAGTAGCCTGTGCAAAATGTGATGTGGGTTTATGTTTTAAATGTTACACTACTTTTCATTGACTCCTTCATCCGCTTTGCACGTAGAATATGCATATATTATCAATAAATGTATTAAAACTTATACACAATATTTCTATTATTTCATATTTTAACCAAATACTGTCCTCTAACAATCCATCTGGAATACGCCCCGTGTTGCCATGTGGCAACGGCCGATATCGGAAGAACTATACTACTCCCAAAGTTTTAGTCATATTTTTTCCTTTACTTTAACGCTACTTTTACCCTGTATATAGGTAAAACCAAAAAAATCTAAAAAAAATGAATCTGGGACAATTTGGGTTAATCTTTTTCCGAAATATTTTGGTGGACGTAAATTTTTCAATCCCGGCGGAAAACCCGCATATAGTGAAATAGTATGTCATTGTTTGAAGAATAAAATTGTTTAAAAAGTCAAAGTTGGACATATCATTTTGTACCAAATTCGAAATGATATTGTTTGCCACTTATATTTATTTATTAATTTTTGAGATTTTTCAATCAATTAAAATACAGTTCATTCCCTAACAAATACCATATAAACCTAAGCTTAAGATTTTGTAGAACACTTAAAAAAAAAGATTCATCATAATTTCAAAATTTTTTCTCAGAAGTGGTTTTTGAGTATACAGTTTTATAGCCCATTCGATTTTGGTGTAATAATGTGCAAGTTTCAAGTGGCTAAAAATTACTGTTGATTTTTTAGAATTTTGTTACCGAAGGTGTGTAGAGTTGCTACTGAATTTGAAAATACGTAAATATTTTAAGGAATTTTAAAGGTGCACTTAAAAGGCGAAAATTATAAGTAAAATTGTAAATGGGACACGAAAAATGTAGGTACTTAGGCGGGTTGTGTAAATAAGCGGGCAGGTACTTAAGATAGGGATTTTCTTCCGATTCAAAAATGTCGGTTACTTAGGCGGGTTAGGTACTTAAGCGGGGGGTACTTAAGCGGGGGGTACTTAAGCGGGGGGTACTTAAGCGGGTTTCACTGTAATAGATATTAAAGAAAAATTAATAGGGGACTTATTAGATCAACAGAAGCCAAACTAATGTATGGAATTAAATACAGTTTCACCGATATATATATTGCTAGAGGTCTAATTGAAAATATATAATCCATTTTTTTTAGTTTATCGTCGATCTTTGTTCTTAGGTATTTGAACGTATTAACTTTTTCCAGTGCTTCGCTGTTTATATTTAGAGTTAGCAACGCACTGTTCTAAAAATTTAGTCTTGATATAACCACAAACTTAGTTTTATTGACATTCAATTTAAGTGTGTTCAAGCATAACCAAGGTTTTTTTTGAACTTGTGTGTGGAAGGTTTTTCGCCAAAAAAAGTAAGACTATTTGTTGTTGCTGGCAAAAAATTGAGAAATCTGAGCCGTCACGGTTTCACTAAACTACTAAACGGCTGTACTGCTTTGATTCATATTTGGAACATATGCCAGCACCTTGAAAATAAATATATGGGGTCGGGGTATTCTTACAGTAAAACGTAAAAAAACAATATATCTCTAAAACTAATTAGGCTGGAGAACTGAAATTTAGCACGGATGCATAAACTTCAAATACTCTACTTATGGCGAAAATTGGGAGGCATTTGAAAAGGGGACGTGGCACTCTTATCTCTGGAACCGCTTACACTAGCGTCCTGAAATTCGACGCAGCTACATATGTTATCAATGACGTACGTACTTATGGTGAAAAGTGGTAGGTATTGGAAACGGGCGCGTGGCTTATATTTGGAACCACTTATGCTATCATCCTGAAATTCGACACAGCTACATAAATACATACGTTATCAACACCATCCTTATGGCGAAGTGGTAAGTTATTGAAAAGGCTGCATCTATATACATTTAGGTAAACGGGCAAGTATCATTCGATTGGGAACCATTTTTTCGCATTGAACTATTGTAACTTTGTTTTTAATTTTTGGTAAATGGTAAAATTTTTGAGAAAATTTGTTTGAATGTTTTTAAATTAGCACAAAGTTTAAAGCTACAATTTTTATGAGTTCCGTTATATACTGTTCTATCTACATACCTATGTATATACATAAAATGATAGCCATTTTCGTTGTTCGGACGAACTTCAAAAACCACTTGATAGAGTTCCATAAAACTGTCGGAGGTTACACCCTGCATATATGGTACTATTATATGCTACTAGAAAACACGGTAGGTGGCGCTGGAGTAGGGTTATTTATAAAAGTTTTATTTATGAACCGATTTCGTTAAAATTTTATATGCGAGCTATGTACCTGTATGACGAAAAATTTTTTTAATAAAAAAGGCGCTGGAGTCGAGGCATTTGGAAAATCCGTATTCTTTATGCAATCGGGTTTAAATTCATAATGCGTATTCACTTTACGATAAGCAATGGTTTTGCAGAAAATGGACCCAATGGGTGGCGCTGCAACCGAAATGTATAGAAACCCCGTGTGTTTGGTCTGCTTTGGCCTTATGTTTAAGTTATACGAATTCAATTTTCAGATGGATAAATGAAGGATAGGGTTAAGTATGCATAGAAAGACCGCAGGTATTGCAATTGCTTTATTTGAACGACAGTCAAGAGATCACACGACTCATTTAGCCAATGTACGGGAAAACTTTTCATCCTTTGGGAGAGCGAGGATTCTTGGTCTTCCTATAATAGAAATCCCATACCTATGTTGTTGAGTTTTCTTATAATGACTTCTATTGCCTCACGCATCGTACCAATTCTGTAGTTGCAAGATCATATAAAAAGGGTATGCATGCTCGGCAGGGATCTCACAGGTGGAAGTAAAACCATGGGTAAAGCTTATGACATCAAAAGGGATTAGTATTAGTATGACCTACCCTGCAAAAAGTGGCACTAGGTTAAGTACTAGTACAGGACCACGCTACCTTGTAACCAACACTAGTAAACAAAATGGTCCAAATATATGGAAAAAATATGGTTACATTAACATTGCGATGTCATTGGACCTGACCACCTATGGTCCAACGCTGCATAACATGGCACCACTTCTAGTCCACCACTGCATAACATGGGACCACCTAGCCAACTACTCCTTATGGACCATGGCACATTCGGCAACCGAATAATATTGACGATCGGCCACGAAGAGGTGGTGTTCAACACATATATCAGTTTTTTACGTTTGAAGTGGTACAGGTCAGCATAACAAGTTACTAGTATGCAACCTGGTCCTTGTGCTCATACTTTAAAACTACGACCCAGTGGACCACCTGGTCCTCAAATTTTTGCAGGGTATGTGTGAGGAGGATTCTGCGCTTTAGTGGTTTCAACTCAAACTAAAAATGTTTACTTTACAGACTGTTTTTGCCATGCTCTTTTGGATTGGTCAAGGCAAAAGTTATTAGGCACCGCGGAGCAAGCGGGCATTTTCTAATCTACTATAAGTATGCGTTTTTATACCCGAGCGCACTTTGTGCACAAGGGTATATTAATTTTGTTCACATAACGGTTGTTTGTAACAGCCAAAACGAATCGAGATAAATATGAACAAATGTATACATAAATGCTCAGAATGAATAGAGAAGTCGATTAAGCCATGTCTGTCTGTCCATCCGTCTGTCCGTCTGTCCGTCCGTCCGTGTACACGATAACTCGAGCAAAAATTGAATTATCTCAACGAAATTTGGTATGCGGGTTTCGATGTATCCAAGGTAGGTTGGTATTGAAAATGGGCGAAATCGGACTGTAACCACGCCCACTTCCCATATTACGTTAATTTCCAGAAATACGAAAACTGCGATATTTTAGTAACTACTGAAGATAATTCACTCGAAATTGATATTTACAATAATTTTCAGACGGAAAATAAGAATATTATAAATTTTTGGAAAATGGGCGTAGCCCAGCCCACTTATGGTTACATGTGTATGTCGTGGTAACCGCTGCACCACGTTCTTCCAAACTTGGCACAGTTGTTGGCCTTGGTATAGCATACTAAATGGCCGAAAATTTAAAAAAATCGGACAATAAAGACGCACACATCCCATATAACGGTAATTTTCGGAAATACGAAAACTGCGATATTTTAGTAACTACTGAAGATTATTCACCCTAAATTGATATTTACAACAATTTTTAGACGAAAAATACGAATATTATACATTTTTGGAAAATGGGCGTAGCCACGCCCACTTATGGTTACATGTGTATATCTTGGTAACCGCTGCACCAATTTTTTCCAAGCTTGGCACAGTTGTTGGCCTTGGTACAGCATACTAAATGGCCGAAAATTCAAAAAATCTGACAATAACTGATGCTTGCAACAATTCTTTACCAAGAAATACGTTTATGGTAAAATTTTGGAAAATGGGCGTGGCACCGCCCACTTATGATCACATATATGTATATCGGTAACCGTTCTACCAATTTGTACCAAACTCGCTATTTTTATTGTGCTTGCAAAACGTTGAAAATTATTGAAATCGGACTAAAATTACGGCCGCTTTTTATATAACGGTAAAGTTCAGAAATACTCGAAACTGTAATATTTCGAAATTTAATTTACTCAAAATTGATACACCCGGGCTTACCTTGTAGCGGTAGCTTTCGGAAAGGTGAAAAAACATATATCTAATACTTGCGCCGGGTATTTAATGTTCGGTTCCGCCCGAACTTAGACTTTCTTAATTGTTAATGTTAACTTGGAGTTCGGAATGCTTATTTTGAAATGCACTTCTTTTTACAATACCGCCTTGATTGAAGTTAGGCTTTCTTGATGGCATAAATCAGTGTTGGCCGGCAAAATCTTTTATCTTGTGCCAACTGTATGTAAATTGTATAGAAAGTTTCTAAAACTCATTCGAGCATCAGGAACAACTACAACTTTATTCCAAGCTGTTATGCGAACGTAATAACAATTCAAAAAGTCACTCTCACCTTAAAGCTGACATTTTAAACGCTCTCTTATGTCTTTGAATTCACCAAAGATAAAAATTGAATTTGAACCAAAGACACAAATCAAAACCGAAAATGTGTTTAGGGTTTGATTACATACTTATTGAGAATTGGTGCTAAAAGGTCCCACAATACCAGATTTGAAAGAGTTATTTTGTATGAAAAAAATAAGTGCGCCTGGGCCACACTGAAGGAGTGAAACTTACGTTACATATCTAGTTTGTCACATAACCAATATACATACATATACATATGAGCCTTTTTTTTAAGTCGGACGGATTTCTCCGATTTGCTTAAATTTTTTTTGTGGGTTCTAAGTATACATGAAAACAGCTAGCACGTGTACGAGGAATCTTTTTTTTTTGGAGATATGATCTGTCAAAGTTTGCATTTTTTCGCGATTCTCATGTACTTCTTCAAATCGTTATATCTCGGGTTCTGCTAATCGTAGAGTTTTCATCTTAACGTCATTTTAAAGCTAAGAAACGGGCTTATTATTTCTATATATAAGTTGGTCAAGATTGTCCTAAAGCTAACTTAGCTATTAACAGTTGAACTTTTTGAAGTTGATTTGCATAGTGAAGACCAGTAAATTAGGGATTTATAATTATACCATCGTAATCCTAGTTTAATTCTCTATAAAAACGTGGTTACAAAAATGGGGGCTTCTCAAGACCTATTTTTAAAATATTTGTCTTTATGACGAGATGGTTTATTTTGTGAGAATCAACAATTTTTTGTAATTTTTTTCGAAAACTTATGTTAAGATATATTTGGTAAGGTGTTAAACATCGGGTTTTTGCATAGAATACCTATTCAGATATAATATTTGTATGCCAAGATTTTTCGTTAAGGCGACGAACACCTAGAAATGGGCGTGGCAATTGCAGAACTAAAATTAGCAAAACGCAGATTTTATTACGTATTTCGGCAGAATATCGCTTCGTTGCCAATATTTGTTCGAAAAATTTTTCAATCCATATAGATATTCTGGCGAAATCCACAATAAATTCTGAATTTTTGAACTTTGGTTTTAATATAGCCACGCCCATTTCTAGAATATTCTTTGATTGAAACTGTTGTGGAACAAATGTTGTTAACGAAGCGATATTCTGCCGAAATCTGAAAGAAAAATCTTGCTGTACAAATATTATACCCGTATAGGTATTCTATCGGAATATGCAATAAAATTTAAATTCTTGCAAAAACTCGATATTTAACACCCTACCAAATATATCTCAGTATAAGTTTTGGAAAACAAATTAGAAAAAATTGTTGATTCTCACAAAATAAACCATCTCGTCATAAAGAAAAATATTTTAAAAATAGTTTTTGAAAAACCCCATTTTTTAACCAAGTTTTTTTTATAGACAATTAAAAATCGTAATGATGGTATAATTTTAAATCCCTAATTTACTGGTCTTCACTATGCAAATCATCTTCAAAAAGTTCAACTGTTAATAGCTTTGGTATAATCTTGACTACCTTATATATATTAACTTATTTAGCTTAAAAATGACGTTAGGATGAAGTCTCTACGATACGCAGAACCTGAGATATAACGAGTTTAAGTAGTAGATGATTAGTCAGAATCACGAAAAAATACAAATTTTGACAGACCATATCTCCGAAGAAAAAAAAAGAAAAAAAATTCCACGAACAAGTGTTAGCTTATTTCACGTACAAAACCTATAAAAAAAATTTGAAGCCAATCGAAATTGTGACACCAAATTTGGTGTACGATATGAAAAAGAATGCCCCATATATGTACATATCGTCGTTTAAAGTACAAAACCGCGTATGTGAGTTTGCATACATTATTTTTTAAAGAGTAATAACACTCATATTTAAAAAGGGTTATCTTTTTTATAAAGCAATCACATTTCTGGCTAGTATATTTCAGGACGATTGGATGAGGATTGAGCCAAGAACTTGTGTGAGAAAATCCAATTTTTGGCAGCAAATGTCAGTTACGCGGTTTTGCAGAATGACGATACGCGGTTTTGTATTTTAATCGACGATATGTCACTTCTACCATTTTTTCAAATTATTGTTGCTTTTCCACAATAAAAATTTTAATTTAAAACGGCCTCGAGCTCAATATAAATTGTTGAATATAATTGTTATAAAGTCCAAAAAAAATAACAAAAACAAATAACTTAAGAACGAGCTCACCTAAAAGTTAAACATTCCAAAAATAGAATTATTAGCAAAACCAACAATACCAACAACCACATGATCAAGTGAATTGCAGCGGAATAGCTGCGCTTGATTGTGTTGGCATAGCAAAAATGAAAATAGTGGAAAAAAGCAAACGATAACACTATGCGACAGTCAAAATAGGGATGGGATGAAACCAACGGGAAATGTTATATCGGTCAAAAACAAGTTATACGTGGCCCGGCGTTTCGCTGGGTCACGTCTAGGAATCGAGATATATCGATTTGAAGTTAGTAACTATCATATAGGGGAAATTGTCACCTTTGGTGGTCTTTTTTTTGACATAACTCGAGAACCACTAATCCGATTTTGCTCAAACAAATTTAAAAAACATAAAATCAATATTCTTGTCAAAATGAGATACCTTCACTTAATTGTGAATAAAAGCGAAACGCGTCCATCGATTTTCATGATCTATGTCTCATTTTGCTTAAAGGTTATGTTACTTTGCGTGAAAGTAATACGACTTGCCTTTCTTTCCGTTTTGGATTTTTTATGAATTTAAAATTAAAAAAATTTAATATTTTAGGCAAAAAATATTTTTTTTCTTCAGACATTTATTTTTACCGGCAAAACTGTTGATTATATAGAAAAACGTAATATGAACAGATTAAAGGAATTGTAATTTTTAATTTTTTTAAATTTGTTTGAGCAAAATTGGACTAGTGGTTCTCGAGTTATGTCAAAAAAAGACCACCAAGGATGACAATTTCCCCTATATGATAGTTACTAACTTCAAATCGATATATCTCGATTCCTAGACGTGACCCAGCGAAACGCCGGGACACGTATAACTTTTTTTTTACCGATATAACTTTCCCCTGTAGTTTGAACCCTTCCCGATCACTGACCCCTACCATTTGTCTCACAGTGTAATTTACAAGGCGTACTTAGCACGGTACATAGGCAACTGGCTGAGTCAGTGGGATCGTCGGTTCGAATCCTACTGAAAGAAGTCTGATGAGAAAATGTGGTGATTTCCGAAATACCTATCACTTCTTCCATTTTTCAAATTATTGTTGCTTTTCCACAATAAAAATTTTCATTTAAAACGGCCTCGAGCTCAATATAAATTGTTGAATATAATTGTTATAAA
>NW_023458555.1:66633279-66636704 GCF_013731165.1 Rhagoletis pomonella | reverse complement strand
TGGCATAGCAAAAATGAAAATAGTGGAAAAAAGCAAACGATAATTTACAAGGCGTACTTAGCACGGTGCATAGGCTGAGTCAGTGGGACCGTCGCACAGTGGTTCGGATCGCAAATCTAGCTGGACGAAACTATTTAAACAAATACTCGTTGATGGATCTTTACACCACTTCTTACCTAGGGGATTTTTGAGTCGCTGATTACGAATCTGAAGTCACTTATCAAAAATTCAAAATGGCGAATCCAATATGGCGGACGAAAATTTAAAAAAATCGGTAGATTTCTATGAAACTGGGTATCTGGGTGTTTTCTGGGTCGCTGGGTACTATTTTTTTTAACTCTTTCATAACCAAAGGTTTTATAACTCCAAGTATTTTTCTGTTTTAACACACAACCCCCCCCGCCCCCCCTCTTCCCCGTGGATCCACCACTGATCTTATATTTATATTCAGATACATTCCTGTTAATAATTACTTTTGAATTTTGAGATTTGACATACTGCATTTGCGAAGGTGTAAAGAATAATATGCAAGTGGGTTTATAACAGCCTTCGGCGGCCTTTACTTTTCCTACTCTTTAATTTATTTTTTTAATTAATCAAAACGACGATTTTTCAGAATAAATTTGCTTATACCAATGTGGACATAAATTGCGTTATGACCTCTGAATCTATAGCGGAATAAGTGTAATTTTTTGTTTATAAAGTCAATTCGCAATTATGCAAATATTTGTGAGTGCAATTAGCAATCTTTTAAGTTAAATTTCAGCTTTTAAAATAGAGTTCTCAAATAGGCGGCGTTGACTTACCTTTATTTGTTTGTTTTCATATGTTAATGCTTTAATAAATGCAATTTCTATTTGAATGTATTGTCAGGAATGTATTCCAAGTTCCATTAAGTATTTTAAAAACAAAAAAATTTTTGACTTTCGTCCAGCTAGATCTGCTATCCGAACCACTGTGCGTCGGTTCCAATCCTACTGAAAGAAGTCTGATGAGGAAATGTGGTGATTTCCGAAATAGCTATCACTTCTACCATTTTTTCAAATTATTGTTGCTTTTCCACAATAAAAATTTTCATTTAAAACGGCCTCGAGCTCAATATAAATTGTTGAATATATAAATAACTTAAAAATATACTACAATGAATGCGGAAAGATGATCCAGGGGATCGTATGCTATTGTGGGAGACGAGTAATGAGTAATCCTTACTGGTATATACTGCTATTTCTAAGTCCTCGGAAAATCCTTGGAAGGACTTTGAATTTAAACACTCAGCTTCGCCGAGAGAGTATATATGCATAAGGCTCAAGAACTCGCTTATGCTTTCTTTCGCATATGTCTGCAAATTATATAAAACTTTGAGGGAGAATTTTTGTTGAAAATAATAGAGGTGCATCGAAATTATTTGTCATATTTTTTTTTTTAAATATTATTCCTGGTGCTGGGATTTTACCAAATTAAAGGCCAGACCTTTTACTATATATTAGGGGTGCCTAGCAGTTATATCATGGCGACTTTTGGATTTACAACAAAATGACTATAAAATAAATGAACTAAAATAATTGATTGTTTCTTAAAAAACTAGCTTTTTACGCAGTAAGCGTAAACGAAAGTATACCGCACTATGCGCAAGTTCGAAGCCTGCATACTCGTTCGCAGAAATATATTTTTCCAAGGGGATGGAAATATGGCGCTCCGACTTTCAGCAACTAAAAATTTTGCTTAATTCGCAATAATTCGCACACAAGAACCAATCAAAAAAAGGGAAGGTACATCGAAAATTACAATTAAATTATTAATACATATACTCCAAAACGGTCCGAAAATAATTTTGTCCACCTACATAGCTTGTTCTACGCGGCACACTCTGCGTCAGCCTGTGCACACGATATCTCGAGTGAAGTATCGTAGCGAAACTTGATACATCTAGTTATTTTAAGTTAAAGATGGATAGTAATGAAAATGGGCAAAATCTCGGTCATGAAATGGAAGAAAATAGTATACACAATGTGGTCCAGGTGGATCCCTAGGGGTCCACGGGAGACTCAACGGGGGTCTAATTTGGCGTAAAAAATTATGGGGGTCCACGAGTTGTAAGTGGGGGCCACGAAAATTTATCTGGTTTCGATAGTAAAAAACCAAAATGGTTGCTTGATAGCCTCTCCACTTAACTTTAATTTTTTTGAGTGGTGTATAGTGCTATTTACGCACTGCTGCACTTACCGTCACTTTGTGTCTTCATATGTGGGGAAGCCTTAAGGACCACCTGTAGACTAACAAGTAAAGGCCCGTCCACATAGAACTTTGGCGTTGCGTTGGCGTTGGCGTTGCTTCAACAGCTGACTATGAATACATGAATTCAAATGCAGCCGTCCACATAGCCAAAATTCGGCAACGCTCACGCCAACACAAAGCAAAAGATGGCCAACTCTCATCTTTTCGCGTGCGTCGCTCGTCAGCTGTTGCAAATAAATAAAATTACGTGAAATATTTTTCCTATTTAATCAAATGCGGGCAAGAAATATCGTTTTTAATGCAATTATTGATATGAAATATTAATTTATCTGTCGTTAGTATGTTAATTTAGCGGCCAAAGCATTTGCTGCCAAGCGTTCATTGTAGCAAGCATACTTTTAACGTGCGTTCTGTCAAACCAACGCCAATGCCAAAGCCAACGCGAAAGTTCTATGTGGACCGGCCTTAAGAAAGTCTAAGTTCGGGCGGAGCCGAACATTAAATACCCGGCGCAAATATTAAATATATATTTTTTCACCTTTCCGAAAGCTACCGCTACACGGTAAGCCGGGTGTATCAATTTTGAGTAAATTAGCATCCTTAAATTTCGAAATATTGCAGTTTCAAGCATTTCTGAAATTTTCGAAATATTGCAGTTTCAAGCATTTCTGAAATTTACCGTTATATGAAAAGCGGCCGTAATTTTAGTCCGATTTCAATAATTTTCAATGTTTTGTAAGCACAATAAAAATACAGAGTTTGGTACAAATTGGTAGAACGGTTACCGATATACATATATGTTGTAACGAAGCGTTTTATCGCCCCGCCGCTTCTTCTACAATGCTGGGGTATACTCGCCGTGTTCAGGGTTCGTTACAATAAATTTGTAGTTTCGGGGCTCTGGTAAGTCGCACTTTATTAATTTAATTTTCTTAATTTCTATAAAGAACATATAACAAATAACAAAACTTGCTGGCGTCACTTGCAGTAGTTGGGTAACGGCTTCCTGTCCCGTTATGGGCCCGTTAGGCGGTAGTGGCGTGGCTTCAATTCTGGTGAGCAACGCTCTGTTGACGCCGTTGAATGGCGCGCTGCTAGCCTCGGTACGCCTGTCGTGCGCTGCTGACGGCGACGGATAGCGCTCTTGCTGGCGCGCTTGACGAGGCGCTGCTGACGACGACGGGTAGCGC
>NW_023458555.1:66586685-66613279 GCF_013731165.1 Rhagoletis pomonella | reverse complement strand
TACTTGCCACATATAAGCAAAACGTTGAAAATTATTGAAATCGGACTAAAATTACGGCCGCTTTTCATATAACGGTAAATTTCAGAAATGCTTGAAGCTTCAATATTTCGAAATTGAAGGACGCTAATTTACTCCAAATTGATACACCGCGGCTTACTATCTAGCGGTAGGTTTCGGAAAGGTGAAAAAACATATGTGACCTGGTCTACGGAAAGGGGGTTTAGGTGTCAAAAAATCAATTTTCACTTTTTGGTTGATTCGGATGGAAGATGAGATGCTTTTTCACGTGGTGAAAAGCAGAAAATCCTAACTTGCTTAGAAGTGTACTAAAAATTTTGTTACCAGCTCCTCCTCCTTTACATCAACAACATACAGGTCCATCTTAACAAAAGTTTGTTCGGTATCATCTTCTGCCTGAGATACACATACTTCGTCTTCATCATCATCGCTCTCTTCATAGTTTTCATGATCGCTTTCATCATCCTTTTCATGGAAATATTGTCCGTATACGGCACTGAACTCCTCATCAACACTCATGCTTCATTTCATGCGAAATGCGAAGACGATAATCAACAGAAACAGTAAACGTCACGTCTTCAGTGTTACTTTTTTAAATGTTCCACCTAGCAACTTACACGATGATTATCGATACACGATATTTATCGACTTTGTAAGCGATATTTATCAATTTTGTTATCGATTTTAATATCGATATTAACCGATTTTGTTATCGATATTTATCGATTTTGTTATCGATATTTATCAATTTTGTTATCGATATTTATCGATTTTGTTATCGATATTTATCGAATTTGTTATCGATATTTATCGATTTTGTTATCGATATAAATCGATTTTGTTATCGATATTTATCGATTTTGTTATAGATTTTCTAATCGATTTAGTTACCAATGGTATTATCGATGTTGCTATTAAAATTTTTATCGAATTTGTCATCGATTTTGGTATCGGTATTTTGATGGACGATTTTTGTTATCGATAGAGTATAATGATAAAAATTAAGATAATGAAAAAACAGGATAACATGAATGTTATTAAAACGAACAGTGGTAGAGGTAGGGATCTACATTGATAGAAAAAAAGCGAAAAAATATAACCTTAAGCAAAAGCAGATGTGTGTATGTATAGATAGAAAAGTAACGTAAGTTTCACTTCTACAGTGTGGCCCAGGCACACTTACTTTTTTGTATAGGAGAAACTGAACCTGAACGATTAAATGTTTTTTCTCCCCTTTTGAAAAAAAAAACGTAAAAATCAGAGATGCTGAATAAACTACTTATATGAGGCGCTTTTGTTTTGTTAATGCGCAAAAATAACTTATCAAAATAATTTCGTTTCGTTTCAGAGCTAAATTAACGAAACAAAACTCAATCGTTAACGTTGAAACGAAATAAATCATAAATCGTTAACATCGAACCGAAATAAATCAACGAAAAATTGTTGTTGTATGCCATTGCCAACTGAATTTATTTTCGTTAAAAATAAAAATATAATTATTTTGATAATTACTTAAGCGACAAAAACTAAATCGTGTCAACAGAAACGATTTTATTTTGAAAACGCCAAAATTAATGTTACAATGCATCCTTAGTAAAAAAAACAACCAATCATAGTGCCCATGTGGTTGTTTCTGGTGTAGTTTATTTGAGAATTGAAATAGCTTCAAAATATAACTTTTGTGGCTAACCTAGAAGATGTACTCAATAAATAATGTTAGAAGACATGTTGAACCAATTATGCTGAGTGGGATTATAGTACGATTGTAGCAAATAAATCTCTAGGGGTTTTTTGTATGATATTAAAAGCCTCCCTTAATTATGACAACAATTCAGGGTATTCATCTAAACGCGTAAATATCTCGTAACTGTGTAAACCTCGTAAATAAACCGGTTTGCCATACAAAATTAAGCAAGTTTACGAGGTTTACGTGTTTACGATGCATTTACGCGTTTAGATGCCCTATTATTTTACAAATGAGTAATGTCTGTATTTCACTTACCTAAAGGAATGTTGACCCCGTTGGGATGCACAGGTGGCTTGTGACCAACTACTGAAATGGGCAACACTGCCCCCGAAGTGGAGGATGGCGATGGTGACGATGTGTCACTAGAGCCTTCAAGTGATTGCGCCGGTGTGGGTACTGTTGTCATGTGATGTTCGAGTTGTGGAGCTGAGACAGGTACGGAGGCGATGGTCGGGACTGTGGCCCCGATCATACCTCCACTACTACCTCCGCTACCATGGTCAGCCTGCGGCGGAGATCGAATAGCTGTCGAAATATGATGATGTGCGGCAGCGGCAGCGGCAGCAGCTGCAGCACTTGCATGATGACTCTGGTTCAAATGATGATGATGATGCAAGTGGTGATGATTGAGCAGTGCCGTTGGCGCATGAACGACTGGTGGCACCTCGTGCATCTGTAAAATTCGTTGCTCATCTTGTGCCTGTGCACGTCGTAATGCTGTCTGTAGTGCCATGACACGTTGCCGATCAGCAGTAAGGCGACATTTTTCGCATGTGCAGTAACGGAATTTGCAATATCGTTTGTGTCCTTTTAGTGTGATTTTAAGTCCATGATTACGACACCGGGCGCAATTGGGAGGAGTTCTAGGGGAAATCGAACTGCCACTGCTGCTAGATGCACCACCACAAACGTCAGCCTTAGAATCAAGCATGTCCGAATCGGACATCGTGTCGCTATTCCAATTATCTTCAGAAACCATTAAAGAAAAGCTACGACGAGGATTCGCTGTCTGTGCTTTTGCGACTATAACTCTTTTTATATAAATAGATAAATTACACAGATATTTAATTTTTTTTTTCACAGCTACAATATACACCTACGTTTGTTTCAATCTTTGAATATTTAACACTTGCATATAAGTAGGTTCTAAAGTTTTCACTTCTTTCATCAACAAATATGGGTTGGATTGCTTATCGTTTTCGCAATAGCTTTTGTTACCACATACATTTATTTATGTAAATGATTTACTTAAAACTTCTTATTTGGATTAGTTAATTGATTTACACTTAGACGATAACAATACATTTGCTTCTGTTACTGTGATTCACAATGAAAAAATATGTATCTATTCCGTTGAAGGATTCACTTTTCAATATTGGCTAAATATATACGTAAGTATATTTTTTTGTATATATAAACGAACTTTGTAAACTAGTTGTCGAGCATTTTTCAATGGTTTATTGTAAGAAAGGTTCCGCACATATGTATATGTAAATGATTTTATTCGATCACTACTTTTCCGAAAATCGGCATTGCTCCAGAATAGATCTCCATCCACCTCTCTTCAATTAGTCGCAGTGTCGTCATGGCACTAATTTTACCCAGCATCAAAAACGAATTATCTAAGGAAGTTTAATATTTATCTGAAAAAAAAAATCTAATTAATCTCTATTTAAATAGTTGACCAACGAAAAAGAAAATAAAGCTAATGGTTCAAATACGTAAATTTGAAAATAAATATAGCTTCAATATAAAATAAAGCGAAACCCCCAGAATTTGAGAAAAACCGGATGCACCTTGTTTTTGTTGTTGCCACTTAAATGCAGACTATTGGATTTTGAATTTAAAAACTTGATTCTACATTCAAATCTATACATAGTATAAAGGGAAGTCGAGATTCTTTGTGCGCGGTAACCTCGAAAACTACTGAACGGATTTTGACGAGATTTTCTCTAATATACTCTGTATCGACAGGAGAGGGATCTTTTCTTACTTAGAATTTTAATAGGGCTGCCACCTGTCTAAAAAACTATAAGATCCGCACCGTTCGTTGGATTACAAAAGATGAGGTGTCAAATGAAAGGGATTGGCCTCTGGAAAAGCCCTAATATTTTTTTTTTAATAGGCTTGCCACCTGTTAGTAAAATTACTATAATTAATCTTAAAAATGTAGGCATCAGTTCTGTACCGCCACTGTCAAACGAAAATACTTATAGCCCAGTTAGGCATACTTAGCTCAGCATGAGAGTTGTCGCATAAGAATCTGTTAAACGGGTTTGCGTATAAGCGGTTACCCAACGCATAGCACTTAACATGTAGAATTCTCTTGGGTTTTGATTTTTACGTAAAAATGGTATAGCAGTGCAAGTATGCATAACTGGGCTATTAGCCTCTACATGCACAATAATATATTATTTTTCTGAGTAGGGTTGCTGTTCGTTGGATTACAAAATGAGATACCAAATGAAAGTGCATGGCCTTCGCATGTACAAAAACTTTATTATTTTTTAAGTAGGGTTGTCACCTAATTAAACTTACTATCTTCTATACATAGTATAAAGGAAAGGCAAGATATTTTAACCACGCTACATAATAAACGAAGTACATGATGACATATGATTTCTTTCTCCAAATACGTAAATGTACATACATATGCATACATTCAGGCGCGTGACAAAGCCTCGCGCATCCGTGGCCGGGTTGTATTTATATATGTATACGTCCAAATCATGACGGTGAAGAATTTCAGTTTGAAAGAGCTATTTGTGCAAAATTGCAGTAAATTAAAATTTTTATCTCATTTGCCGATTAGTATAATTGACAGTGAACCACACATTTAATCAATTGAGTTAAATGCATTTTTATTTAAATTTCCAGTTGCTTTTTAGAATTTGGGGATATTACTGAATAAGCCCAAAACTTCGCCTTTGAATTTAATTAAAAAGTTGTCCGGGAGAATTTCTCATTTCGTGAACGCAACTATAAATCTTCAAATATTTTTTTCACTGAACGTGTCAGGTGGTAGCAGTGCCAGTGGTCTTTCCAAAGTGCGTTTTGACAGGTGACTGGCGTATATTTGTTTAACAGAATAAATAATCAAATAAAAGAGGTAAGTCAGTTTTAATTGCCAATGTATATAGCGTACATCAATTCAGCATCATTTCGAGTACGCTATTTGTAGTGTTAAGGTTAAAATCGTATATAATTTTTAATATCAATATAAGTAGTTGTAACATAATCTCAAAAAAACTAAGTTTAACATTGTAATACAAAAAAGAAAAGCCGATAATGGCGGTGCTGTCATTTCGGGACTGTGACGAAGAGATAAAATGCACTTACGATATTATGTTTTAATTAAATTTGAGATGTTTCGATTATTTATACAAACTCGGCCAAATTTTAGCTGTACAAAATTAATCAAAGTGCATACGTTTAAAAAACGTTGAGGAGATGACTTTATAGTTAATCATTCAATATGTTTCGCGATACATTCAAAAATATGTATATCACTTTGTGCTCTGCTCGATCATAAAGTAAATTGACTAATCCAACTCATAATAGTGTAAAATCATTTTTACAAGCTTTCATCCTGCGGATATTTTCAATCGATCTAAACTAGCTTCCCGACAAGCTATAGACATGAAATTTTCAGCATAGTTCCAATCCCGATGACAAAGCAATATAAAATTTAAATTAATTCCCTAGATGATCCAAGGGTCTTGATGCAAAGGCGGTCAAAACACAGTAAAATTTATAGCTAACAGAGCGTAATTTGTCAAAGAACGTAAAAACGCTATGAATTTGCTAAATAATAAGTATAGTTTCAGGCGCTAGTAAGAAAAATACCGGAAATTAGCTTCAGTCAGTGTTTAACCTGGCCAAACTGTTGAATTTTAGGCACTTTTGTTAAGAATTACATTACATATGGGTATTACCATACGTCGCATACGTGACAGTCGAACGTTTCAATGTGATACAAAAAAGGAATACCATTTGTTTTCTTTAACTTTTTTGGGCCATTGTATAGCACATAATTAGCTCTAAATTTAACCGAAAAACGAAATCAATCGAACTACTTGGTCTTGAAATATAAGCATTTAAAGAGAGTGTCGTTACGTGACAAAAAATAGAAGTTGATTTTTTCTTTTCTTACAAAATCGCAAAACTCTGCGAGTTGTGGATGGCTATTTTCATGAAACTTATTTTAATATGATTTAGAGCAATTCTAGTTGTTTTAGAGTTTTTTGAATTAGTGCAAATTGATCCAATTTTCTTTTACAACCCCAAGTGTGAAACGTGACGTGACGTGGCGTCACGTGACATAAATTTCCATCGTTTTATTTATTTATTTAAAAGAGAACTAATTATAAATAACTAATCCACTTGTAAGATTAAGCACTGGCTACCAGAGCCTTCGGCTCTTAGTAAGGATATTTAGTTGTATGTGTTGTTATATGTCTCTGATGTTACACAGTTTAAGAAATTTATTAATAGCGCTGATGTTATCGATGTTGGTAGATTTGAGAAGTTCGGAGGGTCTCTTATTCCCAAAGGGAAGTCTAACTAAATCCAGTGCAGTACATTCGTCAATGAAGTGAATGACTGATTGGGGGGGCCGCGTTGCAATGGTGACAGCTTGGTTGATCGGTACCGTTAAGAATATAGCTGTGGGTTCTTGTAGTGTGGCCTATTCTAAGACGAGTGAACGTTTTGATGTTGTGGCATGAGCAGTCTGATGGGTAGATAGGTTTTACACCGGTTGAATTTTGATCTCTGTAGTGGTGTTGGTAGCTATTCCAATCTCGTAGACGCATTTGATCGCAGAATTTTTTTATATGTTCTTTTATGTCTTTTGTAGTATAATAAGGAAAGGACACCAGCGGCTCTCCATTACCTTCTTTTGCATGTTTATCTGCTATCTCATTGCCTTTTATACCAGCATGCCCTGGTACCCACATGAACTTTATGCTATTATCGTGCCGGAAGAGTATATCGCGTATATTCTGTATTAGCCATGAATTATTTTCTGAGTTTTAAAGTGCGTCAATCGTTGATTTACTATCGCTACATATTATATGTTTTTTTCTTGTTTTTGAGGCATAAAGAACCGCTTCGTAAATTGCCGCAGCTTCTGCTGTAAAAACTGAGCAATATAATGGCAAAGCACCGACAATTATAGCGACACCCTGATCGTTTGACACTGCAAACGTGGTAGAAGTATCCGTTTTTGATCCGTCGGTATAAATGCGTTCCCATTCTGGTTTATAAAACTCGATACGGTTAAATGGTATAAAGACTGGGAGTAGACAGGGTAGTCACGATAGGGAAATGGTCACTACTATGTAAGTCTTTTAATGTCAGGGACGAAAGATTAGGGGCAATTGAGGCGGATGAAAGAATAATGTCTACGTGGGTAAACGAATTATGTGTGGAGAAGTGTATTGGGTGCCCATCGTTTAGAACGACTACGCTTTTGGCGAGTATAGCGTCTTCTAACTCCTTACCTCTGCTGTTTGTAGAATCAGAGCCCCAAAGGGAAGACCATTTTACGCAAACATGATTCTACTTACACAGCCAGTATATATTTTAAAGAGCAGACAATTCGGCCCCTAATTACGTTAGTTATAAAACTTTTATTTTTTTTTGTTGTGGTGGACCTTCCGCAGGAAACACCCATATTTGGTTTCCTCACACTGGGAGTTAGTGAAATACAGAGGTACGACAAAAAAACACGCAAAATGCACATGCATGCATCTAAAATGTGTACATATGTACTTCTAACATCCCGCAGGCGAACAAAATTCAGTTAGTACGATGTGCTTTTTCTGAATACTGTTAAGGCGATGCGGATAATGCTACATAGTCGTGTGCCATGGGATGTTAAAGGTAAATGGAAAACAATTGTCTATAATTAACATACCGAAGTAATCAAAAGGATTAGCTTAGGTGAAAATGCTACAGTTTAAGATAGAATTTACCTTTAAAGAACTATTATATTTAAAGCAACAAGATGAAATCTTTATCAGCGCTGTTTGCTCATAGAGCGCTACAGCTATGCATATAAAAGAGTGGGTGACGTCGATAACGATGTTTAAATGGAGGTTAGTGTTAACCAGATATGGCGAAAACAACGCTTAGGGCCGATTTTATACCCGAGCGCACTTGTGCACAAGGGTATTGTAACTTTGTTCACATAACGGTTGTTTGTAACAGGCAAAACGAATCGAGATAGATTTAGACAAATGTATACAAAAATAATTAGAATGAAAAGGGAAATCGATTAAGCGGTGACTGTCTGTCCATCCGTCCATCTGTGCACACGATAACTCGAGTAAAAATTGAGATATCTTAACAAAACTTTGTACGTGCACTTCTTTCGGACGGACGGACGGTATTGAAAATGGGCGAAATCGGACAATAACCACGCCTACCTCCCATACAACGGTAATTTTCAGAAATACGGCAACTACGATATTTTAGTAACCACTGAAGATTATTCACTCAAAATTGATATTTACAATAATTTTTAGACGAAAAATAAGATTATAAATTTTTGCAAAATGGGCGTAGCCATGCCCACTTATGGTTACATGTATTTATCTTGGTAACCGCTGCATTAATTTCTTCCAAACTTGGCACAGTTATTAGCCTTGCTACAGCATACCAAATGGCCGAGAATTTTTAAAATCGGACAATAACCACGCACACATCCCATATAACGGTAATTTGAAGAAATACGAAATCTTCGATAAATCAGTAAATATTAAAGCTAATTTATTCAAAATTGATGCCCACAATTCGTTACCCAGAAATACGTTTATGATAAAATTTTGGAAAATGGGCGTGGCACCGCCCACTTAGGATCACATATATGTATCTCGGTAACCGTTCTACCAATTTATTCCAAACTCGGTACGGTTTTTGTGCTTGCCACATAAAAGCAATACGTTGAAATTATTGAAATCGGACTAAAATTGAGGCCGCTTTTCATATAACGGTAAATTTCAGGAATGCGTGAAACTTCAATATTTCCAAATTTAAGGACGCTAATTTACTCAAAATTTAAACACCCCGACTTACCATGTAGCGGTAGCTTTCGGAAAGGTGAAAATCATATATTTAATACTTGCGCTGGATATTTAATGTTCGGCTCCGCCCGAACTTAGACTTTCTTGCTTGTTTCAATGTCTGGTTCTCACTACCTCCCACTTAAACGTCATTATCGACATTTTACCACCTGTTTGTGTTAACCGGATATTGAACGGCCCTTAGTAAATTGTTGTCGTTTAACAGCGTGAAACTCTCTGTGGTGCGTTTTCGATTCGGTTTCAGCGTTCTAATTTGGTGTTAAAGACATAAAAAAAGTGCTCTAGCAACGTTACAAAAATTTTAATTTCCTGTGCATTCGTCTTAAGAGCGCATATATATACGGATATACATATCGTCGATGTTTCTGCAAAACCGCCCATGTATCTTACGGCAATAAAATCTTTGCCCTGCTAGGCGTTTTATCTAGCTATTATTTTACAAATCTGTGGTTTTAATAACGATTTTACAATTCTTCTGGAAAAAATACTGGTTGCCTGGACTTCAAGGTTACCAAATCTCATTTTTGTCGTTTTTGTGTTTGACGATATGGGCGGTTTTGCAATTGGTCGATGAGCGGTTTTGCAAAAACATCGACGATATGTATGTATGTAGTTAACTTACATACATATGTTTCCACAGAATGCTACCTATTCTTGCAATACTAGACATAAATACTACTTCGTTCAAAAGCAGGTGTGCGTTTCTTATATAAGTGTATATAAATTTCCAAATAACTTTCAAAAATCTCCACATACAGCACAAACATAAACCAAAATGTATACTATGTTAGCCTTAAATTTTAACGCTTTCGCAGTTCCCTATGTTTGTCTTCATCATAAGCAGGCATCACTCGATTTGTACATTTTGGCAGGTACAGAGTGGTGTTGTTCGGAATTCTTTTATTGAGCTGCACTTAAATTTCTAAACAACTCCACTCTGTGTCTGCCAAAATGTACAAGTCCGTACAAATGTAATAATCGTGTGATCTTCGCTCAACAACCTCTTTACAGCGTTTTCAGTACTGCCAGTGATAGCAGAGCGTAACTTGCCGGCGCAACTTAGTAGGATAGTTTTAGGCACTGGTATATACCGTATTTCTATACGAATTTCTGTAAAGCACCCACTGGGTGTGTGGTTTGTACTGAGCTGAATGCTTAAATTAAATAAGACACCGATTTCTTTCTGATTATGCTCCTGATTTGTGACATATTTGGCGCGTTCATAAGACTTACATAGCTATTTTCTAACCGTTGACTGTTTGTCCTAGAAATGCACAGTTGAGTAGTTCCGCGCAGTTCAACAGTTGCCAACTGTCCGCCATTTTTTCCATCGTACAATTTTTTCGCTAAACAGCCCAAACAGATGATTGAAAAGATTTACGCAGCTTATATTAAATGTACTATACTCATAAATGGAGAGTCAGACTTTAATAAAAATATTGTGTTCTGATTATATAAAATAAAACTAAAATTTTAAAATAAAATACTGTAAAAAAAAATATTTTTGTTTTACAAAATATTTTTTTTACATTATTTGATTTTTAAATTATACTTAGTTTGTTATGAAGCCGGGTATATAGAGATTCTCGTTATCTTTGATTACGAAATTGAAATTAAATTTTCAAAATTCAAAATGGGTTCAGATGGTGCTAACGGTAATGCATCGCGTTAAAAGTAAAGCGCCTATGGTTCGGGACGCCATACTTGATCTGCCATTTAGAATTTTTGAAAATATTATATCAATTTCGAAATCAGTGACGACGAAAATCTCTGGATACAAAGTTTCATAAAAATCTATACATCCTGAGGATATCGTCCGCCAAATTGGGTCCGCCATTTTGAATTTTGGAAATTTTATTTAATATTCGAACTCAGTGATGACGAAAATCCCTAAATACGAGGTTTCTTTGAAATCTGTCAAATAATATAAAGAAATCGTCCGCCGTATTGGATCCACCATTTTGATATTTGAAAATTGAATATCAATTTCTAAATCAGTGACGACGAAAATCTCTGGACACCAAGCGTCATAACAATATAGACACTTTTTAAGAAATCTCCCGCCATACTGGATCCGCCATTGTGAATTTTGGAAATTTAATTTAATATTCGAAATCAGAGGTGAAGAAAATCTCTAAATTCCAAATTTCCAAACATTTTTGTCGTTCTATATTGTCGATTCGTTTCTATGTGCGTCGGTTAGAAAACAAGTAAAAACACATCACTCAATTGACGCGAAGTGAAACGATATTATAGTTAAAAAAACTAAAAACTCGCTACGAAACTTGAGAATGGAAATCGCTGCATCTTTTGGGCACATTATTATTACAGAGTTACATCCCAAGCTAATAAAAGCGAGGTAAAAAGGCCGATTTTCTTTATACAGCCCGTTTTAAATTTGAATTGCTATTATAATAAATTTTAATTATCCTTCGCTTCCATTTCGGTCAATCGCGCAAATTAATTATTAAAGAAATATCGACAGAAAACAACAAATTTTGTTTACTTATGAATACGGTTTCAGCGAGGGCGCTGTAAAGACACAGGTATAAATATTTGAAAGAAATATGTCTTGAGTCAAATCGGTTTATTCTAAATGCGGTTCTTACATTGGTATAAACAAGCTAAATGATAGTTTTAAGAATAGCCAGTAAGTATTCATCAATAAAAACACAAATGTACGAATGCATATACATTAGGGTGATCCAAAATAAATAACCTAACGAATTTATGGCCTTAAAAGGACCTATTTACTGAGAAGAAAATTCTCCCATTTCTAAAAATTTTTATTCCAATTTTAAAAGATCTCGGTGGGCATTTGAAATTTTCCATGTAATACCATGTAAAAAAATTTTGTTTTCATCAAAAATGTTATAACCAGGGAACGGATTTTAAGGAAATTGCCTTTTATTCTGCTAAAGACATAGAGTATATTCGATTAAGAATGTTCACGATCTAGCTTTCCCTGATGCCTTTGATTATGCCTTTTTTGTCTTTTTTGAGATTTTTCCCTTTTGAACTTTAATTGTAAAGGGCAAAGAAAAAGCCCTTATTCCTGATAATATGTAAGTAAATGTTCCATATTTAAATTGGGCGCCACTTGCATCAACTCATGTCGAGCACACGATTAGTAGATTCAAGGCTTTCCTTCGCGAAAATCGAATAAAAATTCTGCCAGAAAATTTCAAAATGCATCTTGTGCTTGAATGTTACTACAACTATAGAGATTAAAGTTTTGTCAAATAAAAGGTCGAAAAATAGCATCGATTCAGAGTACACATTTTTCATATTATGAAACTAGTTCATAGTTTTTGTCTTTTTACTTGTGAAATTAGCATTTCTATAATAAATGTATTCTTTGATTATTTTTCGGTCTTTGTCTTTTGTTGGTGCCTTCTTTGCCTTTGTTTGCGATTTCTAGTCTAAAGACGAAGAACAAGAGCAATTCTTTGTTTCAAATAGTGAAATTACATCGCCAGCAACATCGTAATTGCAAAAAACAGAATTTTATTAATAATTGAAAATGATGTAATGTTTCAAATGCAATAAAAAGTAAATAAATGTATTAAAACTCTCTCTTCTCTGACAAATGCAATTGGGAGGGTTTTCTTCTCAGTAAATAGGTACTTTTAAGGCCATAAATTAGTTAGGACAAAACGAAGTATCTCCTGTCATCACACAAACAGCATTTAAGTAAACACCCACGTCACTGTTGACAGTTACAAGTTTGAAAAAGTAGACGACTTCGTTTATTTGGGAACCAGCACTAACACTAATAATAATGTCAGCCTTGAAATCCAAAGTGCTACTTTGGACTGAGTTGGCAATTGAGAAGTAAAGTCCTCTCTCTTCGTACAAAGATCACACTCTATAAGTCACTCATCACGCCTGTGCAGGTGTATGGCGCGGAGGCATGGACAATGAAAACATCTGATGAAGCGGCTCTTGGAGTTTTCGAGAGAAAGATTCTGCGAATGATTTACGGACCTTTACGCGATGGCGATGTCGAATACCGCTGACGATTTAACCATGAGCTGTATGAGCTTTACAACGATATAGACATAGTGCAGCCAATTAAATTTCAACGGCTCCGCTGGCTTGGCCACGCCGTTCGAATGGGCAGAAACGCTCCTACTCTGAAAGTTTTCAACGCGGACCGCGATGCTGGTAACAGAGGAAGAGGAAGGCCTCCTCTGCGTTGGAAAGACCAGGTAGAGAAGGACTTGGCTTCTCTTGGCATTTCCAGTTGGCGTCAGTTAGGCGGTTACAGCGCCAGTAAAGAAGAAGAAGTTATTTTTCATAACCCTTGTATACATACATACATATATATAGGTTATCTTAATATAGAGGTCAGTTTCTTTAAAATCTTGGGTTTTTATAAACATTGAAACTAATTTATGAATGTAGTTGATGTTATTATATTCATTTGGGCCTTTAGTGGGTAATCTACCGACCCACACAGATCCGTAATAGCAAGAAAGCTGGCAAAAAAAAAAAACTTTAAATTTCGATGTTTATTTTATGGTAGTTTTATAAAGAACACAATAATGGATATTTCTACTGAAAAGAGAGCGCTTACAATGAAGTTCCTACTCATGGATATAAGCGCAAGGTCCCTGCAGGCTAAGTTTTTCTTCGGCTTTAAAGAATTAACTTTGTATCCGTTATAAATACGTGATCGGAGTTTAGTAAGTTCATGAAATTTATTCAAATACTACATTAAAAATTATGTATCTTTTAGTTGCATAGCTAGTTTTGAGTTTTTGAAATCAACCTTTCTGGGGTGGAGCACGCGGTTTTCGTCTAATTTCAACCGCTTAAGGCGTATTCCACGGTGACGGGCCTAATTCTTAAACTTTCAAAATAAAATTCTTTGAAACGAGTATTTTCTAATAGGCTTCCGAGGTATACACAATGCCTAGAAAAAAATTTCAAAAACAGTTTCATCATCATAGTAAATTTTTTCAGTAACCGATTTTTCGTCAGGAAACGTGGTTTTATAGTGTTAAATTGCAAGACATATGATTAATAAAAATAATTAATAGCGAAAATGTTAAAAAACGGCGATTTTTGTGAAAGTATTAGCAAATTTAAGTGCATCTAAGGCTTCTCAGGCGTTGTTTACTTTTACTTGAGAATTGTCAAAATCGGGAAATCCCAATTAGATGTTTCTGGAACGTGCCACATTTGTTCGCTACTTCGTGATGTGATAAAAAGAAAAGCTGGCAGCACTCCGCTAGTTTGCAGAAATCTCTTAAAATATGTTCGAAAAATATCTTAATATGGAAGGAACTGCTTTACACTGTCAAGGAAAAACATTGAACGCAATTTTTAGCAACTTCAATCGTGCATTTTATTATACTAAAATCATTTTTTTTTTTAACTTTGCCATTTAGGTGAAACCTTGCAGAATTTTTTAAATTTTTGTACAAAGTTTGATCCAAACCTAGAGATCTACAACATTTTTTTGAAATCTACCACAATTTTTCCAGTTTCTACCACACAGAGTTTTCCCATAGCTCGAGCAACATATCTTTGTGATTAGCTTTATCTTCGGTGATCAACAACGGATATATGATACATTTAAGATTAACAGATAAGTAACGGGAGAAGTCCCTGGCCGAATTTATTACACTTTGTCAAACTTTAAATTGTCACGGGTGTGACATGTGACGGGCGTGACCAGCATAAACGGTTTATTTTTCTAAAAGAAAAGCATATACATAAATACTTAAAAGCAATTCGCACATATGTCTGTGTCATAGCGTTACTTTCGCCAGCCTTTTTGCAAGATATGTTTTCCTTGAAAAAAAAAACAACTATTATATGCATTTTGTGACGGGTGTGACATGAAAATATGCCTTGCTTCAATATATAATAAAATATTTAGTACTTGCCCGAACAACTTGAAAATTACACTGTTACAATGTTGACGAATTGTTCTCTCCGTTGACCGTTTAAACAATGCAAAAAAAATACAATATACTAAGTACGAAAATGAGTTTTATCCATTTTGAAGAAAATTAACCTCTTATATGAGTTTGTAATTGGTACAACCAAAAAAAAAATATCTCATTTTGAGATAAATTTCGAAATTCTGTCTTTCAGTCTTGAAAGTTAGATATATTTACTCTTACTTCCTAGAAATAATAATCTCAAATTCTTAAGTTGCTTTTCGTTTCATTGGGTATTGAATACCGTGGAATGAGCTAAGCGCAATTTTTGTACCAAATTTGGTCGAGATCGGTGAAATAGTTTTTGAGATACATATATATGACATCAGTGGGTGCTGATGCCATTTCCTAAAATTCTATGAAAAACCAATTTTTCGCTGAAGAGCCATTGTATATATAAATTTTGGGGAAATATTTATGAGTTTCTTAGCCCCACTGCTCAAAAAACTTAACGTCCGGTACATACACAATTCAAGGCCGTATTTCTACTGAAATTGCTTCATTTCGACTATTTTTATCCTATGTCCTTGAGTAAGGTATCAACTTGTTTAAAATGAAATTTTCTTTTAGAAAAATACTATATATTTGGCAATTTTCATAGAAATTTCTTAAATTGGCGATGGTCAAAGTAGAAAAAATTAAGAAGAATAGAGGGTTCTAAAATTTTACCCGATGAAAACTCCCAACTTGTCTGACAACCTAAATAGTTATTATTATACATCATTTTAAAAGCACTTTAATAAGTCTGCTTATCAATAAATTTCTGTGTTTTTTTACATCGGATGAAAAATATTAGATATATTTATAGATAAGTGGGTCAAGTACGAAAATAACGTTTTTTTTTAATCAAAAAAACGGACGGTTGAGTAACTATAGTAAACCTAATTTTACAAACTACACTAAGGGCCGGTTACTCAATGTCTGGTTAACACTAATCTCCGGTAAAACATCGTTATCGACGTTACCGACTCCATGTTATATGCATGGAGCCGAACACGTCGATAATGATGTTTAAACGGAGATTAGTGTTAACCACATATTGAGTAAACGGCCCTAAGTCTTGCTTCGAGTGGATCTCGTGATTCTTTTGTAGCACCGCGTTATTATAGTAGTTAGCAACCCCCAAGTTTGTAATTTTTGTTGAGATTAATTGATTTTTTTAATATTCAGGCCGCCATATTAGATTCGCCATTTTGTATTTTTTAAATCCTACATCCACCCCAAAAACATTTATCTAGTGATTTTTGTTGAGATTAAATGATTTTTTGAGTATCCAGTCCGCCATATTGGATACGCCATTTTGAATTTTTTAAATCTACAAGTAAGTGATTTGATTTTCATTTAGAACCACTGTGCGACCTTCGAATTTCGAAAGAATATTATATGTAAATGTATATTAAAGTAGATATATTAATGTTACTTCTATACTACTAAAATATATGTTTTGAATTCTTTGGGATTTTTGTGGGATACATTTTTAAGATGTGTGTAATCTCTTTATGACGAGGCAGTTTATTTTGTCGGAATCAACAATTTTTTGTAATTTTTTTTAAAACTTATGTTAAGATATATCTGGTAAGTTGTTAAACATCGCGTTTTTGCAAAAATTAAAATTTAATTGCGGATTCCGATGGAATACCTATCCAGATATAATATTTGTACGGCAGGATTTTTCTTTAAGGCAACAAACCCCTAGAAATGGGCGTGACAATAGCAGGACTAAAGTTAGCAAAACGCAGATTTTATTTCCGATTTCGGCAGAATATCGCTTCGTTACCAATATTTGTTCCACAACTTTTTCAATCCATATTGATATTCTGGCGAAATCCACAATAAATTCTAAATTTTTTAACTTTGGTTTAATATAGCCACGCCCATTTCTAGAATATTCTCTTATTGGAAAAGTTGTGGAACAAGGAACCATTGCCTGCTTCGAGTTAAAATTAAAGTACTTAAAAAACTTTATAAGCACCTGCCCTTTTCCACACGCGAAATAAAATTATTATTATTATTTCTTTTTTACGTAATTTTCACATTTCATAACACATTTTTATTATATGGCTATATGTAAAATGCATCTCATATATGGTTCGGTGCGAAGTAAAATTTGATAAACTTTACTTCCGAGAGTTCAAAGAAATATAAATTTTCTAACACGACAGGGGGAAATGTCGATTTTAAAAAGTGCCCACTTTCTATTTTCTGCGATATAGGAATATGTTTAGGAAGTATTCCTCAACCGTATGGAAAAAGAAAATTGGAGGTGCAAGCTCGACAGAGTTAAAGATGGTCGAGGACCACCCTGCGTAGCCGTAACTATAACCACATTGCGTTTGGTTTTTTCGCCACGACTATAAGCGGATCTGAAGCATTTGACATACATAGTAGGGTGGGCCGAAAGTACCAAACTTCGAAAACTTTAAATGGCCCAGTAATAAAAAGTTGCCTTGGGAGAAGGGAAATTGAGAGCAAAAAGAATTCTTTAAATCGGTTAATATTTGACCCTCGCGCATTGGAGTAAAAAATATCGATTTTTGACCAGTTTGCATAAAATTTTTAAAACTTGTTATACATGAGTCACGAAAATTAAAAACAGTTATTTGATCGTGTGAACTAGAGCTCGGGCAATTCGGTTAATCGATTAACCGAATTATTCGAATCTGACTGAAGTCGACTACTGTTAATCGGTTAGCAATATTCGAGTAGTCGAAAGCTGCCGACTATTCGGATAACCGTTCACTTTAGATTATTCGGTTAACCGTTCATTTTCGGTTAATCGAATATTTTAAGTTCGAGTTTTTTTTTGCATTTACAGATACATATACATATATGAAAAGTCTTGTTACATTCGTAGTACATATATAAGATGGCATGCGCAAAATTAAGGCAAACTTTTTTTGCAAGAATGTGCGCTAATTATTGAAATGTTATTGCGAAATATTTTAGAGACAATGGCTAAAGCAATACCTACCTCTCATTTTCGCGATTTTTGTTATGGATTTTTGTTAAATGGTTGTTCAGTGAGGATGTGGAGGAGGTGTAGCACAAAACTGCACCACATATGGAACATGTTACTTCCTTTTCGTCCTCTGTTTTTTCGAAAAAATCCGAAACCCAGCACCTTTTGCGTCCGCTCATTTTTTGTATCTGAATATACATACATATGTGTGCATGTATATATTTAAATAAATTTTTTTTCATTTGTCAAAGAAATTTCAATGAAAGTTCGGTTGCTGAAATTCGATTTGCTACAATGCTCGAGTAGTCGAAGCAAAGCAACTATTCGAATAATCGAAGGCGGGCGACTATTCGAATACCATTAACCGACTAATAAGCATGCGAACGGTTACGAATCGAATAATCGGTTAACCGATTAGTCGAATAGTCGGATAATTTTACGAGCCCTAGTGTGAACACATAAAACATGTTAACGTACATGTATATATGGATTGCCATTTAACTTTAAATACAACTTTACGATTCTTCTAGAAGAGCAGAATTATTTTTCTTGTAATGCCAACCAAGTCATTATAATAAAAATATAGATTTTATTACATCAATAACTGCATATCAGAAAAACACTATTAATACTTAGGAGAGATTCATTTATTTTAACGATACTTTATTTGTTGTTAAAACGAGAAGCTTCAGCTTTAGAACTACTTTTTTATTTCAGTGAGCAACTATATCAGTGTTTTGACTTTTTTCATTTTGCGTTATAGTACAGGTATTCATGTCAATAAAAGATGGAAGCCTCGAAGAACCGTATTAGCAGGAAAACATTTTTCTGCCCGATTTTTGGTACTCCAAAGGATTTACCTACTTCTCAACTTCCTACATATAAAGAAATCATGAATTTTTGCTTTGAAGAACGTTTTAACCTGGCTTCTGTGGTAGCACCGTCTGCACCGTAAATGAATCTCTCCTAAGTATTAATAGTGTTTTTCTAATATGCAGTTATTGATATAATAAAATCTATATTTTTATTACAATGACTGGGTTGGCATTACAAGAAAAATAATTCTGCTCTTCTAGAAGAATCGTAAAGTTGCATTTAAAGTTAAATGGCAATCCATATATACATGTATGCTAACATGTTTTATGTGTTCACACGATCAAATAACTGTTTTTAATTTTCGTGACTCATGTATAACAAGTTTTAAAAATTTTGTGCAAACTGGTCAAAAATCGATATTTTTTACTCCAATGCGCGAGGGTCAAATATTAACCGATTTCAAAAATTCTTTTTGCTCTCAATTTCTCTTCTCCCAAGGCAACTTTTTATCACTGGGCCATTTAAAGTTTTCGAAGTTTGGTACTTTCGGCCCACCCTAATACATAGTTATGACTAAGACGTAATAGGAATAACGATTAGTATTTTGAATGTAATTTCTAAATTTGTAAATTGTATTTGTAATAAGCCAAAACGAATCGAGATAAATATAGACAAATGTATACATAAATGCTCAGAATGAATAGAAAAGTCGATTAGGCCATGTCTGTCTGTCCGTCCGTCCATCTGTCCGTCCGTCCGTGCGTCCGTGTACACGATAACTCGAGCAAAAATTTAGATATATCAACGAAATTTGGTATGTAGGTTTCCATTTATCCAAGGTAGGTTGGTATTGAAAGTGGGCGAAATCGGACTGTAACCACGCCCACTTCCCATATAACGGTAATTTTCAGAAATACGAAAACTGCAATATTTTAGTAACTACTGAAGATTATTTACTCAAAATTAATATTTACAATCAATTTTAGACAAAAATAAGAATATTATAAATTTTTGAAAAATGGGCGTAGCCACGCCCACTTATGGTTACATGTGTATATCTTAGTGAACGCTGCACCAATTTCTTCCAAACTTGGCACAGTTGTTGGTACAGCATAACAAATGGCCGAAAATTTTTAAAATCGGACAATAACTACGCCCACATCCAATATAACGGTAGTGTAGAGAAATACAAAATTTTCGATAAATCAGTAAATATTAAAGCTAATTTATTCAAAATTTATGCTTGCAACAATTCTTTACCATTTTGTGTAAAACGTTTATGACAAAATTTTGGAAAATGAGCGTGGCACCGCCCACTTATGATCACATATACACTGAAGAGCAAAACTGGAACAATAGAACGGAAAGTTAAATTTGTAGTAATGTACTTCTTCAGTTTATTTACTTTATGGTAATTCAAACTTGCATTTCGCCTTATCGATGTTTAACTAAACGTTTGACCATAAAAATTTTAAGATTCGCAAATGGAAACTCAGAAAAAAATGACCAAACAGAAATGAACTGGCTTGTTCCAGTTTTGCACCCTCTTAGTAATTGCTGAATTTTATAATTCAAAGAGGAGTTCTGGCTCATTTCTTGTAATTTTGTAATCAAGGCGCGTGGGATTTTCGCTGTGAGTGCTTTAAGTGCACAATCCAAACAAAAAGAATTTAAAGTTTTTGCAAAACGGTCAGAAAGGCCACGCTATAAAGGAAGAGATCATATCGGTCAAATGTCCGTTTTATGGTTATCCAAACAAGCGATAAAAGGGCGGATCTCAGTCAGCAAGATCAAGAGACCACAAAAATTTGCTATTTGCCAGGCTAGGCATATTGGAGGGTCTCTAAATGCCTATAAACTTTGGTTCCAAATCAAAAATGACTGCTTTTTCACCACAAAGCAAGTGACTGGACATTATGTAAGACATGGGAACAAGTTGTTGCAGCACAAAGATAAAGAGGAGAAAGTCTGCTTTGACATCCACCAAAATTTACTACTGATTAGGGCGCGGCCCTTAATTTTTTAACTCTGAGGATAAAATTAAACGTTTTCAGTTGAAATATTGATATGATATTTTTCGCAGGCTTTTATCAATTTTAACAGGACAATGATCAGAAACATCCTCCGCAACTGGGACCAAATAGGTATAAATCCCAAGTTTTTATTATCATAGCGAAAATTCGCCTAATCGCATGCAAGACCTTGGGCATGGCGTTGAGGAAAACCGGTGTGCGTTCGCAACAGATTTCGTCTAAAACCTGTGCGAAAGTACCCCGAGATGACCATAAAAGCTAAAATATTCAAATTGGTTATGGCCAATTTATTAAAAGTTTAGCAAATGGTACAATTTTCTATCGGGTGCAAAACTGGAACAATCTAGTTGCTACGTTTTTTTGCAATTTTCTTCTTTATCTGCTTGTATTAATTATTGTTTTTATGGCCTTCTGATGAAATAATCATTGGAAATGTGAATTCCGAAACTAGATTACAAAAAAGTCTCCCTATATTGCGAATATATCGCAAGAAAATTCACATTATGTATTACTGTTCCGGTTTTGCTCCTCAGTGTATGTATCTCGGTAACCGTTCTACCGATTTTTACCCAACTCCGTGTGGTTATTGTGCTTGCCACATAAAAGCAAAATGTTGAAAATTATTGAAATCGGATTAAAATAACGGCCGCTTTTCATATAACGGTAAATTGCAGAAATGCTTGAAACTTCAATATTTCGAAATTTAAGGACGATAATTTACTCAAAATTGATACACCCAGTTAGAAATAACAGGCACAGTGATATAAATATAACAAATAGTACTTCATATTTTATTAATTTGTGTAAATAAAATTGAAGAAGAAGGGGACGGTTATAATTAAAAATGTGTTTGACATAGAATTTACCTATGATATGGTGCAAAGCACATTTTGCAAAGCGGGACTGGCACTCCTTACAGATTGTCTTAGAGCGTGTCTGGTTTATTTTTTTTTTGCACTGCAGCTGGTGCAACGTCGTCGGGTACTTCCTTCAACAGGAATATGCATTGCCTGGCGATTGATGGTTTGTTTCGCGCGGCCTGGTTTCATTGATCGACGAACGGCTGTGGTTTGTAAGCCTTCCAGAATCAATGTCTCAATTGCTTCCTTCAATGACTGGATACCAAGGGACTTATAATCCTTTAGAGAGGGAAGTCGATTGTAGCATAGAACAAACGTGCATCCAGCAATTGTTTTTTATTTCACCAGCATTGGTTTCACTTATTTTTATTTTCTTGGCTTTAGGTTCGCTTTCGTAAATTTTAATACGCTCATTTGTATATTTTGCTATATACATATATAAAATGACCGTGGAAATAGTCAATAATAGACGAGGTTATGAGGATTCTAAAAAGTTGTTTAGGTACGAAATCCTCGTCAGCAGTACTCGAAATGGCATTGATATTCGACGCGACAGGTTTGGAAATAAAGTCATGGCTAGCTGGTTCATTACAGACAAGTACTCCCTCGGCAGCCTCATTCACCTCATTCACTATGTCATGTGCTAAATCTTTGTTATCGCTTGAACTAGAGACACCAGTTGGTACAAATTATTGAGAGCTTCTATCGTCTGCTGAATGTTCGTTATCGCTGGAGTTAGAGACACCACTTCGTACAAATTCTTCAGAGCTTCCTCCAGAAAAGTCTTCTAAGTTGCTAGAACTATCAGTTTCATCTTTGAGAAATTTTCGAATATATTCAGGATCCATTTTCTGGAAAAACGAACAGTTTTCTTCAAAACGGGGAATCATATTATTTACTACTCAACGGACTACTGGTACATATGTGTACCATTACCGGACGATTGGTACATATAGGTACCATATACTAAAATTAGCATAAAAACAATATTATTTTAGAAATACTTACCTGCCACAATTGTAAACATTCGTAAAATCTTTAATTCTGCTTTATTGTGAATATTTTCGGCACCTCAGCACTCAATTTCGAGTAAAAACCAACTACGTACTTCATTTTGGCTGCGTCGCAACTCACAAATAACAGTGTTGTGAACACAGGCTTTATTAAAATTTAACGGAACCTTTAAGAATGCATTCAGAAAAGCTTACAGTCGATAAGGTACATTTCACAACCCATACACATTAAATTTGGAACTTTTAGGGATGTTTAAACTTTAAGTGGTACACATATGTACTATCCGGGTCGAGAGGGTTAAATAAGTACCCACCAAGCGCACGGAAGAGATAAGCACGTCTATTGCCACCAGTGATGGAAAAGTAGGCACAATAGTACCATTTTGGCACTTTCATTCACAGAAGCTCTTTTAGCACAATTTATCCTGTTTTGGCACAATCATAAAATACAGAAATTTAAAATAAAGGCCACTATATAACAAAAAATCACATACCACATTATAGATTACGAAAAGTAAGTTTTCGCAACAACAAGCTTTTAATTCAGAATTTTTAGAAATATTCTAAGTTTGCAGTTTTATAGTCCATTAAATAACGGTGCAAGGTTCTGCAATATCCCGATGATTTTTGATATTTTTTTCTGACGGTGTCATACATTTTCATCCATTAAAAAATTTTGGAACACACTTTATATGGAAAAAAAGGCATGGAGTTGAATTGAAAACTTGGAATCTCCTTAAAAATTCTGAATTCAAAGTTTGTCGTTGGGAAAATCTGCTGAATTTTTAAAATTTTTGTGCAAAGTTTGAAATGGCGATTTTTATACATATATTGTGTTTATTAAATTATGAATTAAACTTTTAAACCATGTTCATATTACAGCATAAATTACTTTGTTTCGGCCAGATTACTTCACATAAAACAAGTGCGTTCAGACTTGCTTTCATGATTTCTGTATACCCTTCATTAGCAGCTGTACGTAGGAGTGTGTGGCTTGTACTTGATTTCGATTAAAATGGATGCATACGTCTGGGCGTTTTTTTTTTATTAATTTCCTCATCAGTGGCAGCTAAAATAAATGACAACACCCTTTTTTCCTTTTGGTTCTTGATTTATGATAAATTATCTCACTTTTTCTTAATTTATTAACAGATTTTAAAATGCGAGATTACTTGATTTCAGCATGATTTGCTTATAAATTACGAATGAGCCGTAAATTACGATAATGGGAACATGCTTTTATATAAAATCATTCGAAAAATAATCAGTGAACAAAATAGGCGTAACTGGTCAAAGTGTCTCACTGTCATTATTTCGCATATAGGCACATATCGTCGTTTAAAGAACAAAACCGAGTATCGTCATTCAGCAAAACCGCGTAACTGACATTGGCTGCCAAAAATTGGATTTGCTCACACAAGCTCTTGGCTCAATCATTATCCATTCGTCCTGAAATATGCTAGCCAGAAATGCGATTGCTTTATAAAAAAGATAACCGTTTTGAAATATGAGTGTTTTACTCTCTATAAAATTATTTATGCAATCTCATATTCGCGGTTTTGCATAATCTTGAAACGCGGTTTTGCATTTTGTTGATACGCGGTTTTGTACTTTAAACGACGATATATACATATATGTCTGTAAAATTGTCATAATACCTATATTTCGGTGTATTTCCCCTCCGTAATTGGAATTCTGTGTAATTTTACTATGAATTTATGAACATGTCTAAGGAATCCTTCATAAAAGTGATTTACTGTAATAAGCAACTTAGCAAATAATTACTATATTACTTCAGTGTATTTTAAAAATATTATTTCAAAAAATATATTGTTCTTAAAAAGCATTAAACAAATTTATCTTTGTGGCACTTTCATCTTGTTAGAATCGCAAATGTTTATAATCAAGTAAATAGAAACGAGGATGTCCAATTATTCCATCTAAACAAAGAAAATAAAGTTTCTTAACGTTTGATGTCGATTCCAATTGTAGGAACACGCAAATTTACGTGTTCGTCTAGGCGAGGATAAGGTTTAAATCTAGGTTAAAACATGGACAGAGTTGCCACCCGTTAAACAATTTTGTTCAATTAGTTAAATGAATTGCTGCAATATGGGTATCAATGAAAATGGGTGTGCAAAGGCTTTATCTCTAAGCAACCTCCCAGGGTTGCCACCAGTTTAAAAAAATCAAATTCAACTTTAATTTAGGGAAATAAATAATTCAAATATGTATCACAGTATAGGTAAGGAATGTAATAAAACTACATTTTTGTTAATGGTAAGAGGTTATTCCAAGAATCGATTTTGAGTGAATTAGCTTCAATAGTTACTGATTTATCGCAGTCTTCGTGTTTCTGTAAATTACCGTTATATGGGAAGACGGCGTGGTTATCGCCCGATTTCAAGAATTTTTAGCGGTTATGTTAGATATGGCCTAAGCAAGGCTGATACAGAGTTTGGTACGGATTAGTGAAGCGGATACTGAGGTGCAGCATTTCATCATAAGTGTGCGGGCCACTCCCATTTTCTAAAAATTTCGTAATATTCCTATTCTGTTCCAAGATTCAACAAAATTCAATTCTGTTTCAACAATTTGGATATGATATTTACTGAAATATCGTAGATTTATCTAAACTGACATTCATCTAAATTGAAACGCTTGTATACCAAAAACTGTTTCTTTAATCATCACTTATATAACACCAAAGGAAAACAAATGTTTATTCCGAAATATATAACATAGTTGGGTTCGCCCTACATTCCCGCAGATTTCTAGCAATAGGACCGAAAGGTCCTAATATTTTGAAAACTATTTATTTTTTAAATTTAATGGATTCTCATTCTAGTTCAGCGGCCTCCAATTCATCTAAAAATATTTTCACACTAAATTAGCCAAATTTCTAAGCTTTCAATTGAACAAAGAATAACAACGCGATCTCTCCCGGGAATACAACAAATTCCTCAATATTCACAAAAATTAACAACAAAAAAATACTCGTTGAAAACCGCTGTTTTCGTTACATTTGAATCGAACTTTTGCTTAATAAAATGATTAGGAAAAAATTTACGTTTAAATATTACCTTCTGTATGCGGATTCATCAGTACTTTTTTAAGAATACAATGCAGAAGTCAAAATATTAACATAAAACCTTTCTAGAGAGCGAAAATTTATTTATAAGCTGCGTTAGAATATTCTGTTTCCGCTCAACGGTGATTTTTTAAATTATTAGAACATTGAACGAGTGCTTAACATATACAGTGTTTTAATGTACTAGTCAAAGTTCAAAATGGGCATATTATATTAAAAAAAAAAAAATAATAATTTTGATGCCTTTTCTCCCGTCAGGTGATTTCTTAGAGGCCCGTATAAGGCCGGCTGCTCTGAACAATTGCTCACTTGAAATGCTGGCGGGTGGAGCGCCCAAATATTTGCGGGTCAGATCTGTCAATTTGTCGTATTTTAGTTTAGTTTTCCACCGATCGAGAGGATTTTCACCAAGATGAACATCCGAGCCTTCGCTTTCGCTGGAGGAATTTAAAATTATTTCTAGGTTGCTTATAAGCAGGGAATAGATTTTATGAAAATTGTTTTTTTCTGCTAAAGAGATAGAGTATATTTGATTAAGAATGTCCACGGTTTAGCTTTCCCTGATTCCATATATACACATTTGATGTTGCCTATTTTCGCCCTTTTCAAAATATTTGCATTAAATTGGAGGATGGTTCCGTGCGCAGAAGTCGAAAACTTCTGACTGCCATTCACCTGGGAGTGGCCAGAAGCGATTCTTGTGCGTACGGTTGAAATCGCAGCTCACAACGTCCGGATATTTATATCCACGTATCCTCTGGGTAGCAACCAAACACCCGTTTGGGAGCGAGCTAAAGTCAGAAGGCGTAAAACTTCGCGTGCGCTGGGTTTGGGTCCCGCCACGTTAAAACCCCGCCCAATGAAAAAATCTAAAAAGCCTCGGATGAGACCCCCTTTTTCTGATGACGACCACGGCAAACGTATAAAGGACTATTATATAAGGGTATACACTTGGAATATCCGGACCTTTAATGGGGAAGGTGCCTCTGCCCGGCTGGTTGATGTCCTCGGGAAG
>NW_023458555.1:66559980-66571685 GCF_013731165.1 Rhagoletis pomonella | reverse complement strand
GCAAGAAGAGTGCAATGAAAATGCAAAGTTTTTTTTTGTAGAAAAGAAAACGCCATTAGTGTATGAGCTTTGAATTCCTACCAGAAAACCTATCACTTTAAAATATCCTATTAATGCCCAGATATACTCTTCATACCTTAAAGTTTCAAATGCCAGTTTAAAGCATAAATACTATACAGTTTTTAAGAGGAACGAAAAATTCATATAAGGTTCTTTCCCGTACACAACGCGGGATCCCGCGGGTGCCCAAAATAGCCCAGAAATCATTCCCGTACTCAACAAAATGGGTAATAGAGAGCGAAAATTGGAACGTATTGGATCGTAGGTGTCTTCTTCATGCTGCCCGTAACAGCCCGAACTTTTTCTCCGGGTAAAAATGGATAAAGCGTCAAAGTGCATATCAGATCTTTTGTGCTTACATGTTGCCTGCATTTACTTGGTGCTTTTAAGGAATAGTGAATGTATTCTCAATCTTTATATTCTTAAAATTAAACTTGTGAAACGAAAATTCATTTTCCAAGAGTTAGCATTTAAGTGACAAAAACAAAAACAACGCGAATCAACTGTTTCTCAAATTCTGGGCACGAAATGTGGAAAAGACGATATTGGTAAGGAATGCAAGGGATTGCAACTGCATTAAAGAAGTCAGAAAACATTTCATAGCGCTTTCTTTGGTTACTTATTTTAACATTTGTTCCGAGCGAATTCCACTCGTTTAGCCGTGAAGCTAATACTTTTGCTTTATTTAAAGGCAGGTTTAAATCTTTCACTAAGTGGTAAAACTCTTTTGAATTAATCATATGCGGTCCAATATTCGCTGGTTCGATAACGAATTGCCATCGATACCACTTGACATTTGTTTTCATTATGGAGTACTGCAGGGAACCAAGGCGAATCTATACAAAGTGGTGTTACCGGCGAAGTTGTAGTGATTGTCAAAATGATGAGGTTGTTGTAAACAAGGCGAATTCATAACACAACAAATTACAACAGTACAACCGCAGCGAAAATATAATTCGCTGGCAACACCACCTTGTAAAGATTCGCCATGCAGGGGACGTTAATGGTAAATCTAGGTAGGTACTGTGTATTTTTGACAATTGTGCCAAGATGCCTATTACGTGGCTTAACCACACAATTAGTCTGTTCCTTTGAACTTCGGTCTAAAACCTGTGGAACTGTCAAACTTCAATTTTACTCTCTCAAGTGTAAAACGAGAACAGAAGAAAAAGTGTACGGGAACACGCACTAGGTTCATTCAAAATTAAAATATTGTTACCAATTGTTACTAGTACTTGCAATTTTTTACTGGAAATGCAACATTGACCCAAATATTTGAAAGAGAGAGCAAATTCGAGAGCGAAAGAACCCAAGAGAGCTGCAAATTCTTGTAACTAAAGTCCTCTCTCGACGTACCAAAACCACGCTCTATAAGTCACTCATCATGCCCGTGCTGGTATATGGCGCAGAAGCATGGACAATGACAACATCCGATGAGGCGGCTCTTGGAGTGTTTGAGAGAAAGATTTTGCGGAAGATTTACGGGCCTTTACGCGTTGGCGACGGCGAGTACCGCAGACGATGGAACGATGAGCTGAATGACCTTTACAACGATATGGACTTGGTCATGTCGTTCGAATGGACACCGACGCTCCAGCTCTGAAAGTATTCAACTCGGAACCCGCTGGTAGTAGCAGAGGAAGAGGGAGGCCCCCACTGCGATGGAAAGATCAGATGGAGAAGGACTTGGCTTCACTTAGCGTTTCCAATTGGCGTCAGTTGGCACAGAGGAGAAACGACTGGCGTGCTTTGCTGAACTCGGCCAAAATCGCTTAGGCGGCTACAGCGCCAAAAAAGAAGAAGAAGAAAAATTGGACTAGCAGGAATTTGCAGGAGTCAAAAAGTAAGGTTATGTTTCAAATTCAAATGTAACAAACTGTTTAAGAGGATGATTTGATGAAACAAAATTAGTTAAATGAAAATATGGATGGAAAATCTAAATATATTGTATATTTTTTTATTTTTATGACGATGGGAACTATTCCCAATTAAAAAGAAAATTGCGCGCCAAAACTTCACCGTCTGAACGCGTCAAAATGGCTTTAGTTGCAGGTTTTTACTAGTTTTGCGTTCAATATTACACTCTCTATTTTTCTTTTACGCTCTCGCTGCAAGTGCTTACTGGAAAAGTTATTGAATGGACCTACTATTTGCTGCAAAAATGTCAGTCGGTTTGTTTACATGCCGTTGGTACAACACTGATTTGGTTGAAAGATCACTAAATAATTATTAAAATCTATACAATTAGGAATAATTACGTATGTATAATACATACATACATTGTATATATTCAAATATTTCGTGGTTTACTTCCATTTGTTAACAAATGTAAGGTTCTTTGCTTTCATGGTGTTCTGTTTTTATTTGCAAATGAAATTCTGCCCATCGTTTGACACTTTTCATGAAATTACAGGAAGAAAAACCCCGCACTAAATCCTGCAACTTCTGACTAGGAGCAGTTGCTCAGTTACCCTCTCAAAAGTGTTCCCACTTACAGGTTTTATGTCTATATCAACGACTTCCTGTAAGTTCTGACTAAATCCTATAAACCGGACTGCTGTTGGAACAGACTAAATACATATGGTACTCGCGATTCCCCCTTCCCCTTCTTTCTTACATATTAACCCTCTGCCGCATACAATCGCTGTCGGAGTCAGCGTAAAACTGTAGGTTCCTCCCCTTTGTGTGACAACATCAAGGCGCACTCCACCTATCGGAGGAGAAGCTCGGCCAAACACTAACATAATTATGTCTAAGCGCCAATCTATTATTATTAACAAGTGCAATAAAAATGTGTTATAATAATTAAATGCATTGAAAAGTTAACAACGAACAACGGAATGTAATAGATTTGCCTAGTGCTAGATGACATTTAAATATAACCTCACGTCTATTTATGTGCGCGAAACTCAACTGGAAAAACGAAAAACTAATGAGAAACGCAAGTTTTCCTCGTAAAATAAAAAAAAAATATTTTCTTTATTCACACATTCTCTTCCGTGTCAATCAATAATTAGTTTACCACTACCCAACTGTTTTATAATGTTTTCATAAAATTTTCCATATATTTCTTTGCGAAATAAAATTTGAAATAAATAACTTGGAGTCGTTTTTTCCTTCGATATCGGTTTATTAATAGGTACGTAAATAACGTGTTTTTCACATTTTACATTTTTTATTCATCTCCTTCATAATTCATGCAGGGGTTAGAAGAAAACAGTCTAAGCATATATACTTATTTACTTATCACTGTAAAAGCAAACTGTTTTTTCGTTTGCTTTTCGATATAAACAATCAGAAAATACTCATTTAATAAGAAACCCAGAAATTATTTTTGTTTGTTGTCTTATGTTATCAATTCTTCTTCTTCTTCTTCTTTTTTGGCGCTGTTACCGCCAATGACATTGGACAAAATAGTTAATATGTTAATAATTAACTTACAGTATAATATTGTAAGATCGGCCAACGCCTTTGTTGGTGATTGTTTATAATTCAAATTGTTATTAAGTATGTGAATTTTATTTGTGGTATTTATTAAGACATGTTTTTGCGTTAGATATTCTTTGTGTTTTAAATTGTGCGAATAAATTTTTTATCGAACGATTTTTTCAATTAGTAAGTACATAAGTGTATACATGAATATTGGTTTAAGTATGTAACTTTAAAGCCTATGTATAACTAAGTTATATTTTAAAACTTGTTTTCATACAATTAACTATTGCACACATATCACAACAAATCTCACAATTTTTCGCGGAATTCATTTGATTTGCCACAGAATGATTTTAGAAAAAGGATTTGTCTCATGTTTATTGCTTTTGAGCCATTTGCCGACGGCAAAATCGTATAAATTACTAGGCGCACGTCACTAAAACTGCTCGTTCTTGGTTGATATTGACAAACGATGCGGCTGCCAATTTGAGATCGCACGAAACTCCAAGTTAAAAGAAAACGCGTGCTAAAACATAGCTCCGAGATTTGGCACAGAAAATAAAAAAGGTACCATGCTCACGAAAAGTCCGTAGCGCAGAAGCAGCAATACATCGGCTTGCACAAGAATATTATTACAAAGGGCAACACGAACTTAAACAACTCGCAGATTAAACGGCGACACCAACTTCAATTTCGATTCTAACTTTGTGTACTATAATTTCGACTTGAAGTCAATGAAAACTTAGAACGCTGTTAGGCGGATGCGGATATGAATAAAGACCGGCCGCAACAGAGCAACACAAAACTGCGAATGCGGCGTGCAGTGGCCAAATCGTCAACTCAAGGCGCTGCAATGCCAACCACTCCGAATTGAGTTGTTCCCGAGTGCCAAAGTATTAGTGGTAAAGATGTGCGAATATGTAGACAACGGTGGAGGTAGAGGTGGTGCTCCTACTAGTGAAGTGTTGCTTGGAGCTTGTGTGGCCGGTGACCGTTGTGCGGTCGGTTCGTTGAGGCGATTTGTTTTCTTTCAATGAATATGTCGCCACTCAAACCTCAGGCACGATAGACATACCGGCGGACGCGAAAACTAACAAAAACCACTTTTATTGCCGCTGCTTTTATTCTGGTATTGTTGCTGCTACTGTTCTGTTGACGTCGCTGTTACTATTGCTGTTGCTGTTATTCCCAATGCAGTTGCCTATGCCAGTTCTGGGGAATCGCAGCCGTCGCAGATGCAACTGTTCTTGCTCTGTCGGCTCCTCAGATCCCAGGGCGACGAGTGCATGTCGCAGCGCATTGTCTCAAAAATTTGTTGCGCAGCCACCACCACGAGCATTGCTCCAACGCATATACTTGACTCAGCAATCAAAAGCGGCGCTGCAAGCGCACCTACACGGCAATGCGACGCCACAGCCCCCACTCCCCGTTCACCAATTACTCTTCGCAACCAATGTGTGTAAATGCATCTATGGGTGTCGATGTGTTTTGGTTTGCATTAATGTTTGTCCATTTATCGGCGTTGTTATGCACGCGGTGCTGTATTTCTGTTAATTCACTGCTATTGGGACTTTGGTGCTGATATGATTCTGTAATGCAGTTTGTGTTGCTGTTGCGCACGAACCAAGGGGTTCGAAGTGAACCGATTTACGCTACTATAACCGAAAGAGCTCTTTTTATTGTTATATTTTCTATATTTGCTTTGATATATGTATGTATTACAGTTCTCGCTCTCGTCACCACTCTTACGTTAAGTCCTGTTCCCCCCTTAGAAGGGGTACATAACCGGTGGCATCGTGTCTTTTCTGTCATGTGTTCCGGTATTCACAGTTTTGCAAAATTTAGAGCTAATAGCCGAGCGCAACAGTTCAGTCGCTCTCTTAATAATGCATATTATTTACAAACATACATATGCACATTCGATTGTAGATACATTCTCATTTATAAATGTATGCAGGAATGCTTGTATTTAGTGACCGTTCTTGCTTTTGTTTCGGCGAAAGCCTACTCAGTTGATCAGTAGAGTGTTTCTTAACCCTTTCCCCGCTTATTTACATAAACTAAACATAGATAAGGAATCGAAAGTGAAATATCTATTAAATCTCGAAGTAAATCTAGATATGTGTCTCACCTTTAGATACGAATCGTGCGCTAATATCTTCTTATTCCTGCTAGCAATTACACTGTTTTATATACATATCTACATTAGGGTAGTCCAAAAATACATATGAAAAAGTAAAGTCGGAACTTTTATGCTCTCAACCCCTAGGTTTTTCTATACCAAAACAAATAAACAAATAGAGGTCGACAAAGCAATCATAGTTTTCCATGTATTTTATATGGGGAATAACAACTTTTCGTAGAAATGGTATAGAATTCTTGAAAATCAATATTTTTCGATTGGAAAACTCTGTTTCTTTTCAAGAGATTCACAATAATAATACCCAAACATTTATTTAACCATTTTTCATAGTAACTATATTTGATCCGCTAAACCCACCAGTAGGCGCCACAAAATGCAATGGGGGATAAATTACAAAATTTTAGTATTAAAAAATGGTTAAATAAACAATTGGGTATTGTTACTGGAAGTTTCCTGAAGAGAACCAGAGTTTTCCGTTCGAAAAAATAGATTTTCAAAAATTCTATGTATACCATTTCTACGAAAAGCGTTTTTTTTCCCATAAAAAAAAACATGTAAAACTTTGAGCGCTTTGATAGACCATTAAATATTTTTATATCAAAATACAAAATAGGGGTATATTTTTTCGATATAGAACAACTCTAGAGGTAAGAGCATTGAAATTCCGACTTTACTTATTTTGGGCCACCCCAGTGTACATACATCTCGTCGTTTAAAGTACAAAACCGCGTATCGCCATTCTTCAAAACCGCGAAACTGACATTGGCTACCAAAAATTGGATTTGTTCACACAAGCTCTTGGCTCAATCCTTAACCATTCGTCCTGAAATATACTAGCCAGAAATGTAATTGTTTTATAAAACACAGAACCATTTTGAAATATGAGTGTTTTACGCTCTAGAAAATAATTTCTACAACTTCACGTACGCGGTTTTGCATTTTGCTGATACGCGGTTTTGCATTTTGTTGATACGCGGTTTTGCACTTTAAACGACGATATGTATGTATGCATGTAAGTACATTAGAGTGCATCATCTATACAAAAAAAGTAGGTACTGTTTGTCTCTCTATGTCGATATCTATATATATAAACTAGCGTAACCTGCGAAATTAATAATAACACTGTTATAGCCGCAAAAAAAGACATGTCCCGAGAAGACGGTTTCATCCTATTTCGGGTATGGGGAATCGAACTGCATCATTAGTTTTTAAGTTTTCTGTATGCCTTCATACAACTTTTTATTTTGAAAATTTGGCCTCCAATGAAATTTTTTCAGGTGTTATACCCTATTTTATGGTTTTTAATTTTTACCTGGTTGTTTTTTTTTGTCAAAATTTCTTTGGCAAAGTTGTTCATAATGCCCCAGGTCAGAAAAGAGGTCTTTGACACCTTTACGTGGAAAATCCGAAAGCAGTTGTGTATTAGTGACACAGGAGCACAAAAAAAAATGTTATAAACCAGATGGTAGACCGCACTACTTCTAGGTTTTTGTGGTCCCTGAAAACGAATATGACCAAAAAAATAACCTCAGCGGACCATTTTCACGTTACTACCCTCTTGCAACCACACCTGGGGATTGAAATTGCATTTTTCACGCAAAGTTAAGTTGGACCCTTTAAACTAGGGTTGCCAACCATACTATAATATATAGTATTGTACTATTTTTTGGGTCTACGTACTATATACTGTTGGAAAATAATATAGTATGCAAAAATACTATATTCCTTCAATTATAAATATAAATATTTTTCAGTTATTTGTAAGAAAGAAATGTTTTAAAATGGATGACATTTATACTGAAATATCAATATTAAAATAAATATACTTTAAAACAAAGGGTCCACAGATCAAAAATGGAAATATTTTTCAAAATACTTAGAAAGATTTACCAAATTTACTTAAAATTATTTCGCTTGTGCTCTCTATTCCTGCAATTTTGGCATTCACAGAAAGAGTTTTTTCTATTAAGATTTTGAAATGGTGAGATGAAAGAAATCAAACGAATATCTCGCTAATAAAAAACGAACTTTCGATTTATATTAATTTAAATATTGATAGCGATAAAGCATATGATACTTTCAGAGAAATATATTTTTTATATAGGAAAAAAATGTACACTTAAAAAGCATTTTTACTTTTTCTTAAAAGAAATATTATATATATTTGAAGTGTACTATATTTGTTCAGATTTTTTAGAAAAAGTACTATACATTTCTTAGGCAACCCTAGTTGAAACCGAAAATGACTCCAAAAAGTTAATTAAATCCCTCCCTGACTTCCTATAACCACCTGACTACACCCTGAATTAAAATGTATGCGTATTTCCATGTTTTTGGGCCGATGAAACCGAAAATTACTACATTATGGTTATATTCGGTTTAAAGCGCACCAGAGTGGTCTGAAATCCAAATCTAGGTGAGCAAAACTATTTGCTCAAAGACGCTTTGACACAATTTGGAACCACTGTATTTCTATCAGCCCTATTCTGCATTTCGATTATGTTCCCGCATTCCGCTCCGCAAGAATCGAACTGAGGTATTCTGCGTTACGATCGAATCGAAAGAGGAAGAGGAGGAGAGAAAACATCTTTCGAAATCAGCTGTTTGCCTAGAAATATGTGAAAACGAAACAAAACAAAGAAATATTGGCCACCAAACTATAGCAGCTTATGAAGTTGGAGTTTGTAAATATTTTAAAATAACTAAATATATCTAGCATCACTGTAATTTAAAAATAAAATTTCGTTTGCTCTTAATTTAAGTGGAAACATAATTATAAGAATGAAATCCATAGCCGCGGCGTTATTGCTTAAAGAGGAGGACGAGTCCCAGATTGGTGATGCGGAAGTTGAAAGGCGGAGATTTAGGGACATGTTTGATCCTTCTCAGATGAGTGAAGAGTAATAAGAAATTCATCTTGAACTGTATTACTCATCGCTCAAATCCAGTTAAATTATAAACGTGGTTTGAGCACTCCACAACATTTGCATTTACTACAGAGTGGAAGATTTGAACGCAAATGAATTTCATTTTGAAAGCCGTCAGGAGGAGGGCAAGAACAAAGCTTATCCTTCCATAGCAAATCAAATTTGAGACAACATACACACCTCTTTTTAAAAAGTTAGTAAAAACGACTGCAATAATAAAAACATCTTTTTTATGTAACTTCACATTTTATGTATGTATGTATGTACATATGTACATCTATAAATTTTATACAAAAAGAATAAATTGTATTCAGTGCATTTCACAGTCTTATTTATAGATAATGAAAACAAAAATGCCTGGACTTCCTCTTTGAAAACCTCGCCCAATATCCCTTTTGGTTGCCACTATTTGAGCCAATTTTTCGTATTGCCCGTATTGCCGCTCGCGAAAACACAGAAATCGAGAAAATTCATTTATGATGGCTTTTACAATCATGCACAGTATATTTTACTTAATTTTTTTAATAAAATTTTATTATTTAAACCCACTAAAATAACAATCGAAACGTTCTCCGTCAGCAAATTTGCAACTTAGAAAAACAGGCCTACGATCGAAATGTAGAATAGGTATAATCGTAAATTTCGAAGATTGATCGAAATGAAACGGAACGCAAAATACCAAAGTTGCCAAACGGAGAAAATTTCGATTCGAGTCGAAATGCAGAATAGGGCTGTATATGTTTTTGAGGTCACTGATTACGAATCTGAGTCTGCGCTCGAATCGTAACATCTGTTCACGGTTCGAAAACCATACGAAATAAAATTACGTGATACCGTCAGTCGTATAAGCTGAATGGGACAAAGAGTACGTTCTCGTATGTCATAATCCGAAAACGATGTGACGATTCGAGCCCAGATTTTAAAAATTTAAAATGACCTCTCCAATATGGCGAATACAAAAATTAAAAGATTAAAACATGGCATGCAAACGCATTCGGGGTCGTTTATTATGAATTGAAGTAAATTTTCAAAAATTCGAAATGGCGGATCAAATATGGCGAAAAGAAAAATTAAGAAATCAGTAAACTTTATTAAAACATGTTATTCTGGGGTTTTTGAGATCGTTGATTCCGAATCCAAGTTTCCAATTTTGATTTGGACAGTCTTTTAAAAGAAAGTGAGTTTGAAGATGGTACTGTCAGGTAATTAATTTTGTATAGTTAAAGAAGAAAACATTTTGTTGTGAATAAAGTTTTATTTTTATAATCTTTCACACATTAAAAAGCAGAAAACAAAACATGATTCGAATAGTCGCATTGGTAAGAAATTGTATCTATATTGAAGATTGGGCAGGAAGATTGAAAGTGTTAACAAAGTTCATCGTTGTCTTCTGGGGAAGCTTTAGAAGTAAACGTAGTACTTCTTGTGGGACACATATCTACTTAATTTTTTTTATTTAGCCATTATTTTTGCCATTTTCAACCTTATAACTATATTTTTTATAGTCATTTTCGGCTTCAGCGGTCGAAAAAAACGTAGAAATACACATACGTACATCTCAACTTTGCATGAAAAATGAAATTTCAATCCCCAGGGGCAAATGGTCAGTAGAAGTTATGTTTTTGGTCATATTCGTTTTCAGCGACTCTAAAAACCTAGAAATAGTGGGGTCTACCCTCTGGGTCATACATTTTTTTGTGTAATTAGTATAAAACTGCATTTGGATTTTCCACCTAAAAGTGTCCATAACGTACTTTATGGAGTTTGGTATGTTCCCGAAAAGAAAACTTAAAAAACTAATGAAGCAGTTCGACTCCCCATACCAGAAATAGGTTGAAACCGTCTTCTCCGGCCACGTCTTTTAAAATTTTTGAAACAAAAACTATTATAGTGTACTTAGCGATTTATAGGATCAAAATTACTTATTACACTTATCTTAGGATCATTTGCGAGAAATATGTAGTTATATTCAGTTACTACAAGTCAACTAAAAACTTTTTTTGAAAAAGACAAGAACGGTATTCGTTCTTTTAGACTGGCTCTTGATTGCGAATAACAGCGAATTGTGCAAAATTTTTCATTCCTCAGGTTTTCTTGTTCTTTCAGTTTCAATTAAACAAGTAACTTAAAAAGAATACGATAAATTGTCTTAAGGTTACAAGCGTTCTCGCCGAAGCCGATTAGAGAGTATTAATGTCCAGTTTCATAGTCCTTCCAAGGATGTACAGCGGACTTTACAATTAAAGCGTATGGAACTCAGTAAATCTTAGTACCCACCTCCGATGAAAGCTATTGACGCTCGTATACACTTTTCCGCATTACTTTTTTTAACCGACTTCACAAAAAGGTTATCAGATCGTCTTAATATTTTTGTATGTACGTTACCGCAAAACTTTGGACCACGTTGACCAATTTCTAAAATTCTTCACACCTCACAGGTGGTCCCATACTAATTTGGTTTAAATCCGATCATTGGATCATGAAGAAATTAACTATAATCTTTAACTTTTATATGAGAACTAGCAGAGCACCCGACGTCGTTCGGGTTAAACAAATGGGCGATTCCACCGTCACGGGTTGGACATTTGTACAGAAAAAAAATTTCTTTTTTGTTTAAATTTAAGTATAAAGAACAGAACAATTCAACATTTTGATAAAGCTACACCAAAATCCGAAAAAAATTCCAGCCTACTTTTATATGGGAAAAATCTGAATTATTTCTTCTGTTACGGGTGGGACAAAAAAAATAACATACTTTTTGGAGCAGATATATTTTACGGAAACTCTGCGAGCTTATTTATTGAACCTGATGTCTTATAATAAAACGTAGAACCAGGAACACAAACAAGGCAAAAACTACAAAAAATGTGGCTTTATTATACAAAAAATACACGACATGACAAGTAATTTTTAGCAAAAAAAACCGACTTCAACTCTCATATAAAAAATGTATCTATATATATAAAAAGAAGTTACATTTCCTTGGTAATCTTGGTTTTGCATTCGTTGGAAAGGGCTCGGGCTCCGTGAGGTTTGTAGCAAAGAAAATTTTTAAAAAATAACTAGGGTCTCGAGATATAGACCAAAACGTGGACCTGGGTAACCTTGGGTGTATTTGTTCAATATGGGTATCAAATGAAAGC
>NW_023458555.1:66542758-66559970 GCF_013731165.1 Rhagoletis pomonella | reverse complement strand
AAGATTGAGCACTTTTCATATAGCTGGGTGACTAGGGTCTCGAGATACAGACCAAAACGTGGACCCGGGTAAACTTAGGCTGTATTTGTTTAATATGGGCATAAAATGAAAGCTGTTATGTCAAAAATATGCAGAAGCAAATTAAAAAAAAATTAAAAAATTCATGAATACCGTTTTTGTGAAAAATAAAATTGTGTAATGCGGACAGTTCTTTAATCTTCTTTAATATAAAAATTAATATAAAAATAAGTAGGGTTTTCCTTCCTGACGCTATAACTCCAGAACGCACGAACCGATTTCCACGGTTTTGCATTCGTTGGAGGTTTATAGCTAAGAAAATTCAGGAAAAATTTCAATAGAAAAGTATATGGTGTGTGAGTGTCCCTCACGAAAATAAGTATGTTTCATTTAAAGTAGATGGTGCCGGTGCGTGAAACATTGTTTAACAGCTATTCATTGTACTTTGCTCAGTTAATTTCATCTGACACTAGCGAATACCCGGCGTGTTTCGCTGCGCCTTAAAAGTAATTTTGTTTTGTTACTCCCTCTCACAACATTTGAAAATATTAGTTAATATTGCTGTACATATTTGTATAGTAGGGAGATTTTTTCAAATTATATAAATATACGTTATTGGAATATTGAATCAATACACGTTTGAGGAAAGGGTGCGATAGTAGACTCCAGTTATAAGATTATAAATTAAATTTCCAGGAGAAAGTCGGTTCTTTACATATTTTCTAATTACCTTCGAAAATATATTAACTCAAAAAAAAAATAAACAGTGCTTCATATTTCGATTTTTTTTAAATCTAACTTCATAAAGTTCTTTAAAAATATTTTGTAAATGAGGCCATAAGAGCTTAGGGGGAGAGATACAACACAAAAATACATTTAAGGCGCAGCGAAGCACGCCGGGTAATTGCTAGTATGTATATATATATCTCATGATCCACTGATCGGCTCTGAACCAGATTAGTATGGGACCACCTCTGAGACACTACCTTCCCGATGCAAAAAGAATTATCGAAATCGGTTGACGTGGTCCAAAGTTATGCGGTAACATACATAAAAAAAATTAAAAATAAATCAAAAAAAGTAAAAATAACAAGTAATTTTTAGCAAAAAAAACCGAAAAAAAATATATCTATATATTTCATGATTCCATGATCGGATCTAAACCAAATTAGTACGGGACCACCTCTGAGACACTACCTTTCCGTTGCAAAAAGAATTATCGAAATCGGTTGACGTGGTCCAAAGTTATGCGGTAACATACATAAAAAAAAAAAATATTCCGACGAACTGCTAACCTCCTCCTTTTTTGGAAGTCGGTTAAAAAGGAGTATTTAGAGTGGTCCATATATGTATAAAGATTACTTATTAAAAAATAAAAGAAGCCAAGTAGGGGTTAAATTCACTCACGTTTTATCTTAGGTTGGTGCCTTTTATATAGAAGAAAATGCTTAGCACCGTCAGCCAAAAAAAAGTATTAAAAATCAACGCGATTTCCTAGCGTCTTGAAATTTTCACTTTTACCTAACTAAATTTAATGTATACTGAGAAAAAAAACGCGTTGTAAGAATACAAAATTTTTATTTGATTACCAGGTAAAAATGCTCGTATTTAAATCTAGTGAAAAGTGTTAACGAAATGGATCTTTCCATTATACATACACTACGTATAATGGAAATATTCAATTCAAATACGCCTGTATTAAAATGAAGAGCTTTTCACTGCACGGATGGCGTTTTGCACGTCTCGTATGCTTTTTCATATGTAATTAAGAAAGTATATGTATACAAAGCATGCACAGCGGTGACAACACATACACACATACATATTGATGTTGATTCAAACTCAACATTTGAAACACAGATTTCCATGTATGGCTGTAGCTGAGTGTGCAAAGACGCTTGATACAATTGGTGGCTGCCAAGAGGGTCCGGGTTCAATTACCATCAGACGGGAACATAAAATAAATTCTTTTTTTCTTCTTAATTATAATTTCGAAAAAGCATCGGCGCACTTCACAACGACTTTTTTTATAACGTACATACTCAAATTTAAAACGAGTTGGGTTGGTGCTCTTTTATATGCGTATTTTTTTAAATTTAGCACGTTTTATTTTAATTTTAAAATTTTTTCCCCTCAGTGTATAAAAGACGTGAGTGCCGCATGAACTTATCTCCCAAAGCTGGAAAATGCAAATAAGGATTAAAATTTAAAACTAATTAATAAAATTAATGTAAATTTTTTACAAAGTAAACAAAAAATACTCTTTTTCGCAACATCTATTTTCTCCTTTTATTTTATAAAAAACCTGTGCGACAGTTATTATCTTACGCCCTGTACTTTGCCATTCATATTGTGGCAAACACTACTTACTAAGCAAAGTTAAGTGTGATAGTGAAAAGGTGTAGGCATGGTCGTAGCAAGGTAGGTGCAGAGCGCTCGGGTATAAAAATCAGAAAAATATTAAATTAATTATAAGGCTTAAATTAAAAAACCGACCATATATTCAGAAATAGTTTGGAATTCTTTTGTAGAATTTAGTTGGGGAAAATTTCCCATAAGGGCGGTCATTGAAGAAGTGGTGAGAGAAGGGGGAGTGGGCGTAGCACCCCCGATCACCTAGGCTCCCTATGGAAAAATCGCCAAATATTACAATTGGGTACCACGCCCACTCCCCCTTTGATCACCATCTCTTTACCGACCGCCCTTATTGGAAAGCCCATTTAGTTATTTATTTTTATCATTTATTGTTGCTTCGAAAAAGATGTATAAAATATCTTTGTTTATTTGTACCTTATTAATGGTAATTTGTAACAATAAATTGCACAAAAAATTAAAAAATAAATTGTACTCTTTTTTAGGTCTTTTACTGCTTTTTTTCTATCGCAAATATAAACGTACTCCTTTCTCCGTTTCAAAATCTGGAAACCCTAGCATAAATTAAAGGCGTTAAACTATTTTCTTTCTGTTTTAATTAATGCATCCTTATGAACCATACTGTTAGCTTTATCGTGCTTCAACAACTATATATTTGTAATCACTTTCTGTACTACAAATCTTGTTTCATTATTAATATTAGGTGGATTAAGGTAACGATAGAATTTTCAAATTAAAATTAGTCTACTACGGTACATTCCGTTTAGCTGCCTATTCGCTTAGCTGTATTAGTGTTGTTGCACTCTTCCGGTAGAATGATTATTTCGAAAGCAGTTTTATTCATTATGAATGAACACTTTTCCTTTAACAGCATCGCGGGATCTAAAAAACTGATTTAAGCTTTCCATTTCGAAATGGTCTAAAGACTGTAAAGTTTCAAAAAAAAAAACAGTTTTAAATAACAGAGTGATCTAATAGATGAATACATATTTATCCCCTTTTACAAACTCATTTATATATACTTTACAATAAGCACCTCCCGTATACATATATGTCTGCATACCAACTTTCAAGTTCATTTGACTTATGGTTCCCAATTTATGGCTGTTTAAAAAGTCCTCGCCCATACTCTACGGATATGTATTCATACCAAAGTTCATATTCTTGTGAATTATGATTCCGAAGTTGTAGCTGATACAAAATTTAACACCTGTGAAATGTGCCATGTCTCCTTCAAAAAAAAGATTATATATGCCTTACTATAAGCATTTATCGTAGATCTTCACACCAAATTTCAAGTTCCTGTGACCTGTGGTTCCAAGTTATATCTGTTTAAAAACTTCACGCCAGTGGGATGTTCCACGCCTTCTTGTAGAAACTCATTTATATATACCCTACTATAAGCACCCACCAAAGATATATCTGCATGCCAAATTCAATCTCATGTGACTTATGATTCCGGAGTTATAGCTGGTAAAAAATTTCACGCCTGTGAGATGTGCCACGGCCCCTTTTACAAACTCATTTATATATAGCCTACCTACGTCTGCATACCAAATTTGATGTTCATGGCTCTGAAGTTATAGCTGAGAAACTTCCACACCCCCTTTTAGAAACTCTTTTATATATACCTTATTATAAGCACCTACATAACATAGATATGTGTGCATACCAAATTTTAACTTCATGTGACATATGGTTCCGAAGTTATAATAGCTCATAAAAATTTCCCCGAATACGGGATGTGTCACGCCCTCTTTTACAAATTAATTTATATATACCCTACTATAAGCACCTACCATAGATATGTCTGCATACAAAGTTTCAAGTTCATGTGACTAATGGTTCCGAAGTTTTAGCTGACAAAAATTTCCACGCCTATGGAACGTGCCATGCTCCCTTTTATAAAGTCACTTATATATAGCCTACTATAAGCACCTACCAAAGATATATGTGTATGTATACCAAAGTTCATGTGACTTATGGTTCCGAAGTTATAGATGATAAATTCTCCGCGCCTATGGGATGTGCCACGTTCTCTTTTCCACACTCATATATATATCCCACATTATAACCACCTACCATAAAAATCGCTGCTACCAGATTTCAAGTTCATGTGACTTATGGTTCCGAAGTTATAGCTGATAAAAATGTCGCGCCTATGGAATGTGCCACGCCCCTTTTTTAAACTAATTTATATGTACCCTCCGATAAGCACCTGCATACCAAATTTCAAATTCATGGGACTTATGGTTCCGAAGTTATAGGTGATAAAAATTTCCGCGAATATGGGATGTGTCACGCCCTCTTTCATAAACCCATATATATATATAGCTTAGTATAAGCACCTACCATAGATACGTCTGCATGCCAAATTTCAATTTCATATAACATATGTATCCTAAGTTATAGTTGATAAAAAATTCCACGCCTATGAGATGTGCCACGCCCCCATTTACAAAATCATTTATATATACCCTCCTATAAGCAACTACCATAGATATGTCCGCATCCCAAATTTCAAGTTCGTGGGACTTATGGTTCCGTAGTTGTAGCTGATAAAAAACTCCATGCCTGTGGGATGTGCCACGCCCTCTTTTCCACACTCATTTATATATACCCTATTATAAGCACCTACCATAGAAATGGCTGCATACCAAATTTCAAGTTCATGTGACTTATGGTTCCGAAGTTATGGCTGATGAAAAATTTCACGCCTATGGAAGGTACCACGCCCCCTTGTCGGATCCCAATTTTTTCGCCCTATTATAGGCCCACCCTGCAGAAAATCTGACTAGCCTAGAACTAGCGTAGAACTAGACCCGACAGTACCAGTTCTAGCTCAATACCTAAGAAATGCTTTCAACTGTCCAGTTTTACACGGCGATGTCATTGGCGGTGGCAATTGTCGCGCAGTACATTACTTTGCAACCAGTTTATAACCGGTTCCATTTTGGACCGTTTTTTTTTATAAGAAAACGTTTTTGCGATTCGATTTTTGGACATTTTTTCTTTTCTTTTACAGATTCCGTTTTTGTTACATATTTTATTAAAAAAAAATATTGTAAGCTTCACACAACAATTTAAATTCATTACATTTGCAAACTCACAACTGCTTCCACCGCGATTTGAACTCGCGACCAACGATGGTTGAGTTGGAGGTCTTCTCGCTGAGCTACTTTCGTATTCTACGAGTAGTGAGCATTTGCACATATACATCGCAAGTTTCAACTATCCAGCTCTGCATTTCTTTTGCATTAGTTCAGAGATAGTTCTGAGATATGTATGTAGTTCGGAACTAGCGCTTTGTCAGACTGTCTCTAAATTTTACTGCAGGGCAGGTGTAATCGCAATACTCTCTTAAAATTTTGTTCGATTCTGTCCGTCCGTTTAGGCTGCAACCTGGCACATATGTACATTAGAGGGGTCCAAAAACTATAAAGTCGGAATTTTAATGCCGCCACCCCCTAGTATTGTTCCATACCGAAAACAAATATACCCCTATTTCTTATTTTGAAATCATAAAATATTTAGGGAGTGCTCACATCGTTCAAAGTTTTCCATGTATTTAATATGGGGAAAAAACAACTTTTCATAGAAATTGCGTAAAATTCTTGAAAATCAATATTTTTCGAACGGAAAACTGTGGTTCTCCTCAGGAGACTTCCAATATTAATATCCATATATTAATATTGTTATTTAACCATTTTTTAATATTAAAGATTTTTTATTGAATTTATATTGATTTTCAAGAATTTTACACCATTTCTACGAAAAGTTGTTTTTTCCCCATATAAAATACATGGAAAACTTTGAGCGCTGTGAGCACTCCCTAAATATTTTTTTATTTCAAAATAAAAAAATAGGGGTATATTTGTTTTCGGTATGGAACAATCCTAGGGGGTGGCGGCATTAAAAACCCGACCGATTTTTTCACATACATTTTTGGACCAATTTAATATACATATATGACTGCATACCAAATTTTATGTACATGTGACTTATAGTTTCGAAGTTATGGCTGATTAAAAATTTCACGCCTATGGGACGTGCCACGCCCCCATGTCGAATCTTTTTTATTACCCTATTATAGGCCCAGGGGTCATGGCAATACTCTGTCAAAATTTTGTTTGATTCTGTCCGTCCGTTTAGGCTGCAACCTTGCACATACATACATACATACTTCCCCAAATATATAGTAGATATATCGTTCTCTTAGCGTAAAATAATTTTTGGGGATGTCTCGGCAACAGGCCCACCTATCGTGTAAGTTTCAAGTCCAAATATTTCTTTTAAATTGGCTAAAATGTTTTCTAAATATGAGCCAAATCAACAAGTAAATGCAATTTTTATGAATATCCCGACCACAGCGCCACCTAGCGATTAAATTTTTAGCCGAAATATTTCTCTTCAAGGTGCTGAAATATGTTGCAAATATGAACGAAATCGGTCCAGCCGTTTAGTAGTTTAGTGACATTCAATATACGGAAAACTCTATGAAATTGTGAAATCGTGACGTCCCGGCATTCTTCATTTTCCGGCAACAACAACAAAAAGATTCAAATTTTTTTAAATCGAAAAACCTTTCACACAGAAGGTCCAAAAAGTACTTTTTACAGAATTGAAATCGGTTCAGCCCTCTGGCCAGGCATCGCCGTCATACGAAAAACATTTCATTTTTACATATATAGATTTTAACTAGTTTTAAGTTCCTGTGAATAATAGTCAGTAAGAATTTATTGTTCAATTGACAGAAATAAATAAATAAACTAATTTGACGGCTAATTATCTGAGATTAAAAAACGAGCTTTGGTTGAGATAATATTGATATATGAACATACTTTAAGCTAAGAAAGCTAATTTCGCTTTTGAATGCTAAGTGGAATAAGTACAATACATACAAAAAATTTATTTAAAGCAAAGGATACTCGATGGTGATGTTCCGAAGATATAGTGATGTTCTGAAACCAGTACTTAAAAGTATATACTCGAGTACCTCTACCAAGTACCGAGTATTTTTTATACTTCGATATGCGTGTTCATGTACTTCATGGTTATCGAGTACAAAGTGCAAGTATTTACTTGTTTGCTAAATTTGGGAAAATCAACTGAAAATAGATCTGTGCTGTAGTTTTTGAAAAACCGATTCAAGATGTGAACCACTCGATTTCGCTAGGATTAAAACTAACGAAAGTGGAGAACGAAAATCGTATCGAATTGGAGGAGGATGTGGGGCCAGCCTATGATTTACGGAAGCGTTGTCTATAAATCGTTTTGAAACCGAAGAATCAAACACAAATAAACAATGAGTTTTCTCATTACTTAACATCTCCTATTACAGCACTTCCAAGTAACCCCATTTCAAAATAGAAGGATATGAAAAGGCATTTTCAGCTCTTCATAAGCCTTTCTACACTGTATGCAGTGTTGCCAGAACTTTTTGGAGTGACCGGCTAGATTGGACAAAAAAAACGGCTAAAAACGGCTAAAATGTTTCAACTAGAATTAACTTTTTTTTTAATACATAAATTACAATTAGAAAGACTAGTAAATCCATTAAATTTTTTTTTATTAACAAAGATTATTCCTAGCTAAGCTGTACACCACTTTTTTTTTGTTTAACAAAGGAAGTGTTCATGTTTGTATTACTTAAATATAAAAACAGAGATAAATTACAAACTTATGGCATTTTCTTTTCTATTAAACAATTTTACCTTCTTATAAATATTGTTAGATTTGCAGTAGGTTGCTTTTTGTCCCGCAACATGACTATATTAGCAAAAAGCATGGCACTTTTGCTTAGGCGGAGGGCAATATATTGAGAAATGAACCCGTAAAGTTGTGAAAGGTCTGAGGAAAACAGAGCAACATTATTTCGAGAAAAGAAAACGCCATGATACAAACACAGAAGGTAGTTTAATATATTAGCATTCGTCGTTGTTGCCGAACTTTTATGACATTTAACTAAAATCATGCCACCAGATTCACTAGTAGACAAAATTTTGAATCTTGCAAAAAAAAGTTCTTTGCATTTCCGAAGATAGGGTACGTAATACGTGCAGTTCGACGACAAATTGCTGACGCAAAATATTTTTTAACCTCTAAAAGATGTACCGTTATCCATGGAACAGGAAGGAGGTCGAGTTAAAATGATGGCCTGCAACTTGTAACAGTACCAATTTTTGGATTCTGGGAATTTTCTGATAAAGATGTGGTGCTGCTAAAAAATATTTATACATAAATATAAGCACGAAACTATGTATTTGTGACAAGAATTATCCACATAAGATGAAAACTATTGCAGTTTCATTTTATAAAATTTTTGTTTATAGAAAAATGCATAAGTAAGACAGTTTGGGTACGATTCGGTTATTTGTACAATGATTTTGGGTTATCGTGTCCAAACACGTGACCCGAATAAATAAAAATTTTACATATACGTCTAGCAAAGGGATTAAGCTTTAATTTAAAATAAAGATTTCGGTTAGAAATATGCACATTTATTGTAAATTTGGAGGTGGATTTTGCGCAAAAATACTGTGAATAGCGTAACCGGAGTTGGACTGATGAGGTTATTTCTTCTAGTGCGGCTGAAGGCCACCAACTCGGAAATAACAATGATAACAAAAATAAAGTATATTTGCACCATGATGCAATTCTTCACAGGTATTGTCTCCCCAGAGAGTTTTGCTCCACATCGAAATTTGTGCTCTTTTATTTTCTAAGTGTTGCGCGTAAAACTTCATACTTAAATTTAAGACATTCTTAACAAAAATTTAAGCAAGTTTCGCCTATTTTTCTTTAGTTTATTTAATGTTTATTATTTTTTACGAATATGTAGCTCATTACTTAACAAAAACCATATACTAAATCCAGATTTTAGACTTTGTGTAAAAATTATGAAAATTCTGCAAAATTTCAGCAAAATTTGTAACTTTCTAATCAGCTAAAATGGCGCGTCCTAGTTTATATGTAATTGGGTCACTCGCTTAAAACAAAAAAAACATTGAAATCGGCTCACTATCTGACGACATTTTGGGTTAGAAAAAATTGTTTTACAATTTTATATAACACAGCCCGACAGAAAAAAAAAATTTCTCAGGGATAAGACTAGCCATTTCTAATAGATTTTGGATCACTAAATTTGTAAAAATAAAAGCATGTATATTTGAATTTTAATAAAATAAGGCGAATAGCAAATAGCAAAATCAGCTAAAACCGGCTAATTTTTTTTTGCAAAACGGCTAACAAATCGGCTGCCGGCTAAACCGAATTTTATCCGGCTGTTTGCTATCGTAACCGGCTAAATCTAGCCGGAAAACGGCTAAAATAGCAACACTACATACAGTTGTATGTCGTTATATTTTAAATGGGCATTGAATTAAAATTTCATGTTTGAGTATTTTCGAGTATAGGTAGAATCGAGCATTTCCTAGCGATACTTTGAGTAGCATCGAATATTCTCTTCGATACTTTTAATGAGTACAGGCATCAAGTACATGGTGGTATCGAACGAATACTACGAAGATACAAGAATGATAGAAATTAACAGATCTCAGAAGTATTTCCTTATAATATAAGAAAATACTTCTTTATATTATATCAATAAATTGTTAAACATTGGTACTTTTCAAAATATTTGCATGGCCCCGATTTATAATAAATTAAATACCCACTCACAGAATTGCGCAATTATTGACCGCATCTGCGTCCGCGGAATAGCGCAATTTTTGTGCAATTCATTTGCTTTATTTAATTTTTCCAATTTCTTGTCCAATCCAGCTTATATTCACAAATTTTCGTCATATTCGAGAATACAACGAATTTAAGTTACTGAGCCAAACGACAACAACGTTAATATCAACAAGTAAGAAAGTCTAAGTTCGGGCGGAGCCGAACATTAAATACCCGGCGCAAGTATTAAATATATGTTTTTCACCTTTCCGAGAGCTACCGCTACATGGTAAACCGGGGCGTATCCATTTTGAGTAAATTAGCGACCTTAAATTTCGAAATATTGAAGTTTCAAGCATTTCTGAAATTTACTGTTATATCAAAAGCGGCCGTAATTTTAGTCCGATTTCAATAATTTTCAACGTTTTGCTTATATGTGGCAAGCACAATAACCACACCGAGTTTGGTACAAATTGGTAGAACGGTTACCGATTTACATATATGTGATCATAAGTGGGCGGTGGCACGCCAATTTTCCAAAATATTATCCTAAACGTATTTCTTGGTCAAGAATTGTTGGAAGTATCAATTTTGAATAAATTAGCTTTAATAATTACTGATTTATCGAAGATTTCATATTACTCTAAATTACCGTTATATGGGATGTAGGCGTGGTTATTGTCCGATTTTAAAAATCATCGGCCATTTCGTATGTTATACCAAGGTTAACAACTGTGCCAAGTTTGGAAGAAATTGGTGCAGCGGTTACCAAGATATACACATGTAACCATAAGTGGGCGTGGCTCCGCCCATTTTCCAAAAATTTATAATATTCTTATTTTTCGTCTAAAACTTATTGTAAATATCGATTTTGAGTGAACAATCTTCGGTAGTTTCTAAAATATTGCAGTTTTCGTATTTCTGAAAATTACCGTTATATGGGAGGTAGGCGTGGTTCCTACGCCAGAAAGAGGGGCACGTACCAAGTTTCGTTAAGATATCTCAATTTTTTCTCGAGTTATCGTGTGCACAGACGGACGGACGCACAGACAGTGACTGCTTAATCGATTTCTCTATACATGCTGATAATTTATGTATACATTTGTCTATATCTATCTTGTGCACAAGTGCGCTCGGGTATAATTACAAAAAATATTTCAACACCAAACTAACAAATTAATGGTACAAGCATACAGCTGAGTAAATGCATTCCAACTCGAGGGAGCAGTGAAGAAATGTCGATCGATTTTTGTCCCGTTAGTTTTCTGGACCATCGTAAGTTATCGTCTGATTATGGCAACTTAACAAGAATGATAGAATACAAGATTACGCCGATCAGAGAGGATTTTTGAGAATAACTTTTGTGTGACGTCACACTGGTGCAATTGCGAGAGAGAAATGCCAAAACGTGAGCAAGAATGGAAGAAGAAGAAATATGTTTCAAGGAAAACGTAAACAAGTTGCACCAGTGTGACGTCATGCAAACAACGATTCTGTCAAATTCGTTAAGAGAGGAATAGAGGTCCGAGATCGGCGCAACCTTTGTATTCTCTCAATCGTGACGAAGATACTGCTACGCTTAACTCCAGTTGACTGATAGCCATAGTTGCCAACTTGGTGCTTTAAGCACTAGATTTAGTGCTTTTTGAAAATTAAAACGCAAAAAAAAATTATTTAGTGCCTAGTGCCTTATTTAGTGCTTTTTTTCTGGACTAAAATTCCTCCGAGATAGGTAAAACCTGAAGTATTTAAAGCTGTGACAGCACTGAATTTACAAGAATCTACAAATTTAAATGCACTAAAATATAACCATGATTGATAAAAAGCAGAAGTTACAAACCCATCTTGTTGAATTCTATTCGCGTAAGTTAAGTATCTATTTCTTTTTTTCTTATCTAATTATTTGTAGAAATTTTGATTTTTTTACCACCTGAATAAAAAACATCGCTTCTTGGTGCTGAATCCAAATCTGCAATTGCACAATTGCTTAGCACTAGAATTTTGAGATATTCTAACCTCAAAGTGCCAAAAACACGGTTTTTGGCAATATTTGAGGTTATATAATGAAAACATCAAATTTTTTGCTCATTTCTACTTATGGCGTCATTTTCATCTGTTGCCATTCGATTTCTCTTTATCGAGATATAGCTACGGTGACCATCCGTCCTTTATTTTAAACGCCAGTCCTTTATTTTAACCCGGAGTCCTAAATAATTTTTTTCAAAATAAAGGACGCCTTTCGTCCTTTATTTTTGAAACTGTCCTTTGAATCAGCACTGAATTTTTCAGAGGTAAATTTTTAAACACAGAACACGAAAAATAAAAATTTCCCTTCTAAAATACAATGAAAATTTCGCTTAAGTGTTTCTATTTAATCGGTAATCTTTGTACAATCTAAGAAGCACAGCGAAAGTTGTGTCCAGGATCTTGTTGCGCGCTGAGTTTCCAGTTCCACTGAAAGAGAACAATAAACCCCTGATGCACAGTGGTTCAAAACTGGCATTTAGTGTTCGTATTTCACTGGAGCCTTCATTTTTCACTTAATTTGTATTTTTCTTTTATGAAAGCTTATAATATTTGCAAGAGACCAGTTGAGCCTGATTTGTGAATTTTTATTTGATTACATTAAATTTTTTAGTAAAAAATGCAGAAAAAGTAACAATTTTGAGGAAAATGTATTCTTCTGTTCCAGTTATTAAATGTTACATAACAAAAACTAGTTGAAATCAATTATATGGTTCTCTCAAAACGAAAAAATTACGCAAACAAAATTTTGAAATGTTATAAAAAAATGTTCACCGAAATAAACATTTTTGTTTGGTTTATAGTAAAAATTGTTTGAAAGCTCCGGTGAATTATGAACATTGAATCCTAATTTTGAACTACTGTGTGCTGGCTTCGTTGTGCAGTATAAATTATGGTAAACGCATTTTGGTAGCAAAGGATGGCAAAGTCCTTGAAATTGATTTGGCTTAATTTTTTGCTATAGCAATGGAACTTGTACAATTAAATATTATAACTAACTGGTAAATATTTGATTTGAATTACGATATGGGCAAGGTACTTTTATCATAAAAGTTGTATGTACGTACGTACGAAATTATTTTGAAAAAATTTCCTTTATTTTACGTTGGTTATATGGTCCCGTAGATATACCAGTTTTAATGCGCAGTACTTCGATATTACGTCGTGAGTATGAGTAATCATAGCATATGTAGAGGCTTTTCAATCGTTATGACCCAGTAGAACTTGGGAGCATCGTACGATTGCTCGGTGAGTACTCCCTTGGGAGTATACGAATACTCCCCATTGCTCCCTATGCTTCTGTGTATAAGCATGTAGTTTTGTATACTCCCTTTAACATTGGATGTCCTAGGAGGGGGAGTAATCCCTTTTGCCTCCTAAACGAGCAATCGGGGAGCACACACAGAATTATCATCCCACAAACCTCCTAATATAGCAATACGGGAGTACTCCCATAGTTACCTCCCAGAAACCTCCCAAAAAGACAACAAGGGAGTGCACATAGAAAACATCCCATATTCCTCCCGAACGAGCAATAAAGGAGTGCTCCCATTAGAGACATCCCGAAAACCTCCTGTAGGAGTAATGAGAGAGCAATGATAACGAACATTTTACATTAGCCAAATAGATTTGGCTATTTATTAAATTTTTTTATTTAACTTTTTAATCACGTGCATTTGTGCAATATTACAAGATCTCAAAAATAAAACATAAATGATACGTCTTACATAATTGCAGAGAAATCATATGAAATTAAAACATAATAATAACAAAACAGTAAGATAAGATTTGAATTGTATTCACCTATATGCACATATAAGTATGTACTCCTATATGATTTCCTGGGTGTCAAGGATGCTTGCCAGTTCAGGAATCCACAAAGCGGGGAAATTGTGAAGGTGACTTTGCTTATCTGACATCTTTGTCACCCATGCGATGTTTAAACCCGGGGGTCACATTTAAATGCTGACACTAATTTGCGCAATCTGAAAAGTATTTAAGTAATACAATACATACTTAATATATTTAAACAAAAGTTGAAGTACATACCAACGGACTTTTATTAAAATCTGTGTGCTATCCAAATTAAATTATTGTGTGCTCCTTATGCTTCTATAAGAAATATTTTCTGCTGTTTTTTTTTTGTATGATAAATATTTTCGAAAACACAAATTTCTTTTGGGCGAGGTGCGTATTGCTCTCCTATCAATCAAAAAGAATACTCTTGGATTTATCGCTTAGGAGACATCACTTTTTGCTCCTAAGCGAGTAATAACGGAGTACAAAACCGACAAGTCTCGCTTATTGCTCCCAAATCATGCCTCAGGGAGCATTCTTTAATTGCTCGCTTAGGAGATCTCTCATTAAGCTCCTAAGCGAGCAATACAGGAGTACAAAACCGAGAAATCTCGTTTATTGCTCCCAAATCATGCCTCAGGGAGCATATTAGGAGATCTCTTATTTGACTCCTAAACGAGTAATAAAGGAGTACAAAACCGACAAATCTCTCTTATTGCTCAGAAATCAGGTTAAGGGGAGTACTCTTTTATTCCTCACATAGGGAGATCTCCCTTCAAGTTCTAGTGGGGAGCGAAAAATTTTGTGTATTGGTTTTTATATGTATTCTTGTAAATAGTGTTAATTTTTTGCTTTTGTTAAATACAAACTGTTATGAAAAAAGCATCTTTTGATTCAAAAAAATTTGGTGCTTTTGGTGTGACAAAACGCTTTTTTTCCAAGTTTTTGGTGCTTTTTGAAAATGAAAAGTTGGCAACACTGCTGATAGCAGTGGTCGGCGCTTCATACCACAATTGTGGAAGATCAACTCACACGTATTCTTACGCTCTATCGTTTAGTCGTTGGCTAGAGAGCAACGAATCAACATCGTTCTTGGTTGCTGCGCTTTGTTTCTTGTATGCAAAAATGCCTTGCGAGAAATATTACATGCTTGAAAATGCTTTTAGTGACATACAATGCCTTTTGTGTTATAAGTCATTTATAAAATAAAGAATATACTATTCAAAGACATTTTGATTCTTTTCATAAAGAAACATTTTGATGAAGAAGAAATTCAATGACTTTTTAATGAAAAAATGGTTGTTAAAGGGAATATGTATGCGATTAAAAGACATTTTTAATAATTTCATAATGACATGGAAAATTTTTATGAGCATGAATTTCAATTTTTTTGTTTAAATTTTCAATATTTGACGTGGGTGAATTCAAATGAATTTTAAAATTTTATATTTGAGTTTTGCCTCAATATTTTCATAACTCAAAAAACTAAAAACTCGAAAAACCAGTTTTAAAGTTTTGAATTTACATAAATATACTCTCAAAGGATAAATTAATATATATTAGCTTTATCATTTGTTTCCGTGAGTTTACATACTATGCGCGGACGGTCATTTTTCGGCTGAATTTTTTCGGCAGAATTTTTTTTTTCGGGCTGATTTTGTTCTAGTGAGCTAGCGTTACAGCTATGAAATTTTTACATATAAGAAAGAGTTAATGTTCATTCTTGCATACGTAACCTGATTTTTGCTTTTTTGGGATTATGATACTTTTATAATAAATGCGCGATGCACATATATGTACATATGTATGTGTTAAAAATATGTATTTATATGTTTTTATTGAAAAATTAAAATTTTTTTTCACTTATCGTAATTTCCTACTGGGTTCTCTTGTTCTCACCAACACAGTCACAGTTTAACTTTTCCCAACAAGCATTCCAGTAAATGTTTTTAAAAATAACTTAAAGTAAGGTTGCTATAATAACCGTTAAATAAGCATTTTTATACCCGAGCGCACTTGTGCACAAGGGTATATTAATTTTGTTCACATAACGGTTGTTTGTAACAGCCAAAACGAATCGAGATAGATATAGACAAATGTATACATAAATGATCAGGATGAAAAAAGAAATCGATTAAGCCATGTCTGTCTGTCCGTCCGTCTGTCCGTCTGTCCGTCTGTCCGTGTACACGATAACTCGAGCAAAAATTGAGATATCTCAACGAAATTTGGTATGCAGGTTTCCCTTAATCCAAGGTAGGTTGGTATTGAAAATGGGCGAAATCGGATTTTAACCACGCCCACTTCCCATATAACGGTAATTTCCAGAAATACGAAAACTGCGATATTTTAGTAACTACTGAAGATAATTCACTCAAAATTGATATTTACAATAATTTTTAGACGGAAAATAAGAATATTATAAATTTTTGGAAAATGGGCGTAGCCACGCCCACTTATGGTTACATGTGTATATCTTGGTAACCGCTGCACCAATTTCTTCCAAACTTGGCACAGTTATTGGCCTTTGCATAACATACCAAATGGGCGAAAATTTTTAAAATCGATCAATAACCACGCCTACTTCCGATATAACGGTAATTTAGAGAAATACACAATCTTCGATAAATCATTAAATATTGAAGCTAATTTATTCAAAATTGTTGCTTGCAACAATTCTTTACCAAGAAATACGTTTATGGTAAAATTTTGGAAAATGGGCGTGGCACCGCCCACTTATGATCACATATAAGTATATCGGTAACCGTTCTACAAATTTGTACCAAACTCGGTATGGTTATTGTACTTGCCACATATAAGCAAAACGTTGAAAATTATTGAAATCGGACTAAAATAACGGCCGATTCTCATATAACGGTAAATTTAAGAAATGCTTGAAACTTCAATATTTCGAAATTGAAGGACGCTAATTTACTCAAAATTGATACACCTCGGCTTACCATCTAGCGGAAGGTTTCGGAAGGGTGAAAAAACATATATTTAACACTTGCGCCTGGTATTTAATGTTCGGCTCCGCCCGAACTTAGACTTTCTTACTTGTTAATATTAAGCTCATTAAAAGTTTTTTCAAATAAACCTTTAATAAGTTTTGAGAGCGAATATTTATAAATAACTTAAACTTATAAATGAAATGCAAATGCCAACGACATGAAGTGGTAAATATAACATTTTTTCAATCGTAAGTGACGTGTTTACGTTTTTTAAAATATATTATTAAAAGAAAAAATTAAATAAAACCAATGCGGTAAAAAAAATCCAATCCAGGACCCGATGCGCTAATCGGTGGAGCATTCGAGTCTTCAAA
>NW_023458555.1:66529808-66542748 GCF_013731165.1 Rhagoletis pomonella | reverse complement strand
ACTGTAAAAGTGTTAGGGCTGTTAACTTATCTATTCACGATTTAACTATAGTTTAAAATAGATAAGTTTACGGCCCTTAATATGCTAATTTTGTTAAATGACCCATCAACTCGATTGACCGTGTATGTTCTTGTGGTGTGATTGTGCCAGCATGCTGGTGTCGTGAGTGGTGAAATTAGCTCAATTTTCTAAGTAAAAAGTATTTTGGCCGAAATTTCTTGCACTATCTGGGTCGAAGCCGTATTTGTGGAAGATTAAGTTCACGATATTGTAGTTGTGGATTAAAAAAAAACAATGTTTAACAAAATGCTAGAAAAATTATGAACTTTCGGCTCTAAACATTTCGATCTTTCCTCGACCTCATTTGTAAAGAAATTAATATTATACCAGCATGCTGTTAAGTTATATGCTTCGAGCCTGATGGCACAATCACTTGGTGGAACCAGCAAGCTGGTGTCGTATATTTTCCCTTTTATACAAAAAGGTTTTTGGCTGGATAAAATATTAGCTTTTTTTCCAGAGTTCATTTGTTTTTATATACCATTACTTATAGAAAATGTTTGCGTGTATACTTATATATGTATATGTAAGTAAAAATTTTAGCTACCATTTTTGGCCACAACGACTTTTTTTAGCTCTTTTTTAGCCCTTTTTTTAAAGGAATTTAGCTACCACTAAAAATTTTTCGCGGCAACACTGTTTGTGTTACTTTTTTTTGTTTTGACTTATAAAAAATTTACGAGAATAATTTTCTTTGCTTATAATTTTACTGAACTATTTAGAATATATGTAAAAAAAGGTCATAAAGTCTGGTAGCAATAAGTTGCATCATTACGTAGAAACATCAAGTTAAACAACAAAATGTGTCTCACAGACACATGTTGGTAAGATTAGGGTTAAAAGAGCTTTGCCCGCGGGCAAGGCATTGCCCATAAGTGGCGTTAACATTTATATATACAAACCAGAAATGCCAACTCTATCAAGGCCAATCCCGCCAAAATTTCTAAAAAAAATCAACATATGTATTTTAATATTATTCCTTATTATTTCCCATTTAAAGAACTTGATTCTCTGTCCTAATAAAAAATGTATCTACATATATAGTTGAGATACAATCTTTTTAAAATTTAATTGATATAACAAAAAACGTAAAGCTTTGCCTTTGTGGTTTTGTAATTAAAAGTCACAGATCAAAAAAGCTTATAATAAAAATCACTTTAAAAATATTAAAATAAAAATCACTTTCATTAAAAATTAGAAATAGTTTGTGATGGTTAAACTCCGAGTGTATTTCTGCCATGCAATAAGCTTTTCATAAAGCCATTTGTCGATCAGAGACGGCGTAAAATTGTTAATCCCTCCATTTGTGTTATAGCATCAGGGCGCACACCACAGATTGAAGAAGAAGCTTGCCAAAGGCTTAGCAAAAGGGCATAATAACCGTTTTTTAACCGTTACTCGAGTAATTTTCGAAATGATTAATTTTGACTTTTCTTTGCATCATATACGTATGTACATATGTATTATTGAGTATACTGAATGGTTGGTTTAGGAAATTCTTCAAAAAGAAAACTATCAAAAGTAAAATTCCTCTACTAACTGATTAATTGAGTGAGTACAATTTTAAATAATCAATTAATCTAGGGCAGCCAGATTTTCTGTGAAAATTTAGTACTTTCGGTTTTTTCAGCGCAAAAAAATCAATACATTTCAGTACGCTTTTATTATACAGAATACTTGTACAATTCACTTCTAGTTTTATTAAACACACATGAAAACATAAATAAAAGTCACATTTATTTCTACATGTTTAGGTACATATCTATACATACTTATCTTTGCCTACCAAATAAAGAAGCTTACATGACTTTTGACGGTTTGACTTTGAATTAAAAAAATAATAAGTTTTACTGGAAAAATTTTATACTTTTATAAAATTCTCTAAAAGGGCTCTTAAATAGGTGTAGTTTGGTTAATCCTTAAAATATTGTCTGGGAACCCAATGAAATATTGCTTCAAAGGAAAAATGGCCTATCTCAACTCAGGCTACTTTAATTAACGGGCACATATATATACTTCTTCTTCTTATTTGGCACTACAACCATTTATCGGTTTGGGCCGAGACCAAAAAGCTTCTCCAATTGCTTCTCTCCTGCGTGAATTTGCGCCAGTTGGTTATCCCGAGCGCAGACAGGTCCTTCTGCACTTGGTCCTTCCATTGCGTTCGTGGGCGCGCTCGCTTTCGTTGTCCACCCATGGGTGCGGAGTCGAAGGATCTTTTGACCGGAGAGTCGTCATCCATGCGTACAGCATGTCCAAGCCAACGCAATCGCTGTATTTTTATGCGCTTAACTATGTCCATGTCGTTAAAAAGCTCATACAGTTCGTCATTCCATCTTCTTCGATATCCGCCATCCACGAAAAAAGGGCCGTAGATTTTGCGTAGAATAGTTCTCTCGAAAGCCCCCAAAGCCTTCTCATCTTTGTTCGACATCGTCCAAGATTCTGCACCATATAAAAGGACGGGCATGATGAGAGATTTGTAGAGCGTGAGTTTCGTTCGTCGAAATAGGGCTCTGCTTTTCAATTGCCTACCGAGCCCAAAGTAGCACCTGTTTGCAAGAGTTATTCTTCGCTTGATCTCTTGACGTTCTTGGTGGTGTTTATGCTGGATCCTAGGTAGACAAAGTCCTTCACTACTTCAAAGTTATATCTGCCAACAGTGACGTGTGTCCCGTAGCGCGTGGACTATTTATATGTTGCCAGGAGGTACTTTGTCTTTCCCTCGTTCACCGCTAGACCAACCTCTTTAGCTTCTTTTTCTAAACTGGAAAATGCTGCGGTTACGTCCCTTTGTTTCAGACCTACGATATCGATATCATCTGCATACGCCAACAGCGTCGTTCTTTTGCTATATATGGTGCCGCTGCAATTCAGATTGGCAGCTCTTATTACGCTTTACAGCATCAGATTGAAAGAGTCGCACGAGAGTGAATTGCCTTGTCTAAAACCTCGTTTGGTCTCAAACGGCGCGGAGAGGTCCTTCCCAATTTGGACGGAGCTGAAGGTTGTGCTCAACGTCACTCTACATAGCCGTATTAGTTTTGCGGGAATCCCAAATTTGGACATGGCGTCGTACAGGCAGCTCCTCTTCGTGCTATCAAAAGCAGCTTTAAAGTCAACAAAAAGATGGTGGGTGTCGATTTGCTTATCTAGTGTCTTCTCCAGGATTTGATGTGCTGTGAAAATCTGGTCACTGGTGGACTTACCAGGTCGGAACCCACACTGACAAGGTCCAATCAGCTGGTTCGTGAACGGCTTCAGTCTTTCACACAGTATCGTCGACAGGACCTTGTATGCAATATTAAGAAGGCTTATTCTGCGATAATTGGCGCAAACGGCGGGATCTCCCTTCTTGTGGATTGGGCAAAGTACACTGAGATTCCATTCTTCGGGCATGTATATACAGCACCCCGTAAAACGATTAGAAACAGAAATAAGATGTTTATATTTTCAAGAGTATCCTACTTTTTGAATTTCAATTATATTCTTTATAAAAATATACTAGTTCATTCAGTAACATAAACCATCTAAATCAAAGCTCCAAATATTGTGCAAAACATGCGAAAATTCAACATAGTATTTCGAAAATGATCATCAAAATTTCATTTCAGAATTTAAAAATGGGTATGTGGCAAATTAATTTCAGTATAAAGAAATGCAAGTTTAAAGTTGCTCAAAATTCGGGCTGATTTTTAATCATTTCTTTTGCTGACGGTATTGTGCATTTTCTTGAATAAAGAAAACTTTTAGAACATACTTTGAATGTAAGAAAATGCAAAACACCTTCAAACAAAAAAATTATCAAAACCGAGTATTTTATGTAAAAACCTTCATACCCAAAATTTTTCTGAAAATTCTGATTAAAAAGCTAGGAATTTTGATCATAATATTTGAATTTTCACATGTTTTGTCAGAATTTCAAGCTTTGATTTATTTGTTTTTTAAATACTAATGAACTACATTTTCAAATAAAAAATAATAATCCAAATTCAAAAATGGGAATCGATTCGTAAATTAAATATGTAACATTTACAACAAAGAAACATACTTAAAATCACGTTCCTTTATACATATCAATTTTTGTTCCATTTAGACTAATTGTGGGCCGTCATTACTTTATAAAAATTCAAAAAATTCCCCGCAATTTACTACTTCAGAAACAAGTTCTTCAACCCTGGCCGATTAAAACCATGGCTATATTACCAGGATGAAAGGTGTACCATTTTTACACATACACTTATATATTAAAACTGACACTGAAAGGATAATAAAAAAAATTTGCGAAAAAAGGCACAAATTTGAGTTTGCAATTTAAATTAGTATAATCGAAGTTCTGAACACTTAACCCTTTCCCTGCATTTGTACAATATATTGTACATTAAATTTAAATTATAATTTAACATTGGAAGCGTGCAGCTAAAAACCTTGTTAATATTTTTGAAAACAAATTAAACTTTATGAAGCTTTGGAATGTCCCGAATAGTTTACGTAAAGTTCAAAATCGAAAACGTTTCAAAAATATTCTTAGAATTTAATTTTAAAATTCACCATTTTATAAACTTCCAGTGACACGCAAGTTGTGGTAATTTACTGTACAAAAAATAGGTGAAAGTCAAGTAAAATCGCTAATAAAAGCATATAGTATGGAAATATAAAAGGCATTCCATCATATAAAAATGCTAAAATTAAACTGTCATGATTTAAAATATTTGTCCTGAGTGGTCAAAGAAAATGTACAATATATTGTACATTTACACTGAAAGGTTGTAAGTGTCTTGTACAATATATTGTACAAACGTCCGCAAAGACTGCAGTTGAACAGGCAATTAGGGTGGTTTTTGCCGTGGTTTTTGAAGAGCTTGTGCGCTGTTGTTGCAGTAAAGGGTAGGTTTTTGATTTCTTGATCTACTGAAGGCAGAAAAAAACGGGAAGGTTTAATAAAACGGGTCGTTTGTATAATATTGTAATTGTATTTGAAATTTTTCAAAATTTCGTTATATAATTCTCTTCTCATGGAGAAAACTTAAAATTGTTTAATGCAAATCTTAACCAAAGATACTTAAAAAGATATAAGATATTCATTTCAACATATCTGCAGTAAAATCAATTATTTTGTACATAAATAAGTTCATTTTCAGTGAAATAAATGTTTTATTCCGTCAAACTTAGTGAAATGTTTATTGCGTTTTCTTGGGTGCTTTTAATCCTTTGCGGACTTTTGTACAATATATTACACAAATATGAGGTAGCCCTAATAGCTACCCAAAACAACTTTTGAATATTTTTTCTTTACTTTTGGTATTATGAGGCTCTATGAACCTTGCAATTAACAGAAAAAATTTTGATATTCATCAGGGACAGATTTGACCTGAAAGGGTTAAAAGTAAAGTAAAGTTAAAGTAATTCCTTATTTCAGTCGAAAAACGTTGTAAGTACAAAATACAGTTTTGTATCTTTTTATTTTTTAAAAGATTATACAATTTTTATATTAACGATTGGATGCTTGTAGGTCATATACTTTAACTTTGAGGGTTCACCCATCGGTAAAACATGTTAAACGTTTTCTAATTTAACTTTCCGTGTACGAGGCGGCGTATACCACACCCCAGTGGTTTAAAAATCGTAATAATACTTAAATAATAAAAACTGGCAACTCAAGAAAAGAGGTTAGTTCGTAAGCTGAAGAAAAAGTAGTTTTTTTGTTTATTAACAGACTTCCAAAAAAGCAGGAGGGTATCAGTTCGTCGGAATATGTTTTTATTTATGTATGTTGCCGCATAACTTTGAACCACGTGAACCGATTTCAATAATTCTCTTTGCTTCGGAAAGGTAGTATCTCATAGGTGGTACCATACTAATTTGGTTTAGATCCGATCATTGGATCATGGAATATATACATATATATATATATATATATTTGTATATGAGAATTGAAGTCGGTTTTGTTCTTTGCTTAAAACTTACTTTTTTTAAATAAAAGTCTATTGAAATTTATAAATAAATACGCATTTTTCTTAAACTCATTCTTTTTTGGATATTGAAAGAAATTTCTTATAAAAAACTGCCATAAAATATAAATTTTTTGGATTCATTTAATTTTAATAATGACATGTGAAATTTAGTTCCTAGTATACACCCCAGTCGTTCCTTCTCATGTCTGTATCCCCCTATGATGTAAACGAAGTAGAGAAGGGATTGAAAAAGCAGTACAAATCAGTACACATTTCCCGTTCCCACGACTGCCGGTTCTACGTACCGGAATGACTCGGGTTTTACCCGACCAAGGGCTGTTGTTTCGGCGATTTAACCCCGTTTAGGTCGGCGAAGTATCTCAGAAGTTGTTCGTCCATAGGGCTACATTCACTACGTATTATTCTATTCAGGGCTGGTATCGAGTCAAACCCAGGGCCAGAAATCTACACCTGCTGTGTATGCCGGAGACGACTACAACACAACTCCACCTCAGTCAAGTGTAATGCCTGCGAGGGGTGGAGTCACCTTAGAGTCTGCTCAGGACTACGGACACATCGACAGTGGACCACGTCGTACGTGGCCCCCTGTTGCTCAAACAGAGCAGCCTCCACGGCTAAACTCAGTCCACCCGAGCAGCCTCGCACAGTCACCACAGCATAACAACATAATAACACCATACCACAGCCACGGCAGACCACATAACACACACAACCGCACCACCACCCACACGTCGCTGCCAACAACTCCTGGTTCCCCCTACAATCTGCACGGTATGTCAGACCAGGATATTCCGTAATGTGACATCAGTCAAGTGCAACACCTGCCTTGGCTGGTGCCACTTTAGGGCATGCTCAGGTCTGCGTACCACGCGAGATTGGACTGGGAACTTCGAGGGTCCGTGTTGCGCTGCTCGGTCGCAGACCTCAACTGCGACGCCTCCCGCCACCACCACAGGGCGGCAACCATCACAGCAGCGCACACAGCCCACGGCGGTAAGAACACACACATGCCTTACACCCCACATCACGCCACGTCTTCCGAACCACATGAAGCTGCCTCAATTTAACTGCAACGGGCTACAGAGCAAGATTGAGGAGATAACCGTCTTCATGTGTCGGCATGGTATATTGGTAGCTGCGGTCCAAGAGACGAAGTTGCACAGCAATTCAACTTTGTTGAATTGTGCCGGGTACAACGTGCACCGTCGAGATCGCGAGCGAGATAATGGTGGTGGCTTAGCGTTCATCACGCACCACACCGTGCAGTATAGCCTTATCGAAGCAGACATCGAGCATTGCTATCCGGTCAGGCGATGTTTATCTCGAAATATTTAACCCCTGTCACCTGCTGCCGGGTAGGATATCACCCTTATATAGGTGCGGTCCTAGATGTGAAAACCGTATGGTAGTAGGTGACTTTAATGCTTCCCACACCAACCTACGTCCATCTCGGTGAACGTAAGTCCCGCAGGGCTATCACTGCTGCTGCAGCTCGCTTCATACCGGCAGGATGTATAACGGACCCGATTCCAAACTTCCCTGCCGAAGCGCCTGTTCTAGCCGATGAGCGTGATAGCCTTCGTCAGGCCGATCCCGGAGATCCCCGTATCAGAGATCTCAACGCGGAGATTCGACAACTAGTAAACGTACATAAGCGGAAGAAGTGGGAGGAGCATCTGAAGACCTGTAACTTCACCTCTGGTGTGAGCAAGCTTTGGTCAACCGTGAAGTCACTGTCCAATCCGACGAAGCACGACGACAGAGTCGAAATTTCCTTCGGCGACCATGCTTCGTCGGACCCGGAGCGATGCGCGAGCTATTTTAGCCGGCAGTTCATACTGCATCCTCCGGTGGACAAAGCCAAGCGTCGAGTGACCAGAAGGCTGCACAAACTGCCAACAACCTGTGCCCCTCTTGCTTTCACTTTCGGTGAAGTTCAGGTGGCCATCGGGAAGGCGAAAGCCTCCAAAGCCATGGGTCCCGACGGAATATGCATGCTGATGCTGAAAAATTTGGGTCCTGCGGGGGTAGCGTACCTAACGTAGGTCCTCAATTTGTCTATGGCCACTCTCAGCATCCCAGGCATCTGGAAGATGGGGAGAGTGGTACCACTGCTCAAACCGGGGAAACCTGCCAACAAAGGAGATTCTTATCGTCCGATAACACTCCTTTCCCCGGTAGCGAAGACACTAGGCCTTGCTACTCCCGTATTTCACAAACCACTTGACCCCAGCGAAGCATCAGCATGGTTTCCGTAAAGTGCAGAGTACAACAACAGCACTTAACGCCATAAACACTCAGATAACTCGTGGCCTTAACCGAAACCGTCCCTGTGAGAGAACGATTCTAGTAGCGTTGGACTTGTCAAAGGCGTTTGACACCGTCTGCCATCCCACGCTACTAGAAGATATATAGGCCTCCTCTCTCCCACAGAGGCTCAAACGGTCGTCGGCAAATTATCTGAGTGGTCGACACTCATCGGTAATCTTTAGAGACAAAACGATTAAATTCAAAAAAAAAAAAACAGGGGGTTCCACAGGGTGGTGTCCTTTCCCCGCTACTGTTTAACTTTTACATTTCAAAGCTCCCTCAACCACCAGAGGGAGTCTCGATTGTCTCTTACGCCGACGATTGCTCGATCATGGCGACTGAGAATGGAATTGATGACCTGTGTTCGAAAGTAAACGGGTATCTCTCCGAACTTTCTCGCTTCTTCACTGCAAAGTGTCTAGCCCTCTCCCCTACGAAATCCTCTGCGACCCTGTTCACAACCTGGCCGAAGGAAGTCAGGCTACCGCTGGGAATTCACGTCGATGACACACCAATTCCGACGGTGAATAACCCCAAAATACTCGGAGTAACATTCGACAGCGTGCTCTCCTTCTCTGCGCACGCAACCGCTATTGTCAATAAAGTACAGAGCCGCAACAAGGTCCTCAAGTCGCTAGCCGGCAGTACTTGGGGCAAAGACAAAGAAACGTTGCTGGCAACATACAAGGCAATAGGCCGGCTGGTTTTAAACTACGCAGCGCCAGTGTGGTCGCCAGGGATTAGTAGGACGCAGTGGACGAAGCTACAGACTGTACAGAACACCGCACTCAGGACAGCGACAGGATGCCTCCTGATGTCGCCCGAACACCCATCTCCACGGCGAGGCGCAAATGCTCCCCGCAAAGGAGCACAACATAATGCTCTGCAAGCAGTTCCTGATCGGGAGCCACAGAAGTGGCCACCCAACCAGACAGCTGCTTGCAGAGGAGCCCTCGCCTAGGCACGTCAGGAGGCATCTATATGAACTGACGGACGAAGTCCAGAGTTTCATCAAGCAACCTCTGGACCCGTCAGCTTACCGACTGGCCCTGAACGGTATTCACAGGAAGCCAGTCTCGAATTATGTAGACTTTAGACCTATGAATACCGTTCTAGGCATACCGCCCCCGGACATAGACGAGACGGAGCTTCATCTGCCTCGGGAGACACGAACGACAATAGCCCAACTTCGTTCCGGCTACTGCAAAAGGTTAAACTCCTACTGTAGTAGATTGAATGAGGATGTGCCAAATGAGTGTCCGGCATGCGGAGAGACCCCACATGACTCGAAACATCTCTTCGCATGCCCGGAAAACCCGACAACCCTAACGGCCTTGTCCCTGTGGACCAACCCTACAGAAGTTGCACGCTTCCTAGGGCTGCCGTTAGTGGAAATTGGCGACAACGACTGAGATACCAACCGTCCTGGGCGGGGTTGTTGTAGCCGCAACAACAACAACAACAACAACAACAGTACACATTTCCGCAAAATAAGGACACTTGCATACTAAATTGGGAATTGAAGATTTTCAGTACAGCGAGGGAAAATACAGTAGTATCCTTCCCAAATCAGTACGTCTGGCAACCGTAAATTAATCACACAGCCTTACAAAACGATAATTCGTGTGTAATTCTGTAACTTCCTAGATCTTTTTATACCCGAGCGCACTTGTGCACAAGGGTATTATAACTTTGTTCACATAACGGTTGTTTGTTACAGGCAAAACGAATCGAGATAAATATAGACAAATGTATACATAAATGATCAGAATGAAAAGAGAAATCGATTAAGCGGTGACTGTCTGTCCGTCCGTCCGTCCGTCTGTGCTCACGATAACTCGAGTAAAAATTGAGATATCTTAACGAAACTTGGTACGTGTATTTCTTTCGTACGTAGGACGGATGATATTGAAAATGGGCAAAATCGGAAAATAACCACGCCTACCTCCCATATAACGGTAATTTTCAGAAATACGAAAACTGCGATATTTTAGTAACTACTGAAGATAATTCACTCAAAATTGACATTTAGAATAAATTTTAGACGAAAAATGTTTGGAAAATGGGCGTAGCCACGCCCACTTATAGTTACATGTGTATATCTTGGTAACCGCTGGACCAATTTCTTCCAAACTTGGCACAGTTGTTGACCCTGATACAGCATACCAAATGGCCGAAAATTTTTAAAATCAGACCACGCCCACATCCCATATAACGGTAATTTCGAGAAATACGAAATCCTCGATAAATCAGTAAATATTAAAGCTAATTTATTCAAAATTGATGGTTGCAACAATTCTTTACTAGGAAATAGGTTTATGATAAAATTTTGGAAAATGGGCGTGGCACCGCCCACTTATGATCACATATATGTATCTCGTTAACCGTTTTAGTAATTTGTACCAAACTCGGTATGGTTATTGTGCTTGCCACATAAAAGCAAACCGTTGAAAATTGTTGAAATCGGACTAAAATTACGGCCGCTTTTAATATAACGGTAAATTTTAGAAATGCTTGAAATTTCAATATTTCGAAATTTAAGGATGCTAGTTTACTTAAAATTTATACACCCGCTTATCATGTAGCGGTAGCTTTCGAAAAGGTGGAAAACATATATTTAATACTTGCGCCGGGTATTTAATGTTCGGCTCCGCCCGAACTTAGACTTTCTTACTTGTTTCTTTTTAACATAATGTGGCATGAAATTAGTAAATTAGTAAATGTAATACTATAATGGGAAGTTTTTACTTTAATTAAAATCTTGTTGTTGTGACATTATTCGTGATGAAAATTGTGGTTATAATATCCTGTAAATCGAGTTCCCCCATAATTTAAAGCCATTCCCCGATCCCTACCAAAATAGGGGAATTCTCCCTCAGTTGGCATCACCGATACATACCTACATATTTAGTTCTTATGCTACAAATTTTGACATAAGTGCACATTAACACTAATTGCTATGTTGGATATACAAATACATGTACATTAGGGTGGTCCAAAATAGGAAATTGGGAATTTTAGTGCGCTCACCCTACGATCGTTCTATATAAAAAGATATACCCCAGTTATTTTTTTTTTTTTGAAATCAAAAAATATTTAGAGGTCGCTCAAAGCACTCAAAGTTTTTCATGTATTTTATATATTTCGTATAAATGGAAAGAATTCTTGAAAATCGATAGTTTTATATGGGCAATATATATCACATGTGTCCCTTCAGGAGGCTTCCAATAATAATACCCAATTAATTACACAGGTTTACACAAAAAAAAAGTGTATGCATATTAAACCAAACCTATATATCCCTATGTTATTCGACATGCTGATTGCGAATCCGAGGTCCGTTAGCCTCCATCACGTCAGGTTCGTGGTCATTTGAAGGTCAAGTAGAGAAAAATTCATTGAATAAACCCGAAAAATCAATAAAATGTATCGGAATTTGACCTTGGGGTGACCTTGGCACGACCTCCAGATGACCTTGAGGAATCAAGGGACCTCCATACCCGGTTTCAGTGAAAACAAAAACAAATTTTTTTTTTAATTTTTATTGAATAAATTGTATGTTCTATTTGACCTTCAAATGACCTCGAAGCTGATATTATAGGGGTTAACGGACCCCGGATTCGGGTTCAGCGAATGTAAAACCTTATGTATATGAATTTTCAGGTTTATTCAATGAATTTTTCCCTACTTGACCTTCAACTGACCACGAACCTGACGTGGTGGAGACTAACGGACTTCGGATTCGCATTCAGCGTGTCGAATGACATAGGGATATATGGGTTTGGTTTAATATGCATAAGCTTTTTTTTTTGTAAACCTGTGTTACTTAACCGTTTTTACTAATAACTATTTTTTACAAGTCCCCCAAAAACCCAAAAAAATGTAATGGAAGGACCCATAAAATTTCGTTAGTATTAGAAAATGGTAGAAAAGCAACTGAGCATTTTTATTAGAAGTCTCCTGAACATTATAGAACAATCCTAGGTGTGAGAGCATAAAAATGTGGACTTAACTTTTTTCACATGCATTTTTGGACCACCTTAGTGAACATGTATACATACACTGAGGAGCAAAACCGGAAATGTAATACATAATGTGAATTTGCTTGCGATATATTCGCAATATATGAAGACTTTTTTGTAATCTAGTTTCGGAATTCACATTTCCAATGTTTATTTCATCAGAAGGCCATAAAAACAATAATTAATACAAGCAGATAAAGAAGAAAATTGCAAAAAAACGTAGCAACTACATTGTTCCAGTTTTGCACCCGACAGAAAATTTTACCATTTGCTTGACTTCTAATAAATTGGCCATAACCAATTTGAATATTTTAGCTTTTATGGTCATCTTGGGATACTTTCGCACAGGTTTTAGACGAAATCTGTTGAGAACGCGCACCGGTTTTCCTTAACGCAATGCCCAAGGTCTTGCATGCGATTGGGCGAATTTTCGCAATTGAACAGTTTCATTTTCAAACAATTCCATAGGTTTTCTGATGAATCAATTCTGGGCTTTACGCAGTTCACTCCATGATTATAAGAACTTGGGATTTATACCTATTTGGCCCCAGTTTCGGAGGATATTTCTGATCA
>NW_023458555.1:66500828-66529408 GCF_013731165.1 Rhagoletis pomonella | reverse complement strand
TGGTAACCGCTGGACCAATTTCTTCCAAACTTGGCACAGTTGTTGACCCTGATACAGCATACCAAATGGCCGAAAATTTTTAAAATCAGACCACGCCCACATCCCATATAACGGTAATTTCGAGAAATACGAAATCCTCGATAAATCAGTAAATATTAAAGCTAATTTATTCAAAATTGATGGTTGCAACAATTCTTTACTAGGAAATAGGTTTATGATAAAATTTTGGAAAATGGGCGTGGCACCGCCCACTTATGATCACATATATGTATCTCGTTAACCGTTTTAGTAATTTGTACCAAACTCGGTATGGTTATTGTGCTTGCCACATAAAAGCAAACCGTTGAAAATTGTTGAAATCGGACTAAAATTACGGCCGCTTTTAATATAACGGTAAATTTTAGAAATGCTTGAAATTTCAATATTTCGAAATTTAAGGATGCTAGTTTACTTAAAATTTATACACCCGCTTATCATGTAGCGGTAGCTTTCGAAAAGGTGGAAAACATATATTTAATACTTGCGCCGGGTATTTAATGTTCGGCTCCGCCCGAACTTAGACTTTCTTACTTGTTTCTTTTTAACATAATGTGGCATGAAATTAGTAAATTAGTAAATGTAATACTATAATGGGAAGTTTTTACTTTAATTAAAATCTTGTTATTGTGACATTATTCGTGATGAAAATTGTGGTTATAATATCCTGTAAATCGAGTTTCCCCATAATTTAAAGCCATTCCCCGATCCCTACCAAAATAGGGGAATTCTCCCTCAGTTGGCATCACCGATACATACCTACATATTTAGTTCTTATGCTACAAATTTTGACATAAGTGCACATTAACACTAATTGCTATGTTGGATATACAAATACATGTACATTAGGGTGGTCCAAAATAGGAAATTGGGAATTTTAGTGCTCTCACCCTACGATTGTTCTATATAAAAAGATATACCCCAGTTATTTTTTTTTTTTGAAATCAAAAAATATTTAGAGGTCGCTCAAAGCACTCAAAGTTTTTCATGTATTTTATATATTTCGTATAAATGGAAAGAATTCTTGAAAATCGATAGTTTTATATGGGCAATATATATCACATGTGTCCCTTCAGGAGGCTTCCAATAATAATACCCAATTAATTACACAGGTTTACACAAAAAAAAAGTGTATGCATATTAAACCAAACCTATATATCCCTATGTTATTCGACATGCTGATTGCGAATCCGAGGTCCGTTAGCCTCCATCACGTCAGGTTCGTGGTCATTTGAAGGTCAAGTAGAGAAAAATTCATTGAATAAACCCGAAAAAATCAATAAAATGTATCGGAATTTGACCTTGGGGTGACCTTGGCACGACCTCCAGATGACCTTGAGGAATCAAGGGACCTCCATACCCGGTTTCAGTGAAAACAAAAACAAATTTTTTTTTTAATTTTTATTGAATAAATTGTATGTTCTATTTGACCTTCAAATGACCTCGAAGCTGATATTATAGGGGTTAACGGACCCCGGATTCGGGTTCAGCGAATGTAAAACCTTATGTATATGAATTTTCAGGTTTATTCAATGAATTTTTCCCTACTTGACCTTCAACTGACCACGAACCTGACGTGGTGGAGACTAACGGACTTCGGATTTGCATTCAGCGTGTCGAATGACATAGGGATATATGGGTTTGGTTTAATATGCATAAGCTTTTTTTTTTGTAAACCTGTGTTACTTAACCGTTTTTACTAATAACTATTTTTTACAAGTCCCCCAAAAACCCAAAAAAATGTAATGGAAGGACCCATAAAATTTCGTTAGTATTAGAAAATGGTAGAAAAGCAGCTGAGCATTTTTATTAGAAGTCTCCTGAACATTATAGAACAATCCTAGGTGTGAGAGCATTAAAATTTGGACTTAACTTTTTTCACATGCATTTTTGGACCACCTTAGTGAACATGTATACATACACTGAGGAGCAAAACCGGAAATGTAATACATAATGTGAATTTGCTTGCGATATATTCGCAATATATGAAGACTTTTTTGTAATCTAGTTTCGGAATTCACATTTCCAATGTTTATTTCATCAGAAGGCCATAAAAACAATAATTAATACAAGCAGATAAAGAAGAAAATTGCAAAAAAACGTAGCAACTACATTGTTCCAGTTTTGCACCCAACAGAAAATTTTACCATTTGCTTGACTTTTAATAAATTGGCCATAACCAATTTGAATATTTTAGCTTTTATGGTCATCTTGGGATACTTTCGCACAGGTTTTAGACGAAATCTGTTGAGAACGCGCACCGGTTTTCCTTAACGCAATGCCCAAGGTCTTGCATGCGATTGGGCGAATTTTCGCAATTGAACAGTTTCATTTTCAAACAATTCCATAGGTTTTCTGATGAATCAATTCTGGGCTTTACGCAGTTCACTCCATGATTATAAGAACTTGGGATTTATACCTATTTGGCCCCAGTTTCGGAGGATATTTCTGATCATTGTCCTGTTAAAATTGAGAAAAGCCTGAGAAAAATATCCTAAGAAATTGCCAAATTCTTTGAAAATGCTCATTTGTTTTCACTTTTATTTTTACCATCGATCTTGCCACAGTTCTTACTCCCTAAGGCGTAACACGGCCCTACATCATTAAATGTACACACACAAACCTAATAGTTTTAATTTTTTGGGACGTTACGCGTATCCCTGATGCAGGTGCACAGCACTTGAACCAATATTCCGACTTAAAACGTTTAATTTTATCCTCAGAGTTAACAAATTTAGGGCTGTGCCCTAATTAATAGTAAATTTTGGTGGAATAATCTGGTCGTTAATGAAGAACTTGTAAATTCCCGCTTCAAAATAATACCAATCCAATGTTTTTTCTTAGTAAAAATGCGTTTCTGACTAAACATTTTTCTGGATGTCAAAGCAGGCTTTCTCCTCTTTATCTTTGTGCTGCAATAACTTCTTTTCATGTCTTACATAATGTCCAGTCACTTGCTTTGTGGTGATAAAACAGTAATTTTTGATTTGGAACCAAAGTTTGTTGGCATTTAGAGACCCTCCAATATGCCTAGCCTGGCAAATTGCAATTTTTTGTGGTCTCTCGATCTTGCAGACTGAGGTCCGCTCTTTTATCGCTTGTTTAGATAACCATAAAACGGAAATTTGGCCGATATGATTTCTTTGTTTACAGCGTGGCCTTTCTGACCGTTTTGCAAAAACTTTAAGTTCTTTTTGCTTGGTGTGTGCACTTAATGCACTCACAGCGAAAATTCCACGCGCCTTGATTACAAAATTGCAGGAAATGAGCCAGAACTCCTCTTTGAATTATAAAATTCAGCAATTACTAAGAGGGTGCAAAACTGGAACAATCCAGTTCATTTTTGTTTGGTCATTTTTTTCTGAGTTTCCATATGCGAATCTTAACATTTTTATGGTCAAACGTTTAGTTAAACATCGGTAAAGCGAAATGCAAGTTTGAATTACCATAAAGTAAATACCACAAACTTAACTTTCCGTTATATTGTTCCAATTTTGCTCTTCAGTGTATATATACAAACATTCTAGGTACATACATTCACATGGCATATGTATGAAATGATTCTCAAGTACTCGCTTTCCCTTGCGTCGTGATCGCAAGCTGTAGCAATTAGTTTATTTATACTCACTGATTAACACGTCTGATTATTTGCTCGTCATGATGGAAACACAATACCGCCGAACTGCGAAGTTAACCATTCGTCCTGCTATTTCGCCTATTTTAACGCGGTGGCGAAAACAGCCATTATACCATTTATACTAATATGAATAAATACCATAGGATTTGTAAAAGCTGCTTACCAATAATTTATGTACCGGTAAAACAATTATATGTGCAATAGTTCAACTTCAACTAGTTAAATGAAAAACCAATACTAGATATTTGACGTTTTTCCCCTATAATTGTATTCATTAAATCTATCAAAAGAATAAAAGAAACTTTATAAATATGCATTAGCTTATGACAAGATAATTGATTTGTACCATTATGTTGAAAATTTCATAGAAAATATTTATATGTGGAAAGAAACAAATTTTAGGTTATCGATTATTTAAATAAAATTATAGTTTAAAAACTAAAACCTCCCTATTATAAATGCCATTCGTACTGTCATCAGGTATGTAACTTGAGAGTAGAAATCGCTGCATCTTTTAGGCGCATCAATATTACATAGTTACATCCCGACTTAATAAAAGGAAGGTAAAAACGATCAGTCCAGCACCTTCGTCTTGACCTACAGGCTGTGTCGGAGCCACAGCCGCTAAACTTAAACGTAGAATACGTGATATTATTAAGGTCACATTCATGTTAAAAACGGTACATGGAATATTCGGTTTGATTGTATTGAATGGAATTTAATAAATCGATAATGAATTGCAAAATATTAAAATTTAGCAATAGAGAAGCTGATCCACATTAACTTCAATCATATGTACCATCAGCTTATAAATAGATATATGCCATGACGTATATCACTACATACTTCGATTAATTTTTATTTCCTTTCATACTGCAGAAACTTAATAAATAATTTGATTTTTCCTTTTTAAGCAGGGGGCATTCCTCCTTAATATTCTAAACCTTAAAAGGATATCTTACCACCTTCGTTTCTCGTCATATTTTAATATTTCATTTGACTTATGCATACTTTAATTAAACTCTAATTTTAAAACAGGTCTCAACCCGATTCAAAATATTTCAAACCAAAACAAATTAAATCTATTTTCAAATAAACTGATACCTCATTTAGTGCAATCGCATATAAAAATGGTCGAATTTAGGCGACTTTTCTTAAATGTGGGCTTGAATTTATATGTGTGTAGCTAAGGAGTTCATCTATATTTATTCAAAATCAATATACACAATCGCTCTTTAGCAAAAAATGGGGTATACAAGATATTTTAGGAAAGAGCGGTGCAACCCCCCATTTATATGATATATGCGTATCTCAAAAGCTACTTGACCGATCTCGGCCAAGTTTGGTATACACATTGTGCTTAGCCCTCTTAAATATCGCCTTGAATATTTTTGAAATCGGACAAAACCTATTCCTCTTAAAATATAGCCGGCATGGAGTTTTTGTTTTATTTTTTTTAATTACCGTTACGTTGGGGGAGCTCGTGGTTTTTGTCCGATTTCAAAAATTTTCAATATGGCGCTTAAGAAGCCTAAGTGCAAAAGATTGCTTTGCTAAAGAGCGATTGTATATATAAATTTTTAATAAATAATGATGAATCCCTTAGCCATACTGCTCAAAATATCTGAAATTCCGGTACATACACGCATATATGTAAATTCAAGGCCGTATTTAAGAAAAGTCGCCTAACTTCAAATTTTTTTTTTTAGTTCACTTTTATTTCAACATATTTTGATTAAAAGAAAAATACTGATAAAAAATAAGATTTTTCACAAAAACAGGGTTGAAATCTTGAAATTCCTGCCCGTATTTTGTTTGTAAGTCAAATATGAGTGGCATTGTGCTACTATGATAGCACGGCCGAGTAATCATAGCCCACTTATGTATAGTAGCCGAAAAAATTATAGCCGCACCAAATTTTGACAAGTTTTAAAATATTATTTTTGTTGTTATTTAATTTCGATTAGTTTTTTATAATCGTATCCCAATTTTATGAACACCCAAAATATTTTTCTTTATCCCAATCACGAATATGAATTTATTGAAATAAAACATTGCTGTATTGTACCAATCTTTTGACTACAAAAAAAAATTTTCCCATTTTTGTACCAATAGCCCAATATAAAAATTTACAAATCTGTACAAATGTACCGATCGAGTGACACTGCCTTAAAAATTTATGAAATTAAAAAAATCAAAAAATGTTCGATCGAATTTCGAGTTTTTTAATTAAATTCTGAGTATGGAGTTTGGTAGCCCACTGAATTCTAGTAGAATAAAGTACAAGTTTCAAATGGCTAAAAATTTTGACTGATTTTTTTAAATTTTTTTAAAAAGTTAGAAATTTGAACGAAAGTTTGTTGACTTTTTTTAATATTGCTCAAATGAGTAGTCCACTTGCAAACAGCGTTATGTGATTTTATAAAAATAAGCCATAAATTAAAAAAACGTCTACAACAACAAGTAATATCCACATTGTATATTACTCTTTATTATATGAAAATTTGGATAAAAAATTAATTTATACAAATTTAATATAGCGAGTTTTGGAAGAGTGACTTTTACATAGCTATCTTTTTTAGATTTTCGCGTTCTCTCTTCCATGAAGATTGGTCTGCTTCTTTTTTACAACGCCTTCCAGTCAGAACACCTATATCCCCCCGCTAAATACGGCCTTGAATGGCATTGTGAATATTCTTCGAAATTATAGAGAAAATGCTGACACACATATTTCTGATATATTTTCAAAAGTTGCCGATATCGCTAAGGAATTGGAGTTTAACATTTTCCTTCCTCGGAGAGCGAATAGACAAAATTTTCGGGCTAATTATCGTGCGTCTAACGCTGAAGATTATTATCGAAAGGCAATTTTATACCGCTATTGGATAATATTTTACTCGATCTCCGAGAAAGATTGCCGAAAGAGACATTCAACATTTTTGATTTGATACTATTACTTCCATCTAACATTGGGGAAAAAATAATGCTTTCGAATGCGTAAAATCGCTTGGAAAACGATACGAACTTTTCTTAGAAAAAGACGGTATCAGTTTGAAAGGAGAGTATAAAGTGTGGTTGGAACGATGGGCAAATAATGAAAGCGAAAAGCCATTCACAAAATCAGCAGCAGAAGTTCTTGATAAATGCGACGAATATGCTTTTCCATTGACTAAGAAACTTCGCCGCATTCTGGTCACACTTCCAGCTAGTAACGCTCCTTCCGAAAGAAATTTTTCAACCCTTCGCCGGTTAATAACATGGTTGCGTAGTACCATGAATGAAGAAAGACTGATAGGTCTGGCACTTTTACACGTATAGTTAGATATTGAAATTGACACTGAAAGGATAAAATAAAGATTCGCAAAAGGAAAGCGCAAAATTGAATTTTCAATTTAAAATATTACAATTAAAATTCTGAATATGTTGTTAAGTTACATAATTACATTCTTCATTTTACCAACATGTAAGCAAGTAATAAGTATTTATATGTATATATTGCATTAATAAACCTAAGGTATCTTTACATCTTGTGTTTTTTTTAAATAGTACATGTAATTGTTTTGTTAGACCTTGCACCAAATTCACAAAATGAAAAGTAATATTATATCACAAAACACGCTAGAATATAAACGTTTTTGCGTCAAAAAGTACGATAACGATTGGAAAAATGGCGCTAACTGGTTACAGTTCTCCGGTCCTGTACTTCTCCGCACGGTGGGCAGGAAGCAAAGATAGGTTGCATAAAAATGTCGACAAAAACTGAAAGCAGGGTTGTATTTGTTGATATTTTTAGGTTAAGAATCCCTTTGAATTGAAATCCTAGCTGCTCCTGTTTTAAAGATATCCACATTTTACATAGTTATGATAGGACCGACTTTTGCGAAAGAGAAAAACATCCTTGTGCATTAAATATTCAACAATGTATGTGTGAGTAAATGTGTGTATATATATTATGTGAAAATATAAGTTTATGTAAGTTTTTAGCCGGTTTCAATCGTTTCCAAGGCGCACCACGTAGAGGCAACTTACTTTGCACCTCTTTGTTCTTTTTTTGGTTTTATTTTTTTATATTTTTTTCTTGCTTTATTTTTTTATATTTGTTTTTTGTTTCCTTTTATTTATTTTTGTTGGCTTACCATATAATATAGTCACACATTTTAGTATTTAAATATTTTATTATTTAGTTAAGTTTTTATATATGCTGGAATGAAAATGTCATTACAGTTTTCTTCAGGCGACTCACAAAAGTTGGTTTATCAATCATATTTATTTTGAATCTATCCCAGAATTTAATGAATTCCCTACGAACTGACTTCCCGGCCTGCTCGGACCATAATCCTAAACCATCGTTATTCAAGAATGAAATAGATTGCTTTAAATGTTTAAGGATAAAATGGATTTTGACAGTTTGAGAAATTCCAGTACTTTTCAAAGCTGTGCGGAGTTCGTTAAGATTTTTATCAAAATTACTAAGATCCGCTTGTTTTGCGGAAAACCATGTATTCACGATTTTGCTCATGGCTTTGAACGAGGCAATATATTTGGTATTGTTTTTACTGAGAGTTTCTTCCATACAAACTATGTTCGACATTTTTTTGTATGTGGAAGACACTGTCAGCAAAAAATAAATAATTGCAAAAAATCAACGAAATTTTCTGGTAACTTCAGACTTGCACTTTACTAATTGGCTCAAAAGCTACATTTTAAACATTTTTCTAAAAGATCTGATTAGAAATTGTGATCAGATGAAAGTGTCTCCGAGCCAATAATTTTGTACGGCACGGTACTTATAAGTAATCTAGGTTTCACGAAAAAAAAAATAATAAATACAAGGTAACATTAAAATATCAGTCAATTGTTTCGTTGCTGTGAGCTTGTTTCAAAACTTCTGGCTTTTGCTATAATTGTAAAACTCTGTGCATGCCATTTTAACGTATTTAGGTACATACTTATATTAATCATCAACTATTGCTTATGCAAAATGTGCTACATTTAAAAAAAAAATCGCATATGAAAGAGCACCAACCCAACTCGTAATAATTTAAGTATACAAATTTTAGTATTTAGTATAAAAATATTCAATTGAAATACGCCAATAATAAAATGAAGCGCTTTGCACTTAACGGATGCTTTTTCATAATTAAGTTAAAAAAAAAATTTATTTAAATTCCATGCTGTCTTTAATGGGATTTGAACCCTGACGCTCTGGTAATTAGCAAATTGTGGCAAGCATCTTCGTGCACTCAGCTACAGCCAGACATGTAAATGTGCATTCAAATGTTCAGTTTGATTCAACACCACGTGTGCGTTGTATGAAAGTATTGTTTTTAAGTACGAACATTTCAAAACGATAATCAAATAAAAAATATTCATGTTTACTATGCGTTATTTCCCCGAGTAAATTCATAAAATTTTTCTTAATATTACAACGCGTTTTTTCTCTCAGCGTAGTCATTTTTAAGCAAAATTTGTGCAATCAAATCGAAAACCGGGACACTTAAATGAAACCCGGGACATTTTAAGGTTGGACCGGGACACCGGGACAAATAGTCTAAAACCGGGACATGTCCGGGAAAACCGGGACGTCTGGCAGCCCTACACATAAAGCGCATACTTTCATGCGATTTTCTTTATGATCGCATTTGTGTTCTGGATGTACAATAGTCATTATTTCCTGACAGAAGAGTATATAAATACCAAAATAAATCTCATACAAGCTTTGAATTTATTTACTTATTATGAGGAGTACCGTTGGCCTAAGTTAGAGCATTTTTATTTCTTGCACAAGCGCAGTGCGACTTGCCTGCGCTACTTGCTTATAGCAACAAACCTTTAATAAAAAATTACTACCGTATTATATAGCATACAATATTGTATACATACATACATATATTGCGATATTGAAAGTGTTTGTAATGAGAAAGTTCACGGTACAGAAAAGGGTAATTGTGGTGTTTTATCTAAGTTGTATACCGGTAGCGCCCAATAAATCTCGATCAATTATTCTTTCGGTAGGAAAAAATGAAAATGTTTCACATTGATTTGATCCGTTTTAGTGAGTTAAAAAAGGGGAACAGATTTGTATCAGATTTCTTTTCGTATAAATATGCTCTAATTATCGAGAAGTACGCCTTCCTCTTCCTCCTATCAGAAGTATATAAAATGTGGATATCTTTAAAACAGGAGCAGCTAGGATTCAATTTAAGCGGATTCTTAACCTTAAGATATCAACAAATACAACCCTGCTTTCAGATTTTGTCGACATTTTTATGCAACCTATCTTCGCTTCCTGCCCACCGTGTCCGATGTTTTGGACGATCGTCACATGGCCTGGGCGATAAATTCGTTCAAACCATTAAAGTCGCCGGGGACCGATGGCATCATACCTGCGAACCTACAAACGGCTCTGAAGGTGTCGTGCAATTGGTTTGGTATTTATGCGAACTACGTGAGGACAGGGTACATCCGCAAGGTTTGGAGGGTAGTCAGTTTTGCGTTCATCCCGAAGGCCGAAAAAGGCTCTCATGTTTCCCCTAGGGATTTATCAGACTCTTCGTTTTTGCTAAAAACGCTAGAGAAACTGAAAGACCTGTACATAAGAAATGCGATTCGTGTGACTGTCTTTCAAGAGCTCAATATGCTTATTGCAAGAAGAGGTCGGTGAATACCGCCCTGCACACATTGCTAAAGTGCTCAGAGGAAGCCTTCACGCATGAAGATTATGCAGTAGGGGCCTTCGATATCGAAGGAGCCTTTAACAATGTCACTCCAGAGGCAATAGTCAAGTATGTTCATAAGTCAAGTATATTCTTAATATAGAGGTTGAAACCAACTTAATAAGCTTATGTCGTAACAGAACTGTCGCGGCGGAGTGGGGGAGCGTCTGCACTCAGTGCAGAGCCAATAGGACCACTCCACAAGGTATTGCTCTCTATCCCCTGCTCTGGATTGCGATTGTAAACGAAGTTCTAGAGGAACTGGAAAAAGTGGGCTGTCGGGTGATCGCCTAAGTAGATGATGTAGAACTTTGGTTAAGGGACGATTTCTATACACCCTTTTTGATCTGGCTCAAGGTTACCTAACAAGGAGGGCAATCAACGGCGGCTGTCGTAGAAGCCTAACATTGAGGAAAGGGTAGGAAATGTGTCGGTTGCTATAGGGGAGCTATCGGTAAAAGGTGTGGTCTCTCGCCCAAATTAGTTCATTAACTCTAGGAAATCAGATTTATGCCTATATTGTTTCAAGGAGCCCTTGTCTGGTGAAACTCACTAGAGAAGGCTACACTTGTAAAACAGAACTTAGCGGAGCATTAGGAACCACACCTACACTGGCGCTTAACATACATACATATATTGAGCACGGTACCTGCGGATATTGCAGACAGAATTGTCGTAGCACGAACTGCTATTAGGCTAAGGGAAACCGGGTCCTTTTGTAAAATAAAAAAGGAAAAGAAAACGGTTCGTTGCTGCAGAAAATGTTTTTATTGGGCACTTTAAAATACGTTATCGCTCAAGGGCTAGTGATGGGGGTTCTGACAGGACATTGACATGAATAGGAATTTCGACTGATCCTTTCGTATCAGCTGTCAAGAGGAAGATGGAGTCAAAGATGGATCAAAGAAAAACTTTCCTTACTTTAAGGTAGAAAATTCTTCCGAATGAGTAAAAAATTCTCCCGAATGCGTAAATTTTCTTTGGAATGTGTAAAAACGTACACGAAAATATGGAACCGTGGATGTAATCTATAATTTTTAAGAAATGTTGGGCATGAAAAGTGCTGTTTCAATCTCATTTTTCTTCATTTTGATTGCTGTTTTTCTTCAATTAAGAGACGTATTTTTTTGGTGTAAGATGGAAGCATTATAGCTCGCACTTCTGAATAAACACTGAGCTCTCAGGGAACGAAATTAGCTGCATTCGAAATTTCTTAATCGGCTCGCGGCGTTAACTTAGCCCAACCTAATGTGTACTTCTTTGAGCTATGAAATAGTTGGTCACATTAGCTATAACCTAACTTACTTTGGAATTTATATGTAAAGCAAAATTATAACTACTCAAAAATTCGAAAATGTGGTAGATTTCAAACGTTGTGTGGTAGATGTGGTTTGCGTTCCAAAAAGTTGTAGATCTACCACAATGTGGTAGAAGTCCGATCGCTGATTCCAAACGAAAGGAAAAACCTTGAATTTGTTGTCAATGAAAACAAAAATATAATCATTCGAGCAGTTTTCGAGCATTTTGATAATAAAAAAAATTTCTAATTTTTCAGCAATTTTTTTGGTACCTTCTAGGACCAACTAAAAACTTATTATGGAAGATGCATCCAACAATAAAATTTAGTCCACACGAATATTGCGACATATTATTATTAACAATGCATTGCATTTTAAAAATAAGATGATTTATATTACTAATTGAATTTTTAACTATAAAATAAATTAAATATGCTTATTTATTTACTCTTATTTCTGTTGACTCTTCGTGGAAATAATAAGGTTTTTGTAACTAATTTATCTGCAGAGAAACCAATTTCACATAGTAAAGGAACATGTGATGGGGTGGGAGGGACGTTAAACAGATTAGCGACCAGAGCAAGCCTTCAACGGATACATATGTGCGTAATCTGACCCAACCACCAAAACAATTATTCTTATGGGAAAGCGAATCATTGCCGAGTATTGCTTGTCGGTTTGTAACTAACAAAGAATATGAATTGAATTTTAAAAACTAGAAAGTCGTTTCCAGCTTTGTTTAACTATTAAGGGTACTTTGCAGTTCCAGTACATGATTACTTTATGTACAGATAAATTAGTTCCAAAACCCTTAGGCATACATCTAGATAACCAACCGTTCAGCTATCGAAATACTAGAAATGCAGATCGATAGTACTTTTTACGCTGATTTCAATTGTATGTATACACTAGCAGACCCGGCGAACTTCGTCCCGCCCAAAATTTTTATATATTTTATTGAAACTTTTTGGTCCAACATTTTCACCAACAATTCACGTTTACGATTTTCTTTGGCACATTTGTCTGCTAAGATTAAGGTTTGGTGGTCATTTTCCGCTTTAAATAACCTAAGGAAAGTGTTATATCCGTTCTTGAAATTCTCCAGTTGTGCGGCATTTCATAGCACGGTTATTCGCAAAGCGAAATAAATTTTTTCCTCTTCACTCCCTGGCGGCAACAATGACCCGGTTCTATAGTGAATGTCCTAGAAGCTTTACAGTATAGTAGGTGGCAATTTCAAAATGGGTGCGAATCATTGTTCTACAGAAATGCAATATACATATACTTATTTTAGACGAAATACCTTAAAGGTTTGAATGCATAATAATATTGGAAAATCACATCCATTGGTCCAATTGCAGGAGCGTTCGATATACTCAATGGCGCAACAGGTCGATTTAATCTGACCTTCACGGCCCCTTTTCTCACTTGGCTATTTTTAGTAATAGCTCGACTTCAGCACCACTTGGCAGCACGCTCTTGCAATAGTATTGCATACATATTTAAAACATTAGCCAAATCGGATATAAATAAGATTTTTAGTAATAACTCAACTACAGCGCCAACTGTCGAATTAAATTGTGAAACTAAACCATCCAGAGACCCACTCAAATACACAAAAAGTTTCGTTAAAATCCGTACAACCATTTAGGAGGATTTCACTCACAAACACACCTACAGAATAATAAAAAAATTCATTCAAAGATAGCTAAAGGTCGGTACGTTTGTAGGCCTCACACCCCTTTTCAAATAACCCAAATTTTCTCCATGAGTATGGGCTTGATTTCAACTATATATATATATATCTCCATACGAAGTTCCAGTACTGTACCATGAATACTTTCAGAGATATGCAGTATAAAAATTCGATTTATATGGGAGGTGCCACGCCCCCCTTTCCAACAGCTGCCCTCTTTCTTCATGAGTATGCGATTGATTTCGTATATCTCCATACCAAGTTCCGGAACTCTACCATGAACACTTCCAAAGATAGGCAGTATGAAAAATTTGGTTTGTATGGAAGATGCCACGCCCCCTTTTCCAATAGTTCCAATTTTTCTCCAAGGGTATGCGATTGATTTCATATATCTCCATACCAATTTCCAAAACTCTACCATGCACACTTTCAGAGATATGTAGCATTAGAAATTCGGTTTGTATGGAAGATGCCACGCCCCCTTTTCCAATAGTTCCAATTTTTCTCCAAGAGTATGCAATTTATTTCGTACATCTCCATACAAAACTCTAGAACTTTACCAAAAAATTTCCAGAGATAAGCAGTATGAAAAATTCGGTTTGTATGGGAGATGTCACACCCCTTTTTACAATAGCTTAAATCTTTCTCCAAGGGTATGCGATTGATTTCGTATATCTCCATACCAATTTCCAAAACTCTACCATGCACACTTTCAGAGATATGTAGCATGAGAAATTCGGTTTGTATGGGAAGTGCCACGCACCCTTTACATATAGATTTTTTCAGCCTAAAACCATACTTGGGACACGTGCGGCAGGTGGCAGTTTAAAAAAAATCGGTTCAGCCGCTCTCGAGCCTTGCAAAAACTAACAAACGGCTTTCTAAATATATATTAGTTGAGATATATTATATATTATAATTATATTTTGACAGTATCCGTTGTTTCAGATTGGCGCAAAAAAATCTTGCCTAGTGACGAATTCGCCCCTTGATATGGTCGTTACTTAAAGCTATTTATATTCGAAATTGCATGAAAATTGGAAAACAGGAATCTATAAGCTTATCCAGGCAAAAAGCTACCTACGTACCGAATTTTAAGCAAATCGGACCATAAATACGATTTCTTCGAACAGATCGGTCCCTGGTCCACTTCTCGGACAAAATGGATCATATATGCTAATATATGCTAAAAAGCTACCTACGTACCGAATTTTAAGCAAATCGGACCGTAAATACGATTTTTTTCGAATAGATCAGTCCCTGGTGCACTTCTCGGAAAAGATGGACCATATATCCTAATATATGCTAAAAGACTACTTACGTACCGAATTTTAAGCAAATCGGACCATAAATGCGATTTTTTGGAGTAGATCGGTCCCTGGTCCACTTCTCGGAAAAAATTGATCACATATGCTAATACATGCTAAAAAGCTACCTGCGCACCGAATTTTAAGCAAATCGGACCGTAAATTCGATTTTTTCGAATAGATCGGTCCCTGGACCACTTCCCGGAAAAAATGGGGCATATATGCTAATATATGCTAAAAAGCTACTTACATACTAAATTTTAAGCACATCGGACCATAATAAGATTTTTTCGAATAGACCGTTTTTTAGCCTAAAACATGGTGGTTTCCGAATGCTATTTGTATAGAAAATTTCATGAAAATCGGACCAGCCGTTCGCGAGATTACCTGTTACAAAAAAAAGGGACTTCTCTTTATATAATTAGTATAGAGTATAGATATTATTTGGCGCAATTGAAAACTAAAGAAGATATGAGATGTTAAAATAAAATTTTTCGATATTTTAAAATACCTATATTTTCAAAACCACATAACCGATAAAAAGGTAAATAAACAGAATTAATTTATCTTTTAATTGATATATAAAATGTATATGCTTGTTTATATATTTAAGCCAAAAATATAAAAAAAAATAAATAAATCATAATTTTTTTATAAAATAAACTTTTTTGGAAAAAAAATCATTACAAATGCTAAAGAAATGTATAATATTTAGAAAGTGCAAGCTCTTACCTTTAATCAATGCCCTGCCTTCCGCGCTAGCAGGGAAGAATTCTTTTCCTCTAGCCCTTCCAAACTTCTCAAAGAACCGACAACAGATAATATAAGCAAAATATAAAAGTTTATTTCCAAAGCTCAGTTAAAGCATCTTATCTAAAATAGAGAATTACTTTCGAAATAAGTATGTATATACACATTACCGTACTGTATAAAAACATTAACACAACATACATACACACATACATACATACATAGATTACAATTTCTAGATTAATATTAGCCCACAGCCGAAGGCCCTGTAGCTGGTGCTGTTATATTTTTTAGGTAGTATAATTATTCATAGTTATATTCCTACTTACTTTTAAAAAATAAATACGTTTAATTTGGTATACATATTTTATTATGATTTGCTTTTGACTTTTGGGAACTCAGTGATAATAAAAAATATAAATGCATTTAGGTATGTGCAAATGGTTATAAAACAAGGCGAGTTAACGGAATTTTTTTGAAAGTGTACCATTTCTGCTGGAAGTGGAAAAATTGTAGTGCCTGTTTTATATGTACATATATTCTATTCGTTTGTGTTCTGGCGGATAAAACAAAACGTTCTTTGGATATTAAAATAATAAAGATGACTACTTCTAATTTGTTTAAAATAAGTAAAATGTTTGAAAGCGAGGACGGACTTAAAATTAGTGTGAATGTGCTCGAGCAATTGCAGGAATGGAATTTAAATCCTCGTGAGAGCAATATTTATGCGCTCGGGGCCATCCGCTAAAATTGGTAGAGTGTACTGCATTATTTGATGAATCCGTTTGGAGGTAAGTTTATTGTGCCTCTATTAAATTGTAATACATGAAAATTTTGTGTGCAGGTGCCGCAAAATTTCGAAGTTTGGAAAGAAAGTGCGAACGTGCAATAAGCAAATTTCGATAAGAAAAAACACTTTCTTTGATAAGTCGAGGCTATCTATGGTAAAGCTCATTGATTTTTCGTAATGTGACACAAACCTTTATAATGGAAGAGTTAAGTAGTAGTTAAGTTAATTTTTACACTGCGGCAAACTGCGGAAACAAACTATGTATGTGTGTGTGCTGCTATTGAGAAAATTCGGTAATAACTCGGATTTAAAAAAATATAACGAAATTCCGTTGATAGCATTGAAAAGGTCGGAAAGTGGAATAGGACGGTATATAGTATTGAAAATATTGGATAATTTTTGGGAATAGTTGGACAATTTGAAAATTGATATTCATGATTTTGTAAATTTTTGGTTGCAGATTCTATTTTCTATTAATTTAGATTGTTTGGTAAGATAAAAATATCAACATATTTGAGTTCCTGGCAAAAAACTACCCCTAGAAACCTGGGGATTTTTTCGAAATAGCCCCAAATAGCTTCCAATTACACACATTTTGAGTTCAAAGACGATAATAGATTTATGTCAAAAAGTTTGGACGTTCAAATACGATTCGCTAATCCGATATTCAGGATATTGGGGGAGTCTTTGAAAAAATGTATGTGGACATCGAAGTGTCCAGATTTGGCGCTTTTGCGCCGATTTGGCGATTTTTTTTTTTGATATTTGTGCGTAAAAATTTTGGAAATCGCCATTGGCGATTGTTTCCCTTCAAATAAATTTTTTTTTCAATTATAAATATATAAAAAAACTTAGTTTTCCACGATAATTTTACAGAAGAGGCTAATGAACTGCGTGATAAACTTGACTTAAAAATCATATTAAAAGACTGTCAAAAATGTTTAATCACCCTAAATACTTTTAAAAAAGCTTTGATTTTGTCACCAGAAAAGTGTGTGAATCACAAGAGGGCGAGTTTCAGGGACCAGAATATTTAAATCTTTTAACTTTTCCATGGAATAACTTTTCTTAGGACCATTCCATGCGACTCTGAAGAATTTTGGATAATTGCTTACGGATTGAAAAGCGCAACAGGAAATAAAATGTTTGGAAATATAAGTAAATTCATATTATTAGCCTTGCCGCACTCACATGCTTTGTTGAGCGTGTTTTTTCTGTATGCATTCAACAAAAAATAAGATTCGAAATAGGATGAGGTTGGAAAGCCTTAATTCAATACTTCGAATAAAGTGTTATATTTAGGCTAATAGTTTCTGCTGCAACAGTATGTTATCAAGGTTGAATAGCTCAATATATGATAACAACAGAAATGTAAATCACTCAAACACTATAGGTGATTTTGAAGAAATTGTGGAAATAGCTGATCTCGCTTTATTATAGGTTATTATTTATTTTATAGCGCCAAGCTCTTAAAACCGGATTATGCGATTAATCAATTAATATTAGTTATAATAGATTTAATAATTACGCGGTCCTATTGCAAAATGTGTTGAAACAAATATTTCTAAAAATTATGCGTATTTAAAAAAAAAATTGTTTGTACATCACTATTATATAAGTGATTTGTGTTATTTATTATTACCCTCTGAAGGTATTATATTTGATTTTGGTTTTAAAACCTATATTAAAACAAGATCTCATTTTTAAAATAAAAGATTTGTTAAATCGATTTCATAAATTTTATAAAAAAAAATTGGCGATTTTGCACGATTTTTTTCCAGATTTTGCTCTTTTTTTGAATTTTTTTACAATCTGGATACCCTGGTGGACATGTAGAGCAACTCATTTCTCTATCAATATCATGAAAAGATGAAAAATAAAATTTTTCCCCCGCAAGCATATTCTGAGCGTTCAGAATATACATATGAGGCCGAAAGAAGTCCTAGGTAGGTAAGAAATATTAGTTTCAAAAACAACAACATTGTTTACTCTTATATAGTAGGAGATCCCACAAAGGCACGACCTTCACCCATCTGTTTAATGAATGAAATCTACTTTGTATGAAATTTAGCGTGTTAATAAATATTTCGCGAGTGGGTTGGCTGAAAAAATCCTGACCAGGATATTTTTAATTAAATATTCAAAAATTGATTTTTTTCATTTTGCACTCATTTGTTTGATGAACTAATGATATACCAATCGAAATTATTAAGTCTATAGAATGTGAAAAAATGGGTTGTCTATTTTTTCCTGGCCTACCCATCGAGTTGGCAGGTATAAACAGGTAAGTAATACTAATAATTATCACTCATCTGTTTAATGAATAAATCTTGTATCAAAATAACGAAAATTTTATTGCGAACACGAGGATATACGGTTGTCTGCGAAAAGTCTGGTCGAAATTCCGGTTGGTGAGCTTTTTATGATAAGCTATACACATTGATCTTAGTATCGAAGCCCAACTTTAATTTAATTAAAATTGGCACAGCACTGACTTAAATGTCAAAATTTACTTTGAAAAGTTTTTAACATCGTTGCTTCTTCCTTAAGCGCTGTAGCAAGAAAGTTTTCTTAACTAGCGGAATAAGTGCATAATTTGTAATTTTTAATCAAAGAGGATTTAATAACCGAGTTTACCTGAAATCCTTATCTATTATTTATACGGTAGCTCTGTGGAAGAAGTTATGTGATGGTGGAAATGTAATTCGCATATTATTTGTTTGTGAAATAAAAAAAAAAATATTTATTGACGTGTTAGTTATTGTAAAAATAACTAAAAAAGTAAAATGGTTAAGAAGTACTTTTTGTGTGAATCGAACGACTCCGTAAATGATTTTAATGATGAAAAGTTTAAAAATTGTTCATTGGAATTGGCTTTTCGCAAAATAAAGAACTTCAAATACAATGATATTGAGCTAACCAATGCGCCACTCAGTTTTGTTGGTTACCATACACCGTGTTACAAAAAAGTGACTGCCTTGGGTAAAAAGTATATTGAAGAATTTGAAAATTTTAATACAACGAATACAGTAAGTATATAAGAAATGAATCTAAGTTATCTATATCAAATAAAACACCTCTTCGAGGTAAAATTTTCGAGTGACGAAAGCTGAACTAGAAACACAAAATTTATGATATCAATTTCGTGACGAAAATTATACGCTTTTTTTAACTGCCTTTGAAACGTAGTGAAAATATTTTTAATTCATACGAATCGTTGCAAAAGTTATGTTTTTTATTTTGTGTTTCTAGCAGTAGACGGAATTTCGAATAAATAATAAACGATTTTCCGTACGTTTCAAAGGCAGTTAAAAAATGCGTATAATTTTCGTCACGAAATTGATATCATAAATTTTGTGTTTCTAGTTCAGCTTTCGTCACTCGAAAATTTTACCTCAAAGAGGTGTTTTATTTGATATCAATTATTTTGGGGTGGCAAATTTAAAATCGACGAAAATACAAACAATAATTTAAATGTTTTATTTTCCCAAACAAATTGCTTAAAATATTATATAAATCTAAATTATGTATCCAAATCGGTGTGTCCATTGAAACATATAATTTTTCAAATACGGAATAAAGCGAAAAAGAATGGTCATATCCTTTGTATTCGAAAAAATTATGAGACATGATAAAAACTTATCAACTTGGTACCAACTTGGGTACAATAAACAACTGTATTCGTCTGATTGTCTCGTAGATTATTTTTGTTAGGATTTCTACCGGGTGTGGGGCGCACACTTGTTCTTTTTTAAGAAGTTCACTTCTATCACGTGTACGCACGATGTCCTTGAACCAGATCCAACTGAATCGGTCTGGAACGATGGAATTTCCAATTAGACTTATTTAAGGGGGCGTTCCGAAGTCATAATATGTAAAGTTTGAAATCGTAGCAAGTGCCGATTTCAAAAACTGCCAATTTTTCGACCTTAAGTCGAAATTGGGGTATTTGTCACAGAAAAAAAAACAGCATCACATTTTCATTATTTGTCATTATGTTTCTTTATTGAAAGAGGAAGCACATGCGTTTGAGACAAAAACCGTTAAATAATTAAAACGCATCTAACAACAACAGTTTAGGGAGTGCACTATACAACTCAGTTACACTCTAAACAATTTTTGTTTAAATTTGCGCATATTAAGATAGGTAACCAGTTTCCTCTCTTAGAGAATGCAAATTTAGACACTGCTTGCTTAGTTTTACTTATCATATGTGTGGCGTAGAACAAATTTCAAATTTGTTTTTTGAGTTTTAAACATTTATTGTTCACATTTTCACAGTTTACACATAAAATGTTTAAAATTTCCTCTAAAAAATTTTCGTTTAAATTTACGCATATAAAGAGAGGTAACCAGTTTCCTCTCCTAGTGTGTGCAAAATTAAACACTGTCTGTTTACTTTTACATATTAAATTTGTCACGTAGCGCACACAAGGGGTGGGTTTTGGGGCTAAATTTATTATGATATAAGAAATTTTGATAGAAAAAATTTTCTTTTCCATTTCTTGTGCGTCATTTTGTAAGAATTTTTCTTTTTTCTTGAGAGCTCTTTAAAGTTTAACTGCGAATGAAAACATTGTCCTAAAAATATGCAATGCATACTCACTTACTGTTACTTTTTACACATTATAACCTAAAAAAGTTTACTACTGATATGTACTTAATAAGCATTCGAAGATTTAATTTGCTAGCTTCGAATTCGTTCCACCAAAATGAGCTACATGATAAAAATACAAGTTCAGTTAAATTTTCGTTATTCGAAGTATTAAAATGAGAAACTAGAAATCGACGAAAATGAATAAAAAAGTGTAAAAATTTCGTGAAAATATTTAATTTATTTATATCAAAATTATTTTGTGAAATTTTGTATTACTTTTGAAAGTTGAGTGCATCTTTAACCGTTAATTTTTTCAGGATTTAATGATCGGATATAAACCAAATTACGGGACGACCCTTAAGGTACCATCTTTCCGATAAAAAAATAATTATTGGAATCGGTTCACGCGGTGCAAAGTTATGCGGTGTAATAAATAAAAGAAGTAAAAATACTCCGAAGAATTGAGAACCTCCCCTTTTTTGAAGCCAGTTAAAAATGTCTGAGTTCTTTGTAAATTTTATGTAAATAAAATGTAATTGATGATACTTTAAAAAGTTTATTTATTTATTTCATACTGTAAATAAAACTATCATAAATGTATTTTAAAGAGCGATTTTTCAGTATTTGCGGATGATATATATTTAGAAGTATAAACCCTTAACCCCCAAAAATATATTCCTGCGTGCGCCCCTGGCACTTAATATTTATTATTTGTATAAAATATATTTTTACTTTCAAAATATTTGTAATTTTAAACATTTCATGTGTATATTTTAAACAACTCATGTTTAATATCAAATCTTGAACATCTTGTGCGTATACTTGAACAGATTCTGGTTGAAAAATAAACACTTTTCTGTAGTAGTTTTACATGCACTTTTTAGAGTGTAGTGTTATTTAAGAAAAATAATAATAATAATAATAATAGATTGGCGCTTACACATATGTTAGTGTTTGGCCGAGCTTCTCCTCCGACTTGTGGCGTGCGCCTTGATGTTATCACACAAAGCGGAGGGACCTACAGTTTTACGCCGACTCCGAACGGCGATTGTATTTTTATGAGAAGCTGTTTTTCATGGCAGAAATACACTCGGAGGTTTGGCATTGCCTGCCGAGGGACGACCGCTGTTAAGAAAAACCTTTTTCTATAATTTTTGGGATGTTGCTTTGACCAGGGCTTGAACGCAGGTGCTGATGTGTGAAAGCGCGCACTGCTTACCACTATACCACAGCGGCCGAAAAATAAACAGTTATTACTCTATACTTTAATATAAGAATAAGAATAAAGATTCCTTGGATATACGAGGTACTCCTCGTACAATCAGAACTTGCAAAAAAAAATTATCAAGCTTGGTGCAAAGCTGGATCAGTTGCAAAAAACGCGAATAATTTTAACAATTGTACAAATGAACCGATGTTAACGGGAGAAGATGAAACAAAACTACTGGACATCATTACACCATCGGAACTGCATTTAATGTTAGGTGTTGTTAATACTTTGGAAGACAAAATGGAAAGTGAATTTGATGCAGAAACAAAATTATGGATAAAAAAAATTGGGTATTTCTCGGTGGATTGGGTTTTAATGGCAATGGGTGTAAAATCATTCTTGATAAAATTGATGTTCTTCGAAATTTTCGTTGTTTACGTTTATTACCTATGTAGACACGCTTAAAAAATTTAATAATGTCGTAAAAATTTGTTTTGGTAATGATCTTGAAAGAGGATTTGAGAAACAAATCGAAGAGTTCAAAATGAGTTATCTGAGCTTAGATGTACGCGTGACTCCAAAAGTTCACGCTGCTTTTTTCACATTATTGATTTTTGTTTAAAATATAACACAGGTTTAGGCTTCTATAGTAAACAATCAATGGAATCCGTACATTTTGATTTCTTGCAAACATGGTCCAGATACAAAGTATCCCCAGAAAAATCAACACGCGCTAAATACTTACTTAATGCTGTATGCGACTTTAATTGTAAACATATATAATTAGTAAAGAAAAATTTGTAAACACAAATAAAATCATATAATGATATAAACTTCTATTATCCGGAATTTTGGTGTGTGTTTGTGGTTGTGCGTATATGTGTAATAATTAATATACACATATTAGTATATATGTATGCAATATAGAGGTAAATATGTATATAATCAGTTATCTACAACCTTATCTATATGACAAATATTAAAATTTCGGCTTACAATCGCAAAAGTGACCGTTTTTGAAATCGGCACTTGCTACGATTTCAAACTTTGCATATTCTGACTTGGGAACGTCCCCTTAAATAAGTCTAATTGGAAATTCTATCGTTTCAGATTGATTCAGTTGGATCTAGTTCAAGGACACCGTGTACGGTGTTTCACTCGTGCTATTAAACTAATGCTATTTTCTCAAGTAGTTTTACTCAGTGGCAATTTATACATATGTAGTATTTAAGTAGTAGCGGCATATTAGGTGAACTAAATGCATTCATACATACATATTTATGTACAACTGTAGGTAATATTATAAGCGTCTTGCCAGGTAGGTTAAGTGCGGGTGATACACCCATGTAGCATAGTTAAATACTGTGCACATACCTGCAATTAAAATGGGAAAAAATGTTACAATTTCGGCATATGACTGAAAAAAACTCTTAAATACACACCAATTGTGGTTTCCAAGGCATGTACGAATGATTAGCACAGCTGCATCCTTCAACTTGTCAACTCGCGGGAAATTCCCCGATCTGCAGGGAATTTTGGTTTAAGTGGCTATCGGGGAATGGGCATTTTTTCGGGGAACTGGGTATATCATTTTTATATCTTAAAGTAACCAAATTAGACGGATAACCATTTGACCCTTTTTAGAGCGACATTTTTTCAATTTGAATCCCAATATCTCCACAACAAGAGTTTTCCCAGATATAAGCTATATACCGGATGAAAGCTAAGGTTTTGGGATAGACTTGGGGAAACCTATAATAAAATCGACTGACCAGTTGTTGAGAAAATGCCCGAAATCTATATTTTCAGCAACCCGATTTTTAGTTTTCAGGCGATAACGTTATGACATATTTATATTTTATAAACACAAAATATAGAGCTAGATAGCTTGTTTGAAGACCCTTTTACTGATATCCTCATCAATTACATGGACTGAGTAGTACGGCCTCAGTGGTAGTTTAAAAAATTGCCTTTTTCCGAATTTCAGGCAGCAGCCACGCCCATAAAGGCATACGAATCAAATCATCCTGGAACAAAACCTTCTTAGTTTTTTTTGTACTTTAATTCCAGAAAGTTTGAAAAAAAATTAAATGAAGGTACGTACAGACGCCACATACATACCAAAGCATCTCGTAGTGGAGACACGAACCAAAACACATTTACATCTATATCTTTCCAACTACTAGCCGGAACTTAATATATAAGGTCTCGTTTGAAAGGTATTGGCCTATAGAATAACACTAAATATGTTGGGTGTACCCACATGCCCCCTTAAACCGGCAAAAACAAAAAAACTTTTTTTTTCGCAATACTTTAGCCTGATTTTTAAGAATCCGGTTAATCGTTTATGAAGCTTGAATACATTTTCTGGACATAATCTGCAAGACGTTTCCAACGATATCCCAAACATATCGATTGGACGTGTATATATAAGCGAGTCATTTCAGCATGCTACTGTGGCTGCTTTCGTCACTCGCGCGCACTGCCGTGCGCTGTGATATAAATACGCCACAAGAAAATTTTGCAATCCCTTTTTTGAAGGCACCGTTCGCTCAATTTCAATGAAAGATACCCCCCTTTAAAGGACATAACTTCCTCTAATCCAGAAATGTTAATCTCGATACAAAGGGGCGTGGCATCTGACATATATGTAGACTAAAATGTGAAAGTAACTATATCTCTAAAACCAATTATGCTGGGGAACTGAAACTTAGCAAAGATGCATAGATTGTAAATACCCTACTTACGGTGAAAAATGGTAGGTACTAGGAAAGTGGGCGTGACACTTCTTATACAAACTGAATTTCTTATATCGCTTATCTCTGGAACCGACTATGTCAACGTCCTGAAATTTGACACAGCAACATATGTTGTTAATACCATACTTACGGCGAAAACTGGTGAATAATGGAAAAGGGGGAGTGGCACCGCCCATACAATCTGAAATTCTGCTATCGCTTTTCCCTGGAACCGCTTATGCTAACGTCCTGAAATTAGACACAGCAACATATGCTATCAATTCCGTACTTACGGTAAAAAGTGGAAGATAATGGAAAAGGGGCCGTGGCACCGCCCCATACCACCAGAAATTCTCATATCGCTTATCTCTGGAACCGCTTATGCTAACGTCCTGAAATTCGACACAGGCACATATGCTATCAACGCCGTAATTACGGCCAAAAATGGTAGATTTTAAAAAGGGGGCGTGGCACCTCCCATACAACCTGAAATTCTCATATTGCTTATCTCTGGAACCGCTTATGCTAACGTCCTGAAATTTGACACAACCACATATGCTATTATTACCGTACTTACGGCGAAAATTGGTAGATTTTGGAAAAGGGGGCGTGGCACCGCCCAAACAAACTGAAATTCTCATATCGCTCATCTCTGGAACCGCTTATGCTGACGTCCTGAAATTCGACACAGCCACATATGCCACCAATACTGTACTTACGGCGAAAAGCGGTAGATATTAAAAAAGGGGGCGAGACACCTCCCATACAAGCTGAACTTCGCATTTCGCTTATCTGTGTAACCGCTTATGCTAACGTTATGAACTTTGACACAGCGTCATATGTTATCATTACCGAACTTATGGCGAAAATTGGAGTGTATTCGAAAGGGGGATGAGGCACCTCGCATACAGAATGCAATTTCCATATCGCTTATATCTGGAACTGCTTAACATAGATATGGTAATGGAATTTGATACACCTTCATCTATATACCTTTAAAATGACAAAAATAACTCAATTGGGCACCATTTCCTACCAGATTTCTAAATCGCATTGAATGATTGTTATTTTGTGTAATGATTTTTGAAAGGATCAGTGTGTTTGTCTTCCGTTAGGTGGCGCAGGGATTGAGAGTAGAGATGGGCATGGGACCAAATATTAAGTCCCAATCCCGCCCATCCCGAAATTAAATTTTTAACTTCCAAACCCACTCATCCCGACGTTTTTCAGAATTGTACCGCGGACCCGGCGGCTTGGAAATCTATCTCTGAAAAAATTCACATGTATTTCAAATTAATTTTAAATAAAAACAAGTAAGAAAGTCTACGGCCAAAAATGGTAGATTTTAGAAAAGGGGGCGTGGCACCGCCCATACAAACTGAATTTCTCATATCGCTCATCTCTGGAGCCGCTTATGCTAACGTCCTTAAATTTGACACAGCAACATATGCTATTATTACTGTACTTACGGCGAAAAGTGGTAGATTTTGGAAAAGGGGGCCTGGCACCGCCCAAACAAACTGAAATTCTCATATCGCTCATCTCTGAAACTGCTAATGCTAACGTCCTGGAATTTGACTCAGCCACATATGCTATCAATATCGTACTTACGGCGAAAAGTGGTAGATCTTGAAAAAGGGGGCGTGGCACCTCCCATACAACCTGAAATTCTCATATTGCTTATCTCTGGAACCGCTTATGCTAACGTCCTGAAATTTGACACAGCCACATATGCCACCAATACTGTACTTACGGCGAAAAGCGGTAGATATTAAAAAAGGGGGCGAGGCACCTCCCATACAAGCTGAACTTCGCATTTCGCTTATCTGTGTAACTGCTTATGCTAACGTTATGAACTTTGGCACAGCTTCATATGTTATCATTACCGAACTTATGGCGAAAATTGGAGTGTATTCGAAAGAGGATGAGGCACCTCGCATACAGAATGCAATTTCCATATCGCTTATATCTGGAGCTGCTTATCATAGATATGGTAATGGAATTCATCTATATACCTTTAAAATGACAAAAATAATTCAATTGGGCGCCATTTCCTACCAGATTTCTAAATCGCATTGAATGACTGTTATTTTGTGTAATGATTTTTGAAAGGGTCAGTGTGTTTGTCTTCCATTAGGTGGCGCAGGGATTGAGAGTAGAGATGGGCATGGGACCAAATATTAAGTCCCAATTCCGCCCATCCCGAAATTCAATTTTTAACTTCCGAACCCGCTCATCCCGACGTTTTTCAGAATTGTACCGCGGACCCGGCGGCTTGGAAATCTATCTCTGAAAAAATTCACATGTATTTCAAATTAATTTTAAATAAAAACAAGTAAGAAAGTCTAAGTTCTGGCGGAGCCGAACATTAAATACCCGGCGCAAATATTAAATATATGATTTACACCTTTCCGAAAGCTACCGCTACCCCGTCTTAGGTGTATCAAATTTGAGTAAATTAGCTTCCTTAAATTTCGAAATATTGAAGTTTCAAGCATTTCTCAAATTTACCGTTATATGAAAAGCGGCCGTAATTTTAGTCCGATTTCAATAATTTTCAACTTTTTGCTTTTATGTGACAAGCGCAAAAAAAACCGAGTTTGGTACAAATTGGTATAACGGTTACTGCGACACATATATGTGAGCATAAGTGGGCGGTGCCACGCCAATTTTCCAAAATTTTATCATTAACGTATTTATTGGTAAAGAATTGTTGCAAGCATCAATTTTGAATAAATTAGCTTTAATATTTACTGATTTATCGAAGATTTTGTATTTCTCTAAATTACCGTTATATGGGATGTGGGCGTGGTTATTGTCCGATTTTATAAATTTTCGGCCATTTGGTATGCTGTACTAAGGCCAATAACTGTGCCAAGTTTGGAAGAAATTGGTGCAGCGGTTACTGAGATATACACATGTAACCATAAATGGGCGTGGCCACGCCCATTTTCTAAAAATTTGTAATATTCTTATTTTTGAAATTATTGTAAACATCAATTTTGAGTGAATTGTCTTCAGTAGTTACTAAAATATTGCAGTTTTCGTATTTCTGGAAATTACCGTTACATGGGAAGTGGGCGTGGGTTCAGTCCGATTTCGCCCATTTTCAATACCAACCTACCTTGGACAAATGGAAACCTACGTACCAAATTTCGTTGAGATATCTAAATTTTTTCTCGAGTTATCGTGTACACGGACGGACGGACAGACGGACAGACGGACGGACAGACAGACATGGCTTAATCGATTTCTCTATTCATTCTGATCATTTATGTATACAATTGTCTATATCTATCTCGATTCGTTTTGGTTGTTACAAACAACCGTTATGTGAACAACATTAATATACCCTTGTGCACAAGTGCGCTCGGTTATAAAAATTTTATGAAAGATCTGAGATCCTCCAATTATTTTGTTTTGCTTTGCTGTTCGTTTTCGTCTCAATAAAACATAAAAAGTGAAAAAGTGCATATTTTATACAAATTTTTGATGGAAGATTTTCTGAATTTGCGGAAGTTGCGGTTTCATCGGGAGTATCGGGAAAGGATTTTGATCCCGTTCCGTCCGTTAAATTTTTGCAGACCTTCCCGATACCGCCCATCTTGAATCAGTACCGTGGGTCCCGATATTCCGTGCCCATCTCTAATTGAGAGCTATCCTTAAAATTTATGGTCAGATTTGCTTCATCTTTAGAACACTGTAACGGACTTTCCTGAGTGCTGGGCGTAGCTCTCGGTTGTCCAGAGTCCTGTAAGGAGTGAACACCCTATCTCCTCGTGAAATTAGAACACACTCGCTTCTC
>NW_023458555.1:66458206-66500818 GCF_013731165.1 Rhagoletis pomonella | reverse complement strand
GAGTGAACACCCTATCTCCTCGTGAAATTAGAACACACTCGCTTCTCGTTTATAGCCTCTTTATTTGCTGTACTCTCGCTATATCCACTCTCTAAAGTATAGAACTAGAGTAGGTTTAAACCCTACAGCTAGCACCAGTCTCAGTGGTTAAAGCCCACTTCGAATATACAATAATAGTCTCGGAGGTTGATCCCTCTTCCACTACCCGTGTGACCCACGTTGCGACGCGTGCCACGTATGCCTAGCTAATGACCAATGCTCGTTAGCACTGCTCCTTTTATACCATGTTTGTCCATCCGCAGACAGTTATCCTCATTACAATTGTTTGTGCTTTATACATTTTATGTAGGTATTGTATGTTGTAGGTATTTCTTATACTGTGCATACAAAGTAATAATTCAAAATATATTAGTGGACACATACATACGTACTAGTATAATCCGAATAGATGCAATTCAATAAGCTTATGTACATACATACGCATATATATAATAATTCAAAACATAAGTGTACATATATATATATTTGTACATGTGTGTATACAATTTCAAATCAACAATTCAGGGTAAATAGTACAAAGGATATATATGTATGTGTATATAAAGTTGTTGTGGGGCCCAGGGCCACAGGATCCGGGGTCCTCACAACACATAATAGCAACATAAAATTTGGTGCAATTCGGTAGCCCAATCATGTGATGCAAAAATATTGGGCTTTAGGCCCAATCCTGACAAAAACCCGTGTAAAACCGCCGTTAGAGAAGGAAATATTATATTTTGTTTTACACCTTCGAGGTACAGTCTGGATTGGTATTTGTTTAACATAATAGTCAGTGACGAATCCTTAGGCATCTCTTTTATACATACATACAAATACATACATATGTATATTTTTTGTAAATGAAAATTCAAGATCCTTTATCGGTATAATTTCGACAGCTACTAAGAAATTTGGTTTTAAGTTTTCCTATAAATTCGCTATAAATTTTAGTGGTGGACTTCAAAATCATCATTAGCATAAAGGAGTCAATATTGGTGATAAGCAAAATTTAAAAGTGTATGAAAAAATGTCGATTTTCGACAACTGGGCGATACTAGTTATTATAAATATGTCTTATACATTTTATTTCTAATGAAGTAACGAAAGTAAAGACTTTAGAATTTAAAATGGTTTTGGATTTCTTTAGCTAAATAATGGGCAAGGCCGAGGTCGAAAAGAGCCACATGTTCATTCTAAATGCTAAATGCCACAAAAAAAAACAACAATAACAAAATTTTTACTTTTAAATAAAATTATTATTGGAAAAGAAAAACGTTAATTTTATGGTTATACTAATGTAAGTAAGATAGATCTTAAAGAAAATTCAAAAGATCTCTTTGACCAAATTTTCAAAATCTGGTTTTATGTCAGTTAAAGCCGTTTGTAACAGTTCTGTTAAATGTTGGTTTGTAAATAGGTTCGTTCGTTTAAAATCTCTAGTTAAAAAGTCCCCTGTCAGACACGTCTTGCTTTCAAGTCTGCTCGTTCGTTGGTGAAGGAGGTGTGAAGAGAGGGGAAGAGTACAGATACCTCCGTACCGTCAATTCGTTTCAAGTTTTCTTGTTCTCTTTTGATCTTTTCGTTGCTTCCCGTTTAAAGAACCAAGTAGTTGAATTCAGTAAAACTTGATGCGTGCGGAAGCAAAGAAAAAACACAAAAGAGAATGCGATAAAAATTGCTTTCAAGACTTGACGTGTCTGAAAGGGGACAAATGTTCAACCGCAAAATTCTGGCGAATGTCATCTGTTCTCTCACAAGAGAAAAATATCCAAAATGGTACACTAACAAAAAATTTACAGAAACTTACAAGTTAGACGAACAACTTTTAAAAATTTTGTTTACATCAGTGTGACCACTTTGTGAGAAATTGCTCAAAACGTGAGGAATTTCTGATGCGCTTTAGTATTTTTTGAGGAGTTTTTGAGGAACTTTCTCTCGATATATTTGCAGATAAGAAATGCAATCATGTTTTACAAACACACAGCTGTTACCGTGGAAATACAATTCCGGCTGACGGCGAACTCACCACAGCGAAATTCCCGCTATCAAAATTAGAACACCCGCCGGCGCACAGTGGTTCGGATCGCAAATCTAGCTGGACGAAACTATTTAAACAAATACTCGTTGATGGATCTTTACACCACTTCTTACCTAGGGGATTTTTGAGTCGCTGATTACGAATCTGAAGTCACTTATCAAAAATTCAAAATGGCGGATCCAATATGGCGGACGAAAATTTAAAAAAATCGGTAGATTTCTATGAAACTAGGTATCTGGTGGTTTTCTGGGTCGCTGATTACATATCTAAAGTCATTTATCAAAAATTCAAAATGGCGGATCCAATATGGCGGACGAAAATTTAAAAAAATCGGTAGATTTCTATGTAACTGGGTACTATTTGTCTTAACTCTTTCATAACCAAAGGTTTTATAACTCCAAGTATATTTCTGTTTTAACACACAACCCCTCCCCCCCCCTCTTCCCGCGGATCCGCCACTGATCTTATATTTATATTCAGATACATTCCAGTTAATAATTACTTTTGAATTTTGAGATTTGACATACTTTACTTTTCCTACTCTTTAATTTATTTTTTTAATTAATCAAAACGACGATTTTTCAGAATAAATTTGCTTATACCAATGTGGACATAAATTGCGTTATGACCTCTGAATTTATAGCGGAATAAGTGTAATTTTTTGTTTATAAAGTAAATTTGCAATTATACAAATATTTGTGAGTGCAATTAGCAATCTATTTGAATGTATTATCAGGAATGTATTCCAAGTACCATTAAGTATTTTAAAAACAAAAAAAATTTTGACTTTCGTCCAGCTAGATCTGCTATCCGAACCACTGTGCGGCGTATGAAATTGAACACAGCCAAAGCGAAATACGAAGTGTGCTCCGCGGCGTTTCCTGGCGATAGATTTATTTCTATCGCTCTGCTGGGCAATGGCGGGAGTGCATGCCAAAGGTGGCCGTATGTTTTTTTACTTTTAAAGATTTAGAAGAAAACAACACGTAACACGAATTATTTTTGATGGTTGAAAAATACAGTGATCGATTCGTTAAATCTGGCTTAAAATAAAATAATTCCCCCTTGCCTTATATTCATATTTGTTATCATTTCATCATTTCTAAATATGGTTTCGTTTTTCAAAATATGGTCACTTAACTTATAAGTGCGACGAAATGGTATCAGCTGTTTTCGCTACCCCTCTAATTCTGTTAAATAGGCGTAATAGCAGGGCGAACGGTGAACGACGGCATCGCCCGATTCGGCGAAATTCACCGTTCGCCGGGTATTGTGTTTCAATCCTTAAATCGCTCTGTAAATTTTTTAACAAAGAACTTTTCAAAGTTTTATAAAGACGCGAAATACACCAAACAAGCGTCTTGTCAAACATTCTTGAAACCTACCCTTCCCATTTCGCCATATACCATGCAAACTTGACCCGTTAAAGCAAAGAATTTTAGTTTTCTTCCGGTACACAATGTAAGAGTTTGGATTTCTTCGATTTTTCTCTCTTGCGTCGTCATTCAGTGAAAATTCCGTTGCGAATGAGGCGATTTTACCATACACACCGTAAGCGATTTGATCAAACGTCAACATGAAAATGGCGGCCAGAAAATAAAATAGTTTTGATTTTTGTTCACATTTCCCTCAAACAGCTAGTCAAACCTTCAAACACCCCCATACGCAACATATGTATATAAAAAGCTTAAAGCAAAGGGATATTTCGTTTGGTTTGTCAAGCCGCTTGTGTGGTGTTTTTCGCTCTTTAGCACATCTGCATTTGCTGCTAAATATTCAAAATGTTATCGATAATTTTTTTCACGTAATCGTTATATTTTCAACTTATTTTGAACTTGCAAAATCTCGATGGAGAGAACACGCATTGTTCGATCATAAGAATATTCATATTGATTCTTCATTAGATCCAGAAAGTTATAGGAAACAAGTTTTTGAATTAAAAGATAATTCAGGTTCATATAAGTTTCCAAATTAAAACAAGTAAAAAAGTCTAAGTTCGGGCAGAGCCGAACATGAAATACCCGGCGCAAGTATTAAATATATGTTTTTTCACCTTTCTGAAACCTTCCGCTAGATGGTAAGCCGGGGCGTATCAATTTTGAGTAAATTAGCGTCCTTCAATTTCGAAATATTGAAGTTTCAAGCATTTCTGAAATTTACCGTTATATGAGAAGCGGCCGTTATTTTAGTCCGATTTCAATAATTTTCAACGTTTTGCTTATATGTGGCAAGCACAATAACCACACCGAGTTTGGTACAAATTAGTAGAACGGTTACCGATATACATATATGTGATCATAAGTGGGCGGTGCCACGCCCGTTTTCCAAAACTTTACCATAAACGTATTTCTTGGTAAAGAATTGTTGCAAGCATAAATTTTTAATAAATTAGCTTCAATATTTACAGATTTATCGAAGATTTTGTATTTCTCTAAATTACCGTTATATGGGATGTATGCGTGGTTATTGTCCGATTTTAAAAAGTTTCGGCGATTTTTTATGCTGTACCAAGTCCAACAACTGTGCCAAGTTTGGAAGAAATTGGTGCAGCGGTTACTAAGATATACACATGTAACCATAAGTGGGCGTGGCTACGCCCATTTTCCAAAAATTTATAATATTCTTTTTTTTCGTCTAAAAATTATTGTAAATATCAATTTTGAGTGAACTATCTCCAGTAGTTACTAAAATATCGCAGTTTTCGTATTTCTGAAAATTAGCGTTATATGGGAAGTAGGCGTGGTTATGGAGCGATTTTAGAAATTTTCGGCCATTTGGTATGCTGTGCGAAGGTCAACAACTGTGCCAAGTTTGGAAGAAATTGGGGCAGCGGTTACCAAGATATACACATGTAACCATAAGTGGGCGTGGCTACGCCCATTTTCCAAAAAATTTATAATATTCTTATTTTTCGTCTAAAAATTATTGTAAATATCAATTTTGAGTGAATTATCTTCAGTAGATACTAAAATATCGCAGTTTTCGTATTTCTGGAAATTACCGTTATATAGGAAGTGGGCGTGGTTAAAGTCCGATTTCGCCCATTTTCAATACCAACCTACCTTGGATTAAGGAAACCTGCATACCAAATTTCGTTGAGATATCTCAATTTTGGCTCGAGTTATCGTGTACACGGACGGACGGACAGACGGACAGACGGACGGACAGACAGACATGGCTTAATCGATTTCTTTTTTCATCCTGATCATTTATGTATACATTTGTCTATATCTATCTCGATTCGTTTTGGGTGTTACAAACAACCGTTATGTGAACAAAATTAATATACCCTTGTGCACAAGTGCGCTCGGGTATAAAAAATATATATATATCCGCATTACTATAGCCCTTTTCTAATGCTGCAGTAAAACGTATATTTAGTAGTTTAAAAATGTGTAGGACTGACTTGAAGACCCGATTGAGCACTGATATAGTTGAAGCAATATTATTTACAAACCAAGGCATACAAAATAACGGTGATACTCTGTTTGAGCCGTAAGAACAAATGTACCAATCAATTTGTTTACTAAGTACCTGTAAATAGTATCATTAGTAATTTGGTCGTCGTACTGTGCGGACGCGTCTTTAGTGAGCTCTAAATATTTCTCACAAACATAATTTATTGTGATTCTTATATGAATATTATCCATCACTATGCCGTGTGTTTGCAACCAATAAGTTGATCGCGCGAAACCTAAAGTGCAATGCATTAATTGTAACGAAATATACCATCCCAACTGTGTTGGTGTTTTGCCTGCTGATTTAGGGCCGGTTTCTCCATCTCTGGTTAACACTAACTCCCCGGTTAAACATTGTTATCGACGTTCTAACTCCATGCATATAACAGGGAGTCGATAAGGTCGGTAACGATGTTTACCGGGGGATAAGTGTTAACCGGAGATAGAGAAACCGGCCCTTAGACTATTTTTCAAATTCCAACATCAAATGTGTTTGCAAAAAATGCGCGAATTCTCGCCGACATTCTCTTCACTCTCCCCCGCGTTCCACTAATCGGGCCGTATTCGCGACTTCAAATAATAAGTCATCTAATCTGCCTCCTCCTGCTGATATTACGAATTATTCAAACTCATCTCATCAACAACAGCTGCCAAAAACAACGCTTACTTCGCGTGATAACTCTGGCAGAGATGCTAAACAACAACAACAACAAGCTTCTACATCGTCAAATTCGCCTGCTCCAGAGAATATTACGGCAACAACAACTTCCAAAACAATGCTTATTTCGTGCGATGAATATGGTAGAGACCAGCGTTGCCACTAACAATTTTTCCCCCTACCAATTTTCTTCCCAAATCCGACCAAAATCGTTTACAACCTACCAAATAAATTTCAATTACAAAAAAGCATTCTGAAAGCATACAATTCATCTATTTAAGATTAAAAGTTCCGAATACAAAACATTTACATACATATGTATATGTACTTTGTACATTTTAAAACAAACAAGAAATAAATAAATGCAGACACAGTCTTAGGCACAGAGATGAGATCATTGAAAATTTTTTGGTTCTATGAATTATATACATATGTACATGTTATGTACCAATAAGTTAATTGTTTTTTTAAGTAAATTTAAATCAATTAATTGCACATGCAAATCTTTAGCAGCTGACCACACATCAAGCTCACTTAGCCTCAGTAAATTCCACTGCGTGGTTATTATATCAGGGTCGCAATCTATGAGATGGGGAAGCTTTAACAAAAGAGGTAAAATTGGTAAATCTTCGTTAGAAACTACCTCAGCTGGTGTTATAATTTGTAAAATCTTTATATCTTCACGTTGGAAATCAAAACTTAAATTTATTTGGTCCAAAAACTCTATGTAAAACTTTAATATATTGGTTTTAACTTCAAGGATTCCAGAACAACTGACATCACTTTTCATAAACATCTCAGCATTTTTCTAACAAAAATGTTAGATATTTCAACATGATTATATTCATTTTTAAAATCAACATTAATATGTTACTGATCGCACCTTTTTTAATCAAGTTACTCAAAATTAAGAGATAATGTACTTTGATAGTTGCATATAAGTATGGCAAACAAGAGCTTTCAGCTTGGAACTCTTTGTTAAGATTGTTAATTATAGGGAAAATTTAAGATAGAAATAAAAAATAGCATTTGGTTTTGCAACACATTCCTTCTGCCAGGTTTGCAGATCGCATACAGTTTACTTCGTAAAAGCGGGAAATAAAAGAAAGTTTCAAACTATCCCATTGCTCCATTCTCGCCCATCCGGCTAAATTTTTGCGTCGAGTCACGAAAGGCAGGAGTTTATTAAGTGTCGAGAGCTAAAACCAAGGCGAATTTATACAAGGTGGTGTTACTGGCGAATTTAGATTTTCGCCGCGGTTCTTCTGAATGTCAAAATGATGTGTTTGTTGTAATATGAATTCGCCTTGTTTACAACATTTCGACATTCAGAAGGACCGCGGTGAAAACCCAAATTCGCCAGTAACACCACCTTGTATAAATTCGCCTTATCTAAAACTATTCAGCTACAGAACCAAATTCATCAGCTGTTTATTATGTATTTATGTTAGTCAATCATTTATTTAGAGAGGATAGTATCGCTTTCTTAATGGTGCAAAGCGTATCAGATATATCAAATGTACTGGAATGAGAGTTAAATATCGGAGTAGCTCGTGTAATTCAAAATTAGTTTTACAAGTTTTCAAAAATAGGGGACAAAAGTGCCTTGATACCCGGGATGAAACATTAAGGCTTACTTCACCCAGAAGAAACGGACTTGAAATTAAGCCTGTCAGTAATTTAACCATAAAATACACAACGCTTCCTAGTGAAAGCCATCGTGTTTGAGATATGCCCAAGATTTTGTGGGGTTTTACCGAACAGAAGTCCTGAAATTCCTTCAGTTCATTTATCTTCTTTGGACTGTGGGAAAAGAAACTAAATATGTTGCGGCACAGTGTCTCAATGCTTTTCGGCAATTTTTTACAAAGGTGAAGTGAGTGGCATGTGCACTTTATATAAAATAAATCGGTTTCTGCACTCAATAACGTTGTCAGCCCGCCGAAGTATCCAGCCATAACATTGGCTCCATCAGTGACCAAACCAATTAGGTTTATTATCTCTAAAGGCAGGATTGGTAAATACTTAAAAGGTACAATTGGTAAATATTTATATGCAAAATTTGTTTGAAATGTATATTTTTATAATTAAGAATTTAAAAACTTAGTTCGACTATCCGACCAAAATCTTACTTTGCCGACCAACCTACCAAATGAAAAAGAAGCGACCAAATTTGGTCGGAAAAGACCAACAGTGGCAACACTGGTTACTAGCCATGCGTAAACTCAGTATTGCCAACTTTTGATTTTCAAAAAGCACCAAAATCTTGGAAAAAGGAAATCCCAACGGTTTTTACCCTCCATTCCCGCCCATCCGCAGGAGGGGCGCAGTCCGCATGACGTACGGAACCAATATTTTAAATTTTTGTGCCGAGTCACGATAGGCAGGAGTTTGTTAAGTGTCGAGATCTAAAACTGTTCAGCTACAGAACTAAATTCATCAGCTGATTTTATGTATTTATGTCAATAATTCACTTATTGAGAGAGGAGAGTATCGCTTTCTTAATGCTGAAAAGCGGATCTGATATATCAAACGTGCTGGAATGAGAGGTAAAATCCTGGCATAAGCAACGGAGTGGGTCGTGCAATTCAAAATTGGTTTTACAAGCTTTCAGAAATATGGGACAAAAGTGTCTTGATACGCGTGACGGAACATTAAAGCTTACATCAGCCAGAAGAGACGGACTTGAAATTGAGCCTGTCAGTAATTTAACCATAAAAATTATACCAAGCATTTCCCTGCGACTGGCAAGTGTAGGAAGGTTAATAAGTTTTAAGCGACTCGTATAAGGTGGAAGACTATATTGAGAATCCCATCGGAAATTTCTTAAAGCAAAAAGTAGGAATTGTTTTTGAATTGATTCTATCTTGTCTGAGTAAATTGGATTCCAAACCACCGAGCCGTATTCCAGAATCGGCCTAACTAATGTTGTAAACAGGGTTTTAGTGATATAAGGGTCACTAAATTCTTTTGACCATCGTTTCACAAATGCAAGTACACCTTTAGCCTTGTTGACTGTCACATTAATGTGAAGATTAAAATTAAGCTTAGGATCCATTGTGATACCAAGGTCCACAAAATTGTATACCTGTTCCAGGTTATGGTTACCTATTATATAAGAAACTGGCAGAACAGCTCTTCGCGAGAAGCACATTACTTTACATTTCTTAAGATTTAGAGGCATAAGATTTACTTTACACCAGTAAGCCATGCTGTTTAAGTATGATTGTAGCAAAGACCTTTCTTCAATTGAAAGGTACGATTTATAAAGTTTTACATCATCTGCATACATTAAAATTTTGGAGTATTTTATATCTGTAGAAATATCGTTTATAAAAAGCAAGAACAGAATCGGGCCTAGGTGGCTACCCTGAGGGACTCCTGAAGTAACATCAATGACGTCAGAGATAGTATTTTTAAACAATACCCTTTGTGATCTATCATAGAGGTATGAAGAGATCCAACGTAGAAAATTAGGTGGAAGACCAAGAAGATCAAGTTTATAGATGAGCAACGAGTGGCACACTTTGTCAAATGCTTTACTGAAATCAGTATAAATAACATCAACAGTTTTGCTCTCACTAAATGCTTTTGAGATATAGGATGTTAATTCAAGTAAATTTGTAGAAGTTGATTTGCCCTTGCAAAATCCATGTTGACTGTATGAAATGCTTGAAGTGATAGAATGCGTCAACCGATTTGTTATAATTGCTTCAAATAATTTAGGAATTGCAGAAAGCTTAGCTATGCCCCGGTAGTTCTCCACTGAAGACCTGCTACCGCTTTTATGTAAGGGGGTTATGAACGATTCCTTCCATACAGTTGGAAAAACGCCCTCTTTAAGAGACAAATTAAATAAGGCTGTTAACGGCTCATAGAGATAATCAGCACAATTTCTAAGAAAACAAGTAGGGATCTGGTCAGGACCATAACTAAAAGACTGCTTTAAGGACTTCAGGTAAACTAAAACATCATCGGGAGATATTATAGGGTTATGTATTGAGTTAATTGGACTTAGTTTAAAAGGATAGTCAAAGTATGCTTGGGAGTTAGTGGAATAATTGGATTTAAAAAACTGTGCGAACATGTTAGAAATTGTTTGATTATCTCCAGAGACGGTATTTTGATACTTGGAGTTTACGAAATCATAAAATGATTTGGGGTTATATATTATACGTCGTTTGATTTTACACAAGTAATCTTTATAACACTTTTTGTTTAATTCAAAGAACTTGTGACGCAAAAGTGAGTATTTTACATAGTATGAGTGTAAGCCGGTTTTTTTGTGTAATCTAAAATAACGTGACTTTCTGTTTTTCAAGTTTCTCAATTCTTTAGTGAACCATAACTGTGTTTGTTCTACAGGAACACACATGCGTTTAGGCACATACTTTTCAAATAATCTATGTACAGTAAAATTAAAATGTGCAACGCTTTGCTCAACTTTTCCTTTGTATATAGGCCACGACAATTTAGATAATTCTTTATTCAGTTTTTTAAAGTTGGCTGTCGAAAAATCAAAGCGAATATTTGGCTCGTATGTTTGGACATCGCAATTTTGACCATCGTTTATAATTTCGTAAGATATCTCAATAGCAGGGTGGTAGACATCTTCGGGCAAAACTAGTGGGTCACATTTATTTACAGCCGACTTAGATGCATCATCAACATAAACAAGATCTAATACTTTGCCAAACTTATTGCGAAGTACATTAACTTGATTCAGGCAGAGTTCAGCCATCTCCTCTAAAAATACGTTGTTGCACGCGCTAGACGAGAAAGGTACAATATCATTGTCAATAATGTTCCATGATACATTTGGTAAATTAAAGTCACCCAACACAATCAATGAATCAGAGGGTTTAATCATTGAATTAATTGATTTCAGTAAAGATACATGTTGTGAATACACTGATAAGTCAGATCGGGGAGGAATATAGCATAGAGCTAAGTAAGTAAACCCCCTTCCAACCTGAACACGAATGCATTTGAATTCTGCAGATTCGATGTGTGGAAGACTAACTTCTTCAGATGGTATTGAAGAGTCTACGGCAAAGAGTACGCCACCGCCGACTCTGTCCTCCCGATCTTTTCTGTAGATATGATAATTATTTGAAAGAATCTCTGAATTAAAAGTGTGAGGTTTGAGCCAAGTTTCAGTCAAAGAAATTATATTATAATTGCATTCAAGGCCATTAAGATATAAATTCGTTAATTTAGTATTTATGCCTCTTACGTTTTGATAATAAATACTTAAAGCAGATTTAGTAATCAGTTTTTTGGTTCTGTATTCTGACGGGGAATATTTGCTAAATTATTATTTTTGTTGGGCCTATACTCAAATTCACGAACGAAAGCTCCGGAGGGCCAAAAAGAACTACTAAGCAGCATGTCAAAATTTTCTAAATTTACGTCTATTTTAAATGAAGAAATATTTCTTTCATATTTAAAATTAAATTTTCTGATACTTAAGTTGACAGTTTTAACTTTGGACGAGATGTAAAACTTTATATCGTCCTCGGAAGTATCCCTCGAAAATCTAGATACAAATATAGACTTCTTTGGGGGAACCACAACCAGTCTCCTAGTATCAGACTCGATTACCGGCGGACGGGGTTGAGTAACTGAGTTACTAATTGAGGGTAGAGTAAGCGTTGGAAGATTAGATGGCGGTGCCACAACTTCAACGGGGGACGGGGAAGATACTGCGGGGTCGTTATTATTAGAAGCAGACTTTGATATATGTTCTTTTGAGGAAGATAACTCCGTTGTCTGTGGACATGGAGAAGAAAGATTAATTAAGTCATTCGGAAGATTGTTCTGACGTGGAACGGTCCTTTCATTAGGCGGACTATGAAGACGCTTACGTTTTGACACACGAATGTCCTTCATAGATCGTACGGTATCTAAGCATTTAAAAGATTTAAATACATTTGCGTAATGTTTAAATTTTTCGGCCAGTACCGACAACTCTCTCCCTACCTCAGAAAACCCATTTCTGGTTTGCCTAAACAACTTAAAGAGATCAACTTCGGTTGACCTGCACTTTAAGCAAGACCAGCGAAGACCTTTGCCATCATTAATAGCGTCCCGAATTCTTCCTGTCAAACCAGTACATTTTAGATGGCAAATACCATCACAGAGCCAGCACGATAAGTAGCGTTCAGATTCGCTTTTGATTTGGCAGTTATCAAGATCACACTTCATATTGAAAGATTTAATAACACTTATGTTAATAAAAAGACAAGCAAAATAAGTTTAACACAACACACACAACAATTCAGGAGCTGATGTATTTAGCTTAAAAATATATGTAGCGAACAGTTTGAGTATCACTGTAATGTGACACTTAATAAACGCAGCGCAAACAGCTGTGACAAGAAATACTAAACGAAGTAAACAAAAAGAGCAAAAAGAAATGTGCAAAAATAGAAACGATCTCAGTTAACTACAAAGGAATAACAACAACAATGATAACAACAAGTGACTCGGCAAGATTAGATGTTAGCTAGTGAAATTTAATTAAATTTAATAAAAACCACAAAAATCACAAAACTTTCACTTAGCTTCGGTTATTATCACACTAAGATGCTCGTAGGCACTTTTTATAGCAACTTTTACTCAAAATTAGCACAATAAACTTTGCAAAATACAAAGACCAATCAAGGCACAAATAAGTAGAACTTCACAGCTTGACGTTTGCTTTAGGTATGAATCAATGGATGCTTTTTTCATAACAGTTTGTATGTATTTAACAAAAACAAAAATTAACAATATTTACAAGAATGCATACATAACTCAATAAACAAAACCTACACATGCTATAATGACTCATGCTTACGACGTACTACCGAAGTACTGCACATTGAAACTGATATATCTCAAGAAAGAAAAATCGAATCCCAACAAACGAAAATCATGCCCTAAGTAGAAATGAGCAAAAAAAATTTATGTTTTCATTATATAACCTCAAATAAATATCGCCAAAAACCGTGATTTTGGCACTTTGAGGTTGGGATATCTCAAAATACTAGTGCTAGAGCAATTGTTCGGACAGATTTGGATTCAGCACCAAGAAACGATGTGTTTTACTCAGGTGATACAAAAATAAAAATTTTTACAAATAATTAGAAAAGAAAAAATGAAATGCTTAACTTACTCGCATATCTACTAAGTCATGGTTGTATTTAAGTGCATTTAAATTTGTAGATTTTTGTGAATTCAGTGCTGCCACAGCTTTAAATATTAAAAATTACTTCTGGTTTTAACTATATCGGATTAATTTTAGTTCAGAAAAACCACTAAAAAAGGCACTAGGCACTAAATATTTTTTTTGGCGTTTTAATTTTTAAAAAGCACTAAATCTAGTGCTTAAAGCACCAAGTTGCCAACTATGCGTAAACTTCATTCCGAAGACGTTCTCGCTGCTCTTGTTTCGCTCACTGCCGAAGTTAACGAATTGCGCCAAATTGCCCTACACTGTAAGTGTTGTTGTACTAACGCACCAACAGATTATTCTACCAACGCTATCACCAGTGTTGCCGCGAAACTTTTTTGCGGTAGCTAAATTCAGGCTAAAAAAGGGCTAAAAAAGAGCTAAAAATCGTCGTTGTGGCTAAAAATGGTAGCTCAATTATTTTTACCTACATATAAATATATAAGTATACACGCAAACATTTTCTATAAGTAATGATATAGAAAAACAATGAACTCTGGAAAGAATTAATATTTTATTCAACAAAAAAACTTGTTGTGTAACACATAAAGCATATTAAGGGCCGCCAACTTACCTATTTTAAAGTATAGTTAAATCGTTAATGGATAAGATAACGGCCCAGAAACGTAAAAAATATACATATACATATGTTATTAATTAATTAATTTATTACATAAACAAAAAAATTAGATCACATTAAGAATACATAAGTACTAGAATCATATCTATATACAGTGTCGGACAATACTAAATAACTTAAATAATTTCAAACTATGCTTCGAAAAATATCCATTTGTAAAAGAAATTTTTAAAATGTTATGTTATAATTTACAAAGAATTAAAATGTCAATGCTTTATTATTGCCCGACGCTGTATGTATCAAACAAACAAAAGAGTATTCATTTAATGAACTCATAGTAAAATAATTTAATCTATACAAATTTTTTTTAACACATTAAATATCTATATCTATATCAATACTATCATCGCTAAGCGATTCTTCGTCGTTACAATTTTATTTATTTCTCATTAACCTGACGATATCATCTGTAATTTCAAAATCATGACAACATTTCTGTACATTTTTTAAGCCATATCTTACAGTTAATAAAGCGTTTAACATTGCAAAATTCATTTTATTTCTGTGCTTATTTTTAACGAAATTTGTTATAGAAAACGTCCTTTCAACTTCTGCGTTACTTAAAGGTAAAAGAAGCAACCGATAAACAAACTTTTTCCACCACTTAAGCTATCGACACAATGAACAGTTTATTTGCCTTAAAGGAAAGGCGTTCGCTTTATAAGCGAAGAGTTAAATTCATGAAAATCATATAAAAAAGTTTAATGTCAATGATGAATAAATTTTGAAAAGGGCTAAAAAAAGGGCTAGGGGCAATTTCAAATTTTTGTGGCCAAAAAAAGAATTTGGTAGCCAAATTTAGCCACCAAAGGGCTTAAACGGCAACACTGGCTATCACTGCTGCTGCTTCTCTGTCTTCCGCCAATGTTGATGTTACTGCCAGCGTTGCCACTAACAATTTTTTCCCCCTTGCAATTTTCTTCCCAAATCCGACCAAAATCCTTTACAACCTACCAAATACATTTCAATTACAAAAAACCATTCTGAAAGCATACAATTCATTTTTTTAAGATTAAATGTTTCGAATAAAACTTTAACAAAAAAAAATAAAATTGGTAAATCTTCTTTAGAAACTACCTTAGCTGGTGTTACTATTTGTAAAAGTTTAATATATCTTCACGCTTGAAATCAAATCTTACATTTTTTTGATCCAAAAACTCTATGTAAAACTTTAATATATTAGTTATGAATCTTTTAATTTTTAAAATAAATATTAATATTGTTACAAAATAATCGCATCTTTTTTAATAAAGTTACTCATAATTAAGAGATAATGTGCTTTGATAATTGCATATAAGCATGGCAAACGAGAGCTTTCAGCTTTTAACTCTTTGTTAAGATTGTTAAATATGGGCGAAATATACGATAAAAAAATATCATTTGGTTTTGCGACACATTCCTTCTGTCACGTCTGCAGATCGAATACCGTTTACTTCGTAAAAACAGGAAATAAAATAAAATTTCAAACCATCACATTGCTCAACTATTCTTAACAGAACGCTTCCTAGTGAAAGCCGTGTTTGAGATATGCCTAAGGTTTTGTGGGGTTTTACCGAACAGTAGTCCTGAAATTCCTTTAGTTCATGTATCCTCTTTGGATATGAATAGTAAAAATGAATACTTTATATTTGATTATCGTTTAAAAATGTTCGTATTTAAAAATAATATTTTAATACAAAATTTATTACGCACGTATTAGACGGTTCACATCTGAGTATGTATATGTAAGTGTACATACGCACCCCAGGCAGTGTTGCCGCGAGTCATTTTTAGTGGTAGCCAAATTCCTTTGAAAAAGGGCTAAAAAAGAGCTAAAAAAAGACGTTGTGGCTAAAAATGGTTGCTAAAATTTTCTACTTACATATAAATATATAGGTATACACGCAAACATTTTCGATAAGTAATGGTATAGAAAAACAATGAACTCTGGAAAAAGCTAATATTTTATCCAACGAAAAACCTTTTTGTATAAAAGGGGAAATATACGACACCAGCTTGTTGGCTCCATCAAGTGATTGTACCATCAGGCTCGAAGCATATAACTTACCAGCATGCTGGTGCAATATTTATTTCTTTACAAATGGAGTCGAGGAAAGATCGAAACGATTAGAGCCGAATTTCATATTTTGTTAAACATTGTTTTTTTTTTTAATTCACATTTGCAATATCGTAAACTTAATCTTCCACAAACTCATATAGTACAAGAAATTTCCGCCAAAATACCTTTTACTTAGGAAATTGGGTTACTTTCACCACTCACGACACCAGCAGGCTGGTACAATCATAAAATTTTCAAACAGTTTTTGAAGTCGCACTATAAGCTGGTACAATCGCACCTCAAGAACATACACGGTCAATCGGATTGATGGGCCATTTATCAAATTAAGCATATTAAGGGCCGTAAACTTATCTATTTTAAACTATAGTTAAATCGTGAATAGATAATTTAACAGCCCTAATACTTTTACAGTATGTATATATGTATAAAAACGTAAGGAACATACAATACATATATGTATATATATCAGTCTTTCTTGGTTTAAAAATTCATCTCTTACATATATGAAAAAAATGAGATCAAATTAAGCATATACAACTTCTTCATGCCAAGTATGAATAAATTCTCAAAAGGGCTAAAAAAAGGGCTAGGGGCAATTTTAAATTAATGTGGCCAAAATAAGTATGTGGTAGCTAAATCTAGCCACCAAAGGCCTAAACGGCAACACTGACCCCAAGCATGCAGAGCGCCGCTCTGAGAGCGGTGACAACACACACATACATACATAGTACATACATGCCCTGCAAAAAATTGTGCGACTAATCTCTAAAGAGAGTATTCCGAGATTACTCTCGATCGGGTACAATTGGGCATTAATTAGTCGCAACTAGTCTCATACGGGTACTAATGGAGGTCAATTAGTCTCGACTAATCCCTTATGGGTATAATTGGAGATCAATTAGTCCCCAACTCATCTCTAACGGGTACTATTAACGACTTAATGATATGTACGCACTTAGTCAATGAAATTTCATGTGCGGCGTTGGCACACAGAGAGAGTATTCGCCTAACAAAACTGAGCAGCCCGGTTCGAATCTCAGCTGGCGCAAATTTTTATTTTTTAAAAGTGACTAGTCGCTTTTTATACCCTTTCGGGTATAAAGGTGAACAATTAGTCTCTTCATAGGACATGCTCGAACAAAAGCGATCAGTTCATTCCATATAAAGAGATCAAAAGTGGTATTAGTCGTATACTCCTTTGCGATTGCTCCCGGAGTCATCCCGGATTGGTCCCATTTTTGCAGGGTGTTTATCCCTACAAATCGCGTGCTGTGGTGTTGATGGATATTCAACATTTGAAAGCAAATTTATATGCTTGGGTGTAGCTGAGTGCGCAAAGATGCTTGCTACAAGTTGTTGATATCCAAAGGTGGTCGGGTTCGAATTCCACTGCAGGCAACATGCAAATTAAATTTTAGTTTTAGTTTTTGTCTTGATTATTCACTTTACGGATGCTTTTTCAGTCGCGGTCATTTTAATATGCGCGTAATTGAATTGAATATTTACCAATATACAGTATATTCGTTGACGTTTATAGTAAGATCAATTACATTTCTATTTGATTTTAATATTTTTTCCGCTCAGTGTATGTTGCGGCACAGTGTCTCAATGCTTTTCGGCAATTTTTCTTAAAGCGTAGCTTGAGCAAAGATGTAGTGAGTGGCATGTGCACTTCATATAAAACAAAACGGTTTCTGCACTCAATATTCAAAACTTAATTTAACTTTCCGACCAAAATCTTACTTTTCCTACCAACCTACCAAAAGAAAAAGAAGTGACCAAATTTGGTCGGAAAAGAACTATAGTGGCAACACTGGTTACTGCTTCGCAGACCGCTCCCGCCAATGATGATGTTGACGCTTCGCAGCCTAATGTTAGTTCTCTTGTTTACACTGATTTTAAAATTTAAATCTACTAGTGCAGTCGCCGAAGCACCGCCTGACAAACTCTTGCATACACATAATAAAGCAATATCATCTTGCTCTACTTCTCCGGCCGTGGATATTGTACTCGGCGTTGACACTCGCAATGTCTCTAGGCAGAGTTATGCTGATGCATTAGGGTCTGCCGAAATTCCTCCGCCTGGAGTACCAGCCGTTGACGACCGTAATAACGTGGTATCTCTTAGTTCCAGAATAGGCGATCATCATCTATGTGTGTTAGGCGATTTCAACTTGAGCTCTGTATTATGGCGTAAACTGAACAACTCATTATGGCTAACCCCTGTAAGCGCATCAGACGAAAGTGATCTGTGTTCGATAGATAGTCTCTTAAGTTTTGGATTATTACAAGTTAACAGTTATTTTAACAAGCTAAATCGTCTTTTAGATTTGACATTCTTAAGCAGTAATTTATGTAAACTATCAGTTAATTGAGTGCAACTCGCCCATATCCGTAGGCAATGTCCACCTCTAGTATTAGGTCTACATTCCTATGCATTTTATACTGCTCCAGTTGATGGTCTCAGGCCGACGTTTAATTATAATCTGTGCGTCTTTGAAAATTTGAACTTAGTTTTAACGGGTCATAACTGGACTGACCTTCTCGCAAATTTAGACACTTCAAGTGCTTTTAAAACTTTTAAATCTTATGTCTGTGAGTTATTATTTATTCGGAACGTTGCGAAATTCCGTCTACTGCTAGAAACACAAACTAAAAAAAAACAACTTCTGCAACGATTCGTATGAACAAAAAAGGCAGGTTTCAAAGGCAGTTAAAAAATGCGTATAATTTTTGTCACGAAATTGATACCATAAATTTTGTGTTTCTAGTTCAGCTTTCGGCACTCGAAAATTTTACCTCGAAGAGGTGTTTTATTTGATATCAATTATTTTGGGGTAGCAAATTTAAAATCGACCAAAATACCAACAATAATCTAATAAATTGCTAAAAATATTATCTAAATCTAAATTATGTATTCACATCGATGTGTCCATTGAAACATATAATTTTTCGAATACGACATAAAGCAAAAAGAATGATCATATCCTTTGTATCCGAAAAAAATTAAAAGAAAAAAATTTGAGATATGACAAAAACTTATCAACTTGGTACCAACTTTGAATAAAAAATAAGCAAATGCTTTTTCTTAAAACTTCAGACCTTTTACTCAATTTATTCAAACAAACTTGAAGTAAAGGTATACATTTTTAGGGAAAAGCAATTGCTTAGTTTTTATTCATACGGCCCAATAAACAACAATATTCATCTGATTGTCTCGTAGTTTATTTTTGTTAAGATCTCTACTGGGTGTGGGGGGCACACATGTGCTTTTTTTAAGAAGTTTTACTTCTATCACGTGTACGGTGTTACACTCGTGCTTTTAAAGTTTTGCTTTTTTCTCAAGTCGTTTTGCTCAGTGGCAATATATACATACATATGTATGTAAGTAGTAGCGGCACATTGCGTGAACTAAATCCATTCATACATATATCACAGCGGACGGCAGTGCGCACGAGTGACGAAAGCAGCCACAGTAGCATGCTGAAATGACTCGCTTATATATACACGAGATTTGGAAGTTTTTATCCAGACGTCCAATCACAGTATAGACAGTAACCAACCTTTTTGGGTTGTTGTTGTAGTAGTCGTTGTTGTTGTAGTTATATTCACTCCTGAGGAAGGCACGGGGTTGTGTGCTGCTATTTAATGACCTTCCTCAGACTTTTTCTTAGATTTCAGGGTTGTGTGCTATATGTGTATTATTATTAAATAAATAAATTTAAGTATTTGTCAAATCGTGATTTTATTAAAAGAAAATTATAAATGGTGTTGAAAAACCAAACAAACACTCGTGCGAAAGCTCTATTTTTGTGTATTGTTAAAATTTATACATGGCGTACTTATTCTTTTGTGGACTTTATGTTACTTGAGAATTTAGACAACGTGCGAGCTGCCAGGTTCTGTTATCAATATAATTAACACAAGATTTTCCGAGTGGTTGCCTTTCAATAAAAAGAATAAACAAATATTCGCAAATAAATTGGATTTATTTTATAACTGACAACTAACCTACGCTTTTTGTTCTTTTCTCCATTTTAATTATGACTCCTTATTACCGCCAACAACTTTATTTGTATACATATTTACAAGCTGTCAAAATTTTGCGTAGTCCTACGAGCTAGGTAAAAACTATGGCATTAGTATTAGCAACGAGAAATCTCAAAATTTTTGTTTGGTCTTTCCAAATTTTCTCTTTTTAATCAGTTGGTAAAGGCCCTCAGTGGCAGCGCTCCGAGCGTTGGGATAGTAATTTCATGTCAATTAGTAGAAAAGTTCCATGTTGAAAAAACTTTTTATTATGGCGAGAAAAATTTACATTTCTGCTGTGCCAATTCGTTACCTTTTTGCAGCTGGAAATTTTTATACCCGAGCGCACTTGTGCACAAGGGTATATTAATTTTGTTCACATAACGGTTGTTTGTAACAGCCAAAACGAATCGAGATAGATATAGACAAATGTATACATAAATGATCAGGATGAAAAAAGAAATCGATTAAGCCATGTCTGTCTGTCCGTCCGTCTGTCCGTCTGTCCGTCTGTCCGTCCGTCCGTGTACACGATAACTCGAGCAAAAATTGAGATATCTCAACGAAATTTGGTATGTAGGTTTCCCTTAATCCAAGGTAGGTTGGTATTGAAAATGGGCGAAATCGGGCTTTAACCACGCCCACTTCCCATATAACGGTAATTTCCAGAAATACGAAAACTGCGATATTTTAGTAACTACTGGAGATTATTCACCCAAAATTGATATTTATAATAGGTTTTACACGAAAAATAAGAATATTATAAATTTTTGGAAAATGGGCGTAGCCACGCCCACTTATGGTTACATATGTATATCTTGGTAACCGCTGCACCAATTTCTTCCAACCTTTGCACAGTTGTTGGCCTTTGCATAACATACCAAATGGCTGAAAATGTTTAAAATCGCTCAATAACCACGCCTACTTCCCATATAACGGTAATTTTCAGAAATACGAAAACTGCGATATTTTAGTAACTACTGGAGATTATTCACTCAAAATTGATATTTGCAACAATTTTTAGACGAAAAATAAGAATATTATAAATTTTTGGAAAATGGGCGTAGCCACGCCCACTTATGGTTACTTGTGTATATCTTAGGAACCGCTGCACCAATTTCTTCCAAATTTGGCACAGTTGTTGGCCTTGGTACAGCATACAAAATCGCCGAAACTTTTTAAATCGGACAATAACCACGCCCACATCCCATATAACGGTAATTTAGAGAAATACAAAATCTTCGATAAATCAGTAAATATTGAAGCTAATTTATTAAAAATTTATGCTTGCAACAATTCTTTACCAAGAAATACGTTTATGGTAAAATTTTGGAAAACGGGCGTGGCACCGCCCACTTATGACATATATGTATATCGGTAACCGTTCTACTAATTTGTACCAAACTCGGTGTGGTTATTGTGCTTGCCACATATAAGCAAAACGTTGAAAATTATTGAAATCGGACTAAAATAACGGCCGCTTCTCATATAACGGTAAATTTCAGAGATGCTTGAAACTTCAATATTTCGAAATTGAAGGACGCTAATTTACTCAAAATTGATACACCCCGGCTTACCATCTAGCGGAAGGTGAATAAACATATATTTAATACTTGCGCCGGGTATTTAATGTTCGGCTCCGCCCGAACTTAGACTTTCTTACTTGTTGACAGTTGCTCTGGTTCAAAAGAAGTTGAGCAATTAAAATCAGAAATTATACAAAAAAGACTTGTCTTTACTGACATTTATTCTTCTAGAACTAAAAGCCACGAATTTATTAGAAAACTAAAAATCGGACTGCTGAAAATATACATTTCGGGAATTTTCTCAAAAACTGGTCAGTCGATTTTATTCTAAGTTTCCCCATGTCTAGCCCAAAACCTTAGCTTCCATTTGGTATATAGCTTATATCTGGGAAAACTCTGGTTGTGGAGATATTGCGATTCAAATTGAAAAAATGTGGCCTCAAAAAGGGTCAAATGGTTAAAAATTAACAAATACGTATAATTTGGTTACTTTAAGATATACAAATAACATACCCAGTTCCCCGAAAAAAAATTGCCCATTCCCCGATTGCCACTTAAACCGAAATTCCCTGCAAATCGGGGCATTTCCCGCGAGTTGACAAGTTGAAGGATGCAGATGTGCTAATCACTTCGTACATGTCTTGGAAACCACAATTTGTGTGTATTTTAGAGTTTTTTTTCAGTCACATGCCGAAATTGTAACATTCTTCCCCATTTTAATTGCAGGTATGTACACAGTATTTAACTATGCTACATGGGTTTATCACCCGCACTTAACCAACCTGGAAAGACGCGTACAATATTACCTACAGTTGTACATAAATATGTATGTACTAGCAGACCCGGCGAACTTCGTCCCGCCCAAAATATTTATATATTTTATTGAAACTTTTTGGTCCAACATTTTCACCAACAATTCACGTTTACGATTTTCATTGGCACATTAGTCTGCTAAGATTAAGGTTTGGTGGTCATTTGCCGCTTTAAAAAACCTAAGGAAAGTGTTATATCCGTTCTTGAAATTATCCAGTTGTGCGGCATTTCGTAGCACGGTTATTCGCAAAGCGAAATAAATTTTTTCCTCTTCACTTCCTGGCGGCACCAATGACCCGGTTCTATAGTGAATGTCCTAGAAGCTTTACAGAATAGTAGGTGGCAATTTCAAAATGGGTGCGAATCATTGTTCTACAGAAATGCAATATACATATACTTATTTCAGACGAAATACCTTAAAAGTTTGAACGCATAATAATATTGGAAAATCACATCCATTGGGCTAATTGCAACGCAGGAGCGTTCGATATACTCAATGGTGCAACAGGTCGATTTAATCTGACCTTCACGGCCCCTTTTCTCACTTAGCTATTTTTAGTAATAGCTCGACTTCAGCACCACTTGGAAGCACGTTTTTGCAATAGTATTGCATACATATTTAAAACATTAGCCAAATCGGATCATAAATAAGATTTTTAGTAATAACTCAACTACAGCGCCAACTGTCGGATTAAATTGTGAAACTAAACCATCCAGAGACCCACTCAAATACACAAAAAGTTTCGTTAAAATCCGTACAACCATTTAGGAGGATTTCACTCACAAACACACCTACAGAAGAATAAAAAAATTCATTCAAAGATAGCTAAAGGTCGGTACGTTTGTAGGCCTCACACCCCTTTTCAAATAGCCCAAATTTTCTCCATGAGTATGGGCTTGATTTCAACTATATACATATCTCCATACGAAGTTCCAGTACTGTACCATGAATACTTTCAGAGATATGCAGTATAAAAATTTGATTTATATGAGAGGTGCCACGCTCCCCTTTCCAACAGCTGCCCTCTTTCTTCATGAGTATGCGATTGATTTCGTATATCTCCATACCAAGTTCCAGAACTCTACCATGAACACTTCCAAAGATAGGCAGTATGAAAAATTCGGTTTGTATGGAAGATGCCACGCCCCCTTTTCCAATAGTTCCAATTTTTCTCCAAGAGTATGCGATTTATTTCGTACATCTCCATACAAAACTCTAGAACTCTACCAAAAAATTTCCAGAGATAAGCAGTATGAAAAATTCGGTTTGTATTATTGTTTTACAATGGCTAAAATTTTTCTCCAAGGGTATGCGATTGATTTCGTATATCTCCATACCAATTTCCAAAACTATACCATGCACACTTTCAGAGATATGTAGCATGAGAAATTCGGTTTGTATGGGAAGTGCCACGCCCCCTTTACATATAGATTTTTTTTTCAGCCTAAACCCATCCTTGGGACACGTGCGGCAGGTGGCAGTTGCAAAAAAATCGGTTCAGCCGCTCTCGAGCCTTGCGAAAACTAACAAACGGCTTTCTAAATATATATTAGTTGAGATATATTATAATTATATTTTGACAGTATCCGTTGTTTCTGATTGGCGCAAAAAAATCTTGCCTACTTAAAGCTATTTATGTTCGAAATTGCATGAAAATTGGAAAACAGGAATCTATAAGCTTATCCAGGCAAAAAGCTACCTACGTACCGAATTTTAAGCAAATCGGACCATAAATACGATTTCTTCGAACAGATCGGTCCCTTGTCCACTTCTCGGACAAAATGGATCATATATGCTAATATATGCTAAAAAGCTACCTACGTACCGAATTTTAAGCAAATCGGACCGTAAATACGATTTTTTCGAATAGATCAGTCCTTGGTCCACTTCTCGGAAAAAATTGACCATATATCCTAATATATGCTAAAGTACTACTTACATACCGAATTTTAAGCAAATCGGACCATAAATACGATTTTTTCGAATAGATCGGTCCCTGGACCACTTCCCGGAAAAAATGGGTCATATATGCTAATATATGCTAAAAATCTACTTACGTACTAAATTTTAAGCAAATCGGACTATAATAAGATTTTTTCGAATAGACCGGTCCCTGGTCCACCTACCCGAAAAAAGTAAATTTTTTTTTGCCTAAAACATGGTGGTTACCGAAAGCTATTTGTATACAAAATTTCATGAAAGTCGGACCAGCCGTTCGCGAGATTACCTGTTACAAAAAAAAGGGACTTCTCTTTATATAATTAGTATAGATATAGATGAATGCATTTAGTTCACCCAATGTACCGCTACTACTTACATATGTACATATGTATAAATTGCCACTGAGCAAAACTACTTGAGAAATAAGCATTAGTTTAATAGCACGAGTGCAACACCGTACACGTGATAGAAGTAAAACTTCTTAAAAAAGCACATGTGTGCGCCCCACAATAGGTAGAAATTTTAACAAAAATAAACTACGAGAATATCAGACGAAGACGGTTGTTTATTGTATCCAAAGTTGGTACCCAGTTGATAAGTTTTAATCATATCTCATACTTTTTTTTTCGAATACAAAGGATATGGTCATTCTTTTCGCTTTATTCCGTATTCGAAAAATTATGTGTTTCGACGGACACATCGATTTGAATACATAATTTAGATTTAGATAATATTTTTAGCAATTTATTTTAGATAAATAAAACATTTAGATTATTGTTATGAATTTTCGTCGATTTTAAATTTGCTACTCCAAAATAATTGATATCAAATAAAACACCTCTTTGAGGTAAAATTTTCGAGTGACGAAAGCTGAACTAGAAACACAAAATTTATGATATCAATTTCGTGACGAAAATAATACGCATTTTTTAACTGCCTTTGAAAGTTTGAAAGAAATGAAATGAAGGTACGTACAGACGCCACATACATACCAAACTCTTAGTGGAGACACGAACCAAAACACATTTACCTCTATATCTTTCCAACTAGTAGCCGGAACTTAATATATAAGGTCTCGTTTGAAAGGTATTGGCCTATAGAATAACACTAAATATGTTGGGTGTACCCACATGCCCCCTTAAATGGCAAAAGCAAAAAAACGTTTTTTGTTTCGCAACACTTTAGCCTAATTTTTAAGAATCAGGTTAATCGTTTATGAAGCTTGAATACATTTTCTGGACACACTCTGTAAGACTTTTCCAGCGATATCCCAAACATGACGATTGGATGATAAGCGAGTAATTTCAGCCTGCTACTGTGGCTGCTTTCGTCACTCGCGCACTGCCGTGCTCTGCGATGTATACTAAGTACCCGTAAATAGTATGTAGTACACAATACTCATATCTGTAATAAGAAAGTTTTGAGTAATTTGTTCGGATTTTGAAGATTTTTCATTTGTTTTTTTTTTTTAAGAAGGAATTTGGTTTCTTTTGTGGCAACACTGGTTTACATGCAAAAGTATAAAATTGACAACGTGAGAAAACAAATCTGTGTCTTATCCTGACACATTTCACTGTCTAAACGAATAACTACTTACTTCTTACAAGTTTAGTTAGTCGCATTTTACTATTTTAACTTCCAAACCATCAAATTCAATTTGGGGATTTGCGTAAATTCTAACCAGGTGTTTTTGATCAGCTGTTTTCTTCTTGGCAAAAATTTTTCCAGCAGAAACTAACAGCTTCCCCTAAAAATGAAATGACACTCTTCTCTCTTAATTTCCCCTGCATTGCAAGTTTTTTGCGTACGCGAACGCAAAAAGCTGATAGTTTTTGATAACTTTCAAAATTTAACAGGCTCGCGAATGCAACTAATTGTGAACGGTATTTTGACTTGACGAATTTCAGACTGACAGTTATACGTTGTACCAAAAATTGAAAATATCCGGCCCGCAGCTGTTTTCAACAGCGGCTATTTTAAATCTGGTACTTGTTGCCGGAATTCAACCAATGGCAAAGCTTTATGTTGCATTTCCAGTGCCTAATCTTCTTTTAATTCCAAAAACTGAAACTTTCCTTCGCTTTTCTTAAAAAGGAGTATTTCGGATATTGTAAATTAATCCTCAATTATGGTTCATAAAAAAGGGTTTATGAAGTATACAAATAATTAAATAATTTCAATCGGTAAATCTTTTTTTCAAAATCTGCTTTTAAATCATGTGCAATATTGTTTTCTAGCCATGGAAAATTATGAAATATTCTTTTTTTGAGATCACGAATAAAAAGACGTAGTTTAGTTCCAAAACTTAAAATAATTTGCGACAAATCAAAAAAATGCGTATTCTCTCCTTGTAGAGACAAATTCAAATTTTGCAAATGTTCCATCATATCGGTAAAGAACACTAAGTCATAAAGCCAATTTTCATTCTCCAATTGCGGGTAATGTTTGATCTCAATTTGCGTATGTTTATATAAAAAGTATAAAATAAAATAGCAACACAATGGAAAAGAATTTCCTGCAAAGAAATTTATATTTTAAAAAGTAAAAAGAGCCAAAATGTTCTAAGTAAAAAGAAAATAAAAAGAGCCGCACTTTGCTAAGCAAAGAGCCGCATTTGGCTCAAAGAGCCGCGATGGCCCACCGTTGTAATATACTATAAAAACCCTTTCTGAAAAATTCGCGCAAATGCAGTATGAAAAATTACGCATGTGTTATTATAACTTCTATAAATAATAGTATTTTTATACCTTTCATGAGCATGAAATGGTATAACTTTGGTCCGATGTTTGTAAGTACCAGAATAAGAAAAGATAGACCCATTAAAATGTATACTTAAATGATCAGAACGTCGAGCTGAATCGATTTAGCCATGTCCGTCTGTCCGTCTGTCCATCTGTCTAACTGTCTGTCTGTCTGTCTGTCTGTCTGTCTCTCTGTCTGTCTCTCTGTCTGTCTGTCCGTCTGTTTGTATGCAATCTAGTCTCTCAGGTTCGAGATATCCAGATGAAATTTGGTAGGTGCTTGTATTTTTATATTGTATTAATCATTGGTCGGAACCGCAAGAATTGGACCACTATAAAATATAGCTCCCATACAATTGATTGTTCCGATATGAGATTTTTCGTTATAACTTCTCCATTTATGCAGCTAAGAACATGAAATTTTGCAATACTTCCACCCATTAGAATCCTTGGAGTGAAAATTACAAAGATCGGGTCACTATAACCTATAGCTCCCATACTACTGATTGTTCAGATATAAGATTTTTCGTTATAACTCCTCCATTTAAGTAGCTAGTAACATGAAATTTTGCACTGTTGTCACTCATTATCAAAAGAATACTTTCATTGAAAATGGCGAAGATCGGGTTGCTATAACCTATAGCCTCCATACAACTGATTGTGCAGATATGAAATTTTTTGCCATAACTTCTCCATTTATGCAGCTACACATAAAAATTATCACAATTTTCACTCATTATTAACAGAATATTTACAGTGAAAGTAATAAAGATCGGGTCACTATAACATTTATCTCCCATTCAACTGATTGTTTAGTTATGAGAATTTTCGTTATAACTCCTCGATTTAAGCAGCTAGGAACATAAAATTTTGCAATACTTCCAACTATTATCAACAGAATTCTTGCAGTGATTATAACAAAAATCGGGTCACCTTTACATATAGCTCCCATACAACTGATTGTTCAGATATGAGATTCTTTGTTATAACTTCTCCATATATGCAGCTAGAAACATGATATTTCGCACTATTTTCATTCATTATCAACAGATGGTTGGTTGGTTTAAGTGGATTGTCACTCAGGTGACAAGCAATTAGCAAGTTTGCCATTTTGATTCCATAACTATCAACAGATAGTTTACAGTAAAATTAACAAAGATCGGGTCACTATAACTATATATTGTCTCCATACAACTGGTTGTTCAGATATGGGATTTTAATGTAAAACTAATTTATTTGGACAGCTAAACCCGATTAATTTCGTAAGCTATTGTATAAATAATAATACAAGGTCTACTGAGAAAATCGTCAAAACCTATGCTGTATAAGCTTTATCTCTTATACCACTGATTGTTCCTATACCGATATACCTCCTTTATGTAGGAAGCTAAACCCATTAAATTGTGTTACCGGTTTACATACCGATCACACAGCAGTGAAAATCACTTAGATTGGTGCTATATAAGGTATATCTTCCATACCTCTGATTGTTTAGATAAGATTTTTTATATATGTAACTCCTCCATCTATGTGTGCTGTGAATATATAAATTTTTTCAAATACAGTAATCTGTTAAAGTAAAGTTTTCAGATGTTCCTGAAAGGTATGAAGCCTTCGGCAAAGCCGAATACAGCGCTGCTTTTACTTGATTTTAGCTATTTTCGAACAACCTTGTTTAAGTTAACAACTATCCAAAATATAGGAAATACAGTAAAACCCGCTTAAGTACCTCACGAAAAATGTCAGCGGGTTAGGTATTAAAGAGGGGGGGGCCTTTAGCGGGTTTCACTGTAAGTAAAAAAGTGCGTACTTTTAAGATCTAAGATAATTAAGTCTTTATATGTTTCATATTTAGTGAAAATAAATCACTTTACGGGTTTCCCTGTAAGTGAAAAAGTGCGTACTTTTAAGATCTTAGATAACTAAGTCTTTATATGTTTCATATTTAGTGAAATTAAATCATGATAAACGGGGAGCTTGAATTTTGTTATTTATCATTTAAAATGACTTTTTTTGTTTTTCCAAGTTATAAGGCGTTTTGAGGCACGCTAAACAGTTACTACGAGTTACTATAATATTGTTACAACTTTGGAATTACTTGATGTTTGAATCTGAAACTTTCGCAAAAACTTCCAAGATATTGATTCATAATACTGTACTAAACAAAAAAGTAATAATCAAACATATTATAACATAACTTTTGCATTAAACAAAAAAAAAACAGATATACTGGTTCAAGCAGAAGTATTAGCTGGTGGCTCAGTAAAAAGCTTTTAAAAAACGGCAAACATTTGAATCTTTGCAAACGCTTACATCCACTTACCGCTGCTACATTACAAATACTACATTTTCAACCAGAGACATGAACCGGTTTTGAACCGGAAAACCGCTTTTTCTGTAAACTAACTGAACCATTAGCCTAACCGAAATGTTTGATCCGAACCGAAAACCGAACCACTTTTAATAAAGGTTTAAAGGTTCGTTTCATCCAGTTTTCAATAGACAAATTTACCCCCTTTTTTCTTTTTGTTAAATAAGGTAATACATACCATGTTTTTTTACCATGTGGCAATATCAAATGCTAGAGCAAACCATCTCATTTGACATTCACTTGACACTTATCCTTGCGCGTTGGTGCGCTTGACACTTGACGCATAAACTTGCGCGATATTTTTTTTCCGAAACGTTGAACCGAACCGAAACCCCGGTTCAAAGACCAACAAACCCCTTTGACGAACCAATCCAAAAGTGCAAAAACGGTTCGAACCACTGAACCGAACCGACCAAATTTTTCATCCGGTTCACGTCCCTGTTCTCAACAATATTTATCCACAACTAATGTATCTCCTGAGGCGTTAGATGAATTGCTAGAAGCGCAAACACAAAAATCATCAAATCCGGCTGCGTGGGACATAACGAGAGAATTGAATTACCACATTTGTTGAATCGAATTTCGAATGGGTATAGAGAATTCTGCAGACAGACTTTGATGGGGCAAAAAGGGAAAACTGCTCAATTCTACTATCAGTATTGTGAGTTGATTAATTTATTCTTTCGGTTTTCAAGAAGCTTCCTCACTAGTAACTTTGAGTTGTACATGGACTCGATTTTCAACATGTCTGATTTATTTTTTGCGTTAACCAGCCTAATTATGCCAGATGAACAGTATTATACTTGAGTAACTTAATCAAACTGTATTCTGAAAAATCGCCTTTAGTAGCAGAATTTCGTCGGGGCGCGTTTGGAATCAGACGAACCTAAGTTAATTTCGCTCGATCTCATGTTGACTTGACGCTAGAATAAACCATCGCTTCTGATGCTAGCAATCAGTTGACTAATAACCTTGCCATAGACTCAATATCTGGGCGTCAAAGATGGGCGCTCAGTCACAGTATGAGAACGAAAATAATAACAACCATCAAAGGAAATATCGGGTTAATAAAAAAAGATGATACTTCGCATTCTTTGCAAAGAAGCAAAATTACGAAAGACAAAACAAACCTGGACAGTATCATTGAGGCAATAAAAAATACGATAAATCCATTTGATGACACAATTGATAAAAATTGTTTATTCAACATTTCAACAGGCAAGGCTGCATCTGAAGAAGTTGTTAATTTTCTACTTAACGCCAAAGAAGCTGGCAATCAACAAAAGTTAAATTTTATCTCAGAATGCTCTTTATCTCCTGAAAGATTCAACATAGCTATAAAACGTAACAAAATCCTCAATTTCGCTTCTCAGTGCACCACTAAAGTTCTGATGAGCATAGATAAATCCAGTAAGGTGTTACTACAAATGGAACGAGACATATTTAGGTGTCTCCTGGCAATTAGTGTAAAGAAAAAATAATAATCTAGAACATTGCTCGACTTTTCCGCTGGCACCATTGCCGCCTGCTCTTCTCTCATGTGCTGGTGAAATGTTTAAAACTAATAAATCCACTTTGGCGAAAACTTTGAAATCTCAAACCGAAATGGTTGAGCCAACAAATATCAACGTTGAAATAATAGATGAATTTTACTTCTTGCACCTGATCGGATCTTGTATGCCGCAAGCATTTGAAAAACTTGCAGAGTCAATACTTATTAAAACTTGTTCAACTACTGCTTCCGAAATACATTTAGTTTTTGATCGTTACTTATCACAGTCAATCAAAGATTCCGAACGTCAAAATCGAAAAGAGTTCAATATTCCCTATACAATTTCTGGACCTCAACAAACAAGACCTAAAAATTTTTGCAAAGCCTTAAAAATTATGGTTCCAAAGAGGCTTTGGCACAATTTTTGGCTAATTATTGGGAGAACAACAATTTTGTAACAATAATTCAAAACAAACTAATTTTTTTAACCGTTGAAGATCGGTGCTAGTCTTATCAAGCTCATCAAAACCAGGGTTCGTATTGGCACACACATGCTCTGCTCACACACACGCCAGAAACACATTCAACTTGCACTCACTGCTCATACACATGTGTGTGCATAAGTGGAAAACAAACTCTGCTCACAGAAAAGTGTGTGCTGTTTGTTATTACCCTGTGGGGAAAATCTCTAGTTTTGAACTGGTGCGCTCCTAGTATATTTAGAACCACTACTAGTTCACGATAAATCTCTTTTGCATGCAAGCAACTGGCGAATTTAACACAACGATGTCATAGGAATTGGAAATTGTCCCCCGCTGCATTACCTTTTCTATAGTTAAGAACCAGTCCTAAATTCGACATATGGGATCTAGTTCGCTTTGCACCCCATTTTCTATAGTTTCGAACCAGTTGTAAACGAAAAAAGTAACAAGATGTTTTCTTTTTGGGTTACCATGGTAGCAATTTTTATTATTTGCAGAGAAATGTATTTTCAATCTGAAATCAAATTTGTGTGAATGAATGTAAATTAAATTGTGCATTTGAAAACACGTTTACAAACCATTGGCTGTAGCTGAATTTGCAGAGGTGCTGACTGTTATTGGTTATATTCCAGAGGGTCCCATAATCTTAAGATGTTAACACAAATATTAGTTTTGTATTACCAAACTATGAAAAAGCATCTGCGACGTGCAGACTGGAAGCGTATTTGAACGAAAAACCCGCCAAGCAAAAATCTATTTAAAGTAAAAAAGCCCCCGCTGCATCCCTTTTTCAGTAGTTTCGAACTAGTTCAAAATTCGCCAAATGAGATCTAGTTCGTTCTACATCCCTTTTCCTATAGTTTTGAACCAGTTCTAAATTCGTCATTTTAGATATAGAAGAAGTTGATTACTTATGTCATCACGAAGAGGCGGATACGAGGATTATTTTTCACGCTTCTAAAGCCATACCAGGCTTAAGAATTTTAATAAAAGCCTCTGATACCGTTGTTTTGGTAATTTTGCTGGGAAATATGCACAAAATTTCACAATCTGAAATTTGGCTAGCTACTTCGATGAATAAAAATAATCAACACCTTCATTGCATTAATTGCACCAATTTAGCAACGAAGTTGGGATCCAAATTATGTCTAAGTCTGCCCGCTTTCCACGCATTTACAGGTTGCGAATACACGGCGGCATTTTACAATAAAGGAAAAGTTAAACCATTTAAAATATTTTCCAAAAAATGAAACCTACCAAACAGGTTTTGCGTCATTAACTGATGAAGCCGATATTTTAAATGACAAAAGAATGGATATTGTTCAAGAGTTCACCGCCGATATATATGGCATAAATCACTGCAACCGAGTGAATGTTACGAGATATAATTTTTTTTTGAAAAATTACTCTGCAAAAGAAGACAGCGAACAGCTTTTAAAGAAAGTAAAAGGTTTCGACTCGAACACTATACCACCATGTTGGATATCGCTCCAACAAAAAATATTGACAACTGTTTTTGTCAACTCAATGTGGCTTAATGCTACGGAAACTAACTGCGTGAAACTTCAGCATGAAAACTGCGGTTGGTTTTTGGAATTTTTTTTTTAACTAACAGGATTTATTGGTGATCAAAGGCTCTTAACAATAGAAGATATTTTAGAAATAACAGAAGAAGAAACTACAGATGAATCTTCCGAACTCGAAGGTCAGAATTTTTCATCCGATGAATCGGGTTCTGAATAATTTGAAATAAACGAAAAATTACTTTATTGAACTAAACATATTTTTTGAACTTATTTTTATTTTTTGGACAATTTTTACTAATAAAATGTTGCTAAAATGGCTCAAAAACCGCGAGACACGTAAACTTAGTTTTGGGTCGTTTTTCTATATTGGGTCATTTTCCCACGATATCTTTATTTTAAGTTTGCGTTGCGAATGAAAAAAACATTCCTACTTTAACATGAACAAGAAAGAAAGTCTAAGTTCGGGCGGAGCAGAACATTAAATACCCGACGCAAGTAATAAATATATGTTTTTCACCTTTCCGAAAGCTACCGCTTCTTGGTAAGCCGGGATGTATCAATTTTGAGTAAATTAGCGTCCTTAAATTTCGAAATATTGAAGTTTCAAACTTTTCTGAAATTTACCGTTATATGAAAAGCGGCCGTAATTTTAGTCCGATTTATATAATTTTCAAACTTTCGCTTTTATGTGGCAAGCACACCATACCGAGTTTGGTACAAATTGGTAGAACGGTTATCGAGATACATATACGTGATACATATATGGGCGGTGCCACGCCCATTTTCCAAAATTTTATTAAGAGCATGTTTCTTGGTAAAGAATTACTACAAGCATCAATTTTGAATAAATTAGCTTTAATATTTACTGATTTCGAAGATTTCGTATTTCCCTAAATTAACGTAATATGGGATGTGGGCGTGGTGATTGTACAATTTTTAACATTTTCGGTCATTTGGTATGCTGTACCAGGGCCAACAACTGTGCCAAGTTTGGAAGAAATTGGTGCAGCAGTTACCAAGATATACACATGTCACCATAAGTGGGCGTGGCTACGCCCGTTTTCCAAAAATTTATAATATTCTTATTTCTCGTCTAAAAATTATTATAAGTGTCAATTTTGAGTGAATAATCTTCAGTAGTTACTTAAATATCGCAGTTTTCGTATTTCTGAAAATTACCGTTATGTGTGGGGTACGCGTGGTTATTGCCCGATTTTGCCCATTTTCAATACCATCCGTCCTACGCCTGAAGGAAGTGCACGTACCAAGTTTCGTTAAGATATCTCAATTTTTACTCGAGTTATCGTGTGCACAGACGGACGGACAGACAGTCACCGCTTAATCGATTTCTCTTTTCATTCTGATCATTTATGTATACATTTGTCTATATCTATCTCGAATCATTTTGCCTGTTACACACAACCGTTATGTGAACAAAGTTATATTACCCTTGTGCACAAGTGCACTCGGGTATAAAAATGTTACTCATACGCTATGTAGGCGTACGTCTATGTACGATATGGCGTATGAGTAACATTATTTCTACTCCTATTTCATACAAAAATTTATTCCACATTTTCATTTGACCATTCACGAATTTTTTATTTATTCATCGTTAGTTGCTTGATTTTTTGCAAAGAAACAGACTTTATTACATACCAAAAAAACTTTCAACAAATCTGTTATTTTTTTAATGTTTTCCTTCTTAAAGATTGCATTTTTTTGAATACAAATTAAAATATCTTAAGAAAATCACTTCATCAAGAAAAATGGTGTACAGATCCGCAATCTACGACCCAAAATTAAGTTAACGCGTGTCGCGTTTTTTGTGTCATATGAAAACTTGAGATTTTCCTTTATGGTGTATTTTGATTTCAAAGCTCGTCAACCAGAATTTTGGCCAGGTTTTTCGTAGACAACCTCATATCATCATGTTCGCAATAAAATTTTCTTTATTTTAATACAAGATTTATTCATTAAACAGATGAGTGAAAATTACTAGTATTACTTACCTGTTCATACCTGCCAACCCGATAGGTAGGCTAAAAAAAAATAGAAAACCCATTTTCTTCACATTCTATAGACTTAATACTTTCGATTGGTATATCATTTGTTCATTAAACAAATCAGTTCAAAATTAAAAAAAAATCAATTTTTAATATTTAATAAAAAATATCCCGGCCAGGCTTTTTTCAGCCAACCCACTCGCGAAATATTTATTAACATGCTAAATTTCATACAAAGTAGATTTCATCCATTAAACAGATGGGTGAAGGTCGTGGCTTTGTCGGATCTTAGACTAATATGGATCTTTTAGGATTCCTATATGACCCCAGTTATGAGCCCGCACCTTTTGTCAATATAAAAACAATAAATATTGGAAATTTATATCTTAACTTGTTTATACAGAAATTGAAAATAATTTTAATAAAACAAGTAAGAAAGTCTAAGTTCGGGCGGAGCCGAACATTAAATACCCATAAATATATGTGTTTCACCTTTCCGAAAGCTACCGCTGCATGGTAAGCCGGGGTGTATCAATTTTGAGTAAAGTAGCGTGGCGCCCACTTATGATCACATATATATATCTCGGTAACCGTTCCACCAATTTGTGCCAAACTCGGTATGGTTATTGTGCTTGCCACATTAAAGCAAAACATTGAAAATTATTGAAATCAGACTAAAATTACGGCCGCTTTTCATATAACGGTAAATTTATTTAAAGCTTGAAACATCAATATCTCGAAATTTAAGGACGCTAATTTACTCAAAATTGATACACCCCGGCTTACTATATAGCGATAGCTTTCGGAAAATATCAAATATTTCTAATTTCTTCTCACAAAAATTCTAAATTGTTTTCCATACAAAAAAAAGATAATGAATAGCAGGTTTTGAAACGCTCACCCTACTCAGCAGCACAAACGATGATTACTGAGCCTTGCAAAGGATATACCAATGCTTCGAGGGCAAACAAATTTACTAAGCAAAAAAGTGTCAGCAATTTTGTTTCCAATTTCATTTTTTTTTTATTTCACATGGCACACTTTGTTTTAAAAGAAAAAATCATAACAGTTTTTGACACTTTATATACCACAAGCAAAAACAAAATACATATAAATGTTGTTAATTCCCAGCGGACCAGCGCACGAGCCTTTAGCGAGAGTGTCGCAAAATATCCGCAAATGAGCTCGCATGTGAGCAAAGGACGATTGTGAAACTTCTCTGATCGTAAAACCCTCGCACACGAGCATTGCAGCGTGAATATTGTGAGAGAAATGCGCGTGTAAATATTTTCTACTTGTATTTTTATTTGTTAAGCTCGAGTGTGTGACAGCTGAATAATTAAAAAATATTTATTAAAACCTAGATAAATTTTTTTGTTATTAATAATTTTCTGTGTCCTTTCCGGAGTTCATTTAATTGGTGTAAAAAGTAAGTATACTTTATTTGAACGGTCACTTGTTCACGAGAGCCGTGATTCGGGCCCAGTTTCTTATCTAATGCCTACTTACAAGATTTATTTATTACGTTTACAGACATATTGAACCTTATAACGAAGTTTATGGAAACCCAGAGGGCAACAATTGATAAAATTGATCAGTTACTAGCCAAAATTGATGGTGCTAAGTTAATTTCTTTAAGGAGTGAAGTTTCATCTATAAATGTCTCCATTAGTTACATTTTTTAGAAGTTCAATGTCTAAAGAGTGCCTTGTTTTCGTAATTTTTAATTTATTTATACTCAAGAAACAGATTCCTTTAAGCTGCCAAAGAAGTGAGTAATTCTTTTAAGTTATGTATGTGAAATTTAAGTTTTTAATTTCTTCTATGTCCGAATTTTAGTTTAAACAATATACATATACAAACAATAAAAAGAATTAGCTAAAGTCTTTCAACCCTTTTTTCTTGTAAACCGTTTGCGATATCTCTTGCGATACTTATTTGATATTAATGCCGGCTCGGCAAAAATATTGTTGAGTGTTAAGGTTTAGTATTTTATCCTTATCTCTAGAAATATCAAAACAACCTTGCAAAATATATCGCCAAACGCTCACTAACGATATTACTTCCAATTATCGTAAACGACTGATTCACTTCCACAAACTGAACGATATATAAATCCTATTGCTATCGTTGCCCGATTCATCCGCGAGAGTTTTTCCGGGTTAAATCTCGCATTTCACTCGCATGCGTTATCATTTGCGAGCATTTGGTTGTTGTTGTTGTTGTAGCGGCTACTAAGCCCCTTTCGGGGCGGTTCATCCATCAACGTTGTCGTCAATTTCAGCTAGAGGGAGGCCCAGGAAGTGTGCTACTTCCACAGGGGCTGTCCATAGGGACAGGGGCGTTAGCTGAGTGGTGTTCTCAGGGCATGTGAAGAGGTGCCGGGAATCATGTGGCGACTCTCCACATGCCGGGCATTGGTAGGGCACATCCTCGTTGATTCTGCTCAAGTAGGAGTTGAGCCTGCTGCAATAGCCAGAGTGAAGTTGGGCTGCGGGTCTCCCGAGGCAGACAAAGTTCTGTCCCGTCCATGTCCGGTGGTTGTTTGCCTAGAACGGCATTCACAGGGTGGGAGTCTACTTGAGACTGATTCCCTGTGAATGCCGTTCAGGGCCTGTCGGTAGCTTGACGGGTCCAGAGGTTGTTTGATTAACCTCTGGACTTCGTCCGTCAGTTCGTAAAGATGCCTCCTGACGCGCCGTGGCGAGGGTTTTTCCGCAAGCAGCTGTCCGCTGGGATGGCCACGTCTGTGGCTCCCAGCAAGGAACTGCTTGCAGAGCATTTTGTTATGCTCCTTTATTGGGAACATCTGGGCCTCGTCATGTAGGTGGTGTTGGGGCGTTCATCAGGAGGCATCCTGTCGCAGTTCGTAATGCCGTGTTCTGGCAGGTCTGTAGCTTCATCCACTGCGTCCTGCTAGTCCCCGGCGCTGCATAGTTTAGAACCGGCCGGCCAATTGCCTTGTATGTTGCCAACAACGTTTCTTTAACTTTGCCCCAAGTGCTGCCGGCCAGCGAGTTGAGGACATTGTTGCGGCTCTGTACTATGTTGACAATTTCGGTTGTATGCGCCGGGAAGGAGAGAAGACTGTCGAAGGTAACTCCGAGGATTTTCGGGTTATTCACCGTCGGTATTGTTACGCCATCGACGTGAATACAGTTGCAGTCTGACCTCCTTCGTCCAGGTGGTGAAAATGGTAGCCGAGGATTTCGCAGGGGATAAGGCAAGGCTCCTTGCAGTGAAGAAGCGAGAAAGTTCGGCGAGGTAGCCGTTTACTTTCGAGCACAAGTCATCAATTCCCAGACGCCATGATCGAACAATCGTCCGCATAGGAGACTATATTAACACTCTCTGGTGGCTGAGGAAGCTTTGAGATGTAATAATTAAACAGTAGCGGGGACAGGACACCACCCTGTGGTAACCCCTGTTTAATTTTACGTGGTTTGCTAGTTTTGTTTCTGAAAATTACTGACGAGTGTCGACCACTCAGGTAATTCGCCGACCACCGTTTGAGTCCCTGTGGGAGTGAGGAGGCCTCTATATCTTCTAGTAGCGTTGAATGACTGACAGTGTCGAACGCCTTGGGCAGGTCCAACGCTACTAGAATAGTTCTCTCACAGGGGCGGTTTCGGTTTAGGCCACGAGTTATCTGAGTGTTTATGGCGTTAAGTGCTGTTGTTGTGCTATGCACGTTACGGAACCCATGTTGATGCTTCGCTGGGGTCAGGTGGTTCGTAAAGTACGGGAGCAGCAGGGCCTCGAGTGTCTTCGCTACCGGGGAAAGGAGAGTTATCGGTTATAATCATTAACGTCTAATTTCGATTCATATTCACAAATACCAAGTTTTTTATGCAAAATTGTAACCTTAGAAATCATCTACATACATATCGTCGCTCCCAACGAAGAGTAGAATATCTCCAATTACCGTGGAAGACTAGCACGGTTCACTATTCGCGTCGAAGACTAGCACATTTCATTATTCGCGTCGAAAAGTAGCACATTTCAGATTTTTGCGTGGAAGAGTAGCACATTTCACTATTCGCGTGGAAGAGTAGCACATTTCAGAATTTTGCGTGGAAGAGTAGCACATTTCAGATTTTTGCGTGGAAGAGTAGCACATTTCACTATTTGCGTGGAAGACTAGCACATTTCAGATTTTTGCGCGGAAGAGTAGCACATTTCAGATTCTCGCGTAGAAGAGTAGCGAATTCATATGAAGTGGTACTAGCAGCCGTACAAAAACCAAACATACATGTACAAATGTTATAATTATTTCTCCTCGACTAAGCTGAGAGTTTAATGTTGTGTATGGAGCTTTTCGGTATTTTATTACAAATAGAATAAACGTAAATAGAATAAACACCGATAGAAAAATATTAGTTTTTTTTGAATTCCAAACCATTTCTACGAAATCTTGTTTTTCCCATATAAAAAGACATGGAAAACCTTGATCGCTTTGAGCGACCTCTAAATATTATTTGATTTTAAAATAAAAAAATAGGGGTACACTTTTTTCTATATCGAACAATCCTAGGGGGTTAGAGCATTACAATTCCGACTTTACTGTTTTGGACCACCCTAATGTACATGCAGTCATAGCAACAGCACCTCATTTCAAAGTGATATTGTTTTCCACTTATGTCCATTTATTTATTTTTAAGAATTTTCATTAAAATAAAGTTCATTCTCTGAAGAAGTGATAAATCCAAATTTAAAACTTTGTAGAAAACTAAAAAAATCTATAAATGTTCATCCAAATGTCGAAATTATTTTCTCAGAATTTTATTGCAATAATGTGCAAGTTTCAAGTGGCTAAAAATTTCCGTTATTGCGGTTTTCTTCCATATAAAAATAAATTATGTTTATTCGTTATATGGTAGCGAATGCGACAAAAAAAATTAAAGGTTTTAAGGCTCTTGAAACTTGCACATTATCACATTAAAATTGAATCGGCTATTAAGCTTCATACTCAAAAAAATTTTAATACTACTGAGTAAATAAATTTGTAATTTGAATGAAAATTAGTTGATTTTTTTTTTAATTTCTACAAAATTTTAAGCGTGGGTTTACATGGTTTTTTTAAATGAACTTAATTTTAGTTGAAATTGAGCATACTGAAAACGAAATTTCAATGGTTAACCATAAACAATATGAAGCTTAAAGGGGAAAAATGCCTTTAAAAATCTGAAATGTGCTACTTTTCGACGCGAATAATGAAATGTGCTAGTCTTCCACGCTAATAGTGAAATGTGCTAGTCTTCCACACGAATAATGAAATGTGCTACTCTTCGTAGGGACCGACGATATGTGCTCATCGATTCGAATCACAAGCGTCCAGATATTAAAATAAATCTGGTTCATAGGCATGCCATATTTATGAGCTGCTAAGGCACCAGAATACTTAATACGGGACAAATATGGGCCATTAAAAGAAATACAGAACATTTCGCGTCCCGTTTGAAATAAATAAATTACCAGGACAATATATGTAAAAAAAGGAGGACTGTCCCATAGATTAAAACAGGACGGATGATCACCGTAACCATAACCAACCAAAACCTACCAAACTTTTTTTGAGGTTTTAATTTTTTTTTTTTCATTGCCGAATTTACTAGTAAAACTAAAACCCAGCTAGTACATTAAAAACAAATTAACTGCGTATAACAATTCATTTTACTGTACAGACTTATCCAAATGTATGTATGTCTCTTTACACATACATACATATCGGCACTACTCCCTAGCGAATGTCATGCATTAGTCACTTAAGAGTCCTGTACGGAAAAGTTACGTCTTAAATGACTTTAGGCTCCGTTTGTATGGATGTCGTTCATGACTTTTTCATATAAATGGTAATTTCGTCGTTGATGTCATCTGTATGACTTGGTTATCTTGGTGATCTTTGATGACATTCAAGCGACAGTGTCTTGCAATGGAGTTTTTATAAGTGACCGCTGCAAGACATTGTCTGTTATATGTCTTTGATAGGAGTACACCTGCATGACATTGTCAATAGTGTCATCGTCAGCAATATGTCGTTTAGGATTCACAGCAAGTGCGACGATGTCACCGGTGACAATTTTCGCTACTGGGTAGATACGTATAAAACGCTAGCTCAAAAGTTCACAGCGAAAAAGACGCGTAAAACAAGTAAGAAAGTCTATGTTCGGGCGGAGCCGAGCATTAAATACCCGGCGCAAGTATTAAATATATGTTTTTTCACCTTTCTGAAACCTACCGCTAGATGGTAAGCCGGGGTGTATCAATTTTGAGTAAACTAGCGTCCTTCAATTTAGAAATATTGCAGTTTCAAGCATTTCTGAAATTTACCGTTGTATGAAAAGCGGCCGTAATTTTAGTCCGATTTCAATAATTTTCAACGTTTTGCTTATATGTGGCAAGCACAATAACCACACCGAGTTTGGTACAAATTGGTAGAACGGTTACCGATTTACATATATGTGATCATAAGTGGGCGGTGCCACGCCCATTTTCCAAAATTTTACCATAAACGTATTTCTTGGTAAAGAATTGTTGCAAGCATCAATTTTGAATAAATTAGCTTCAATATTTACTGATTTATCGAAGATTTTGTATTTCTCTAAATTACCGTTATATGGGATGTGGGCGTGGTTATTGTCCGATTTAAAAAGTTTCGGCGATTTTGTATGCTGTACCAAGGCCAACAACTGTGCCAAATTTGGAAGAAATTGGTGCAGCGGTTCCTAAGATATACACATGTAACCATAAGTGGGCGTGGCTACGCCCATTTTCCAAAAATTTATAATATCCTTATTTTTCGTCTGAAAATTGTTGTAAATATCAATTTTGAGTGAATAATCTTCAGTAGTTACTAAAATATCGCAGTTTTCGTATTTCCGAAAATTACCGTTATATGAGAAGTAGGCGTGGTTATTGAGCGATTTTAAAAATTTTCGACCATTTGGTATGTTGTGCCAAGGCCAACAATTGTGCCAAGTTTGGAAGAAATTGGTGCAGCGGTTACCAAGATATACACATGTAACCATAAGTGGGCGTGGCTACGCCCATTTTCCAAAAATTTATAATATTCTTATTTTTCGCCTAAAAATTATTGTAAATATCAATTTTGAGTGAATAATCTTCAGGAGTTACTAAAATATCGCAGTTTTCGTATTTCTGAAAATTACCGTTATATGGGAGGTAGGCGTGGTTATTGTCCGATTTTGCCCATTTTCAATACCATCCGTCCTACACCCGAAAGAAGTACACGTGCCAAGTTTCGTTAGGATATCTTAATTTTTGCTCGAGTTATCGTGTACACGGACGGACGGACAGACGGACGGACAGACAGACATGGCTTAATCGAATTCTTTTTTCATCCTGAGCATTTATGTATACATTTGTCTATATCTATCTCGATTCGTTTTGGCTGTTACAAACAACCGTTATGTGAACAAAATTAATATACCCTTGTGCACAAGTGCGCTCGGGTATAAAAATGTGGCGGCAAACACATTGGAAACGACGGGCTACCGACCACAGCTGTCAAATTATTTTAACACGTACTCTTATGTAGATAATTATTTTGGCGACG
>NW_023458555.1:66452046-66458106 GCF_013731165.1 Rhagoletis pomonella | reverse complement strand
ACGAATCGAGATAGATATAGACAACTGTATACATAAATGATCAGGATCAAAAGAGAAATCGATTAAGCGGAGACTGTCTGTCCGTCCATCCGCCTGTGCACACGATCACTCGAGCAAAAATTAAGATATCTTAACGAAACTTGGTACGTGTACTTCTTTCGGACGGTATTGAAAATGGGCAAAATCGGACAATAACCACGCCTACCTCCCATATAACGGTAATTTTTAGAAATACGAAAACTGCGATATTTTAGTAACTAGTAAATATTATTCACTCAAAATCCATATTTACAATGATTTTTAGACGAAGAATAAGAATATTATATATTTTAGAAAAATGGGCTTAGCCACGCCCACTTATGGTTACATGTGTATATCTTGGCAACCACTGCACCGATTTCTTCCAAACTTGGCACAGTTGTTGGCCTTGGCCCATTTTCAATACCATCCTACCTTGGATTAAGGGAAACCTACATACCAAATTTCGTTGAGATATCTCAATTTTTGCTCGAGTTATCGTGTACACGGAGGGACGGACAGACGGACGGACAGACAGGCATGGCTTAATCGAATTGTTTTTTCATCCTGATCATTTATGTATACATTTGTCTATATCTATCTCGATTCGTTTTGGCTGTTACAAACAACCGTTATGTGAACAAAATTAATATACCCTTGTGCACAAGTGCGCTCGGGTATAAAAATGTGGCGGCAAACACATTGGAAACGACGGGCTACCGACCACAGCTGTCAAATTATTTTAACACGTACTCTTATGTAGATAATTATTTTGGCGACGACACGGCAACACTGCGACAAGCCAAAAATGTAGCTGTGGCCAGATTTGATCTATTTCTATTTTTATAGCGACAGATAAGATTCCTCCTCTTCTTTTATGTCAAACTCAAACAAATTCATGTGTCGCTGCCGCGTTCAAAAAAATCTTGTCGCCGTCGATAATGCGTTTAGATTATGTGCTAAAACCCTAATGTCGGGTCGCGTGGTGATGTCGTTTTCGATGTGTTCAGAGCTAGACGCATAAACTTATTTTTGCGGTCAACTGTGTTTGCGAGTATAAGAGTTTTTCCGGAATGATGTTGAATCTATTTTTACGCGTCTTTCTTCGCCGAAATTTTTTCAAGCGTATTTTTTCGTAAAGTAAAGGGGGCTCGGAGCACTCAGGAAAAATGTTAGGGAACTCTTCAAACTGGCCAAGGTAGCCGATGACGAGTTCTGCTGGATGGAATACAAGGAAGTACTTAAGGAATACAAGAAAGAGATTCGTAAATGCAAGCGGGAGTCGTGGAATAGCTTCTGCGGCGAATTAGAAAAAACAACCGAGGTAGCCAGGCTAAGGAAATTGCTATCCAAGAACCCGACTAATCCAAGGTTACTACGTAAAAAATGTGGAGAGTGGACTGGAAGCAGTGAGGACTCACTGGAATACCTAGTCAACACACACTTTCCGGGGTGTACAGACAGCATAGATCTGCAACTTCTAGGAGATAGCGTGGAAAATGTCCCCCCGGACATCATAACGGAAGAAAAAATACGGTGGGCAATCGATGGCTTCGGGCCGTTTAAGTCCCCAGGCACAGACGGTATCTTTCCAGCCATGATGCAAAAAATTTCCGCAGTGCTGACACCATACTTGAAAACAATATACGAGGGATGTTTAAGACTAAACTATGTGCCTGTCCTTTGGAGAGAGGCGAGGGTCGTATTCATACCGAAGGCGAGCAAGGGAAATCCCCTCTATTCGAAAGAATACAGACCAATTCGTCTAACTTCATTCCTTCTAAAGACGCTCGAAAAGATTCTGGACGCCTACATTAGGGATAAGCTGCCGTCGGCCAGCATATCAAAGGCGCAGCATGCCTACACGAAGGGTAGATCCACTGAGACTGCACTTCACTCACTAACCGCGGTAGTAGAAAAAGCTCTGGAGCATAAAGAATATGCCCTAGGGGTCTTTCTGGACATAAGTGGGGCATTTAATAATGTCTCCTATGAGGCAATAATGGAAAGCCTAGAAGCAGCCCAGGTAGAGTCTGCCATCCTACTATGGATAAAAAGCCTGCTGAGCTGCAGGAAGATTAAGGCGGAGTGGAACGAAGCCAGGTTGCTCAGACTAGCGCATAGAGGAACTCCTCAGGGTGGTGTTCTGTCACCACTCTTGTGGCTACTCGTAGCGAATGAGCTTCTGGGAAAATTCGAAGGGAAAGCACCCAGACTAATTGCCTATGCGGACGACATAGCTATAGTTGTTACGGGGAAATTCCTAGACACCATCAGTAACGTAATGGAAAGCGCTCTAAGGGTCGTACATCGATGGGCGACAACAGTCAACATAGAGGTAAATTCTGACAAAACGGATGCGGTACTGTTCACAAGAAGGTACAAAATCCCCGCGTGGAAACCCCCGAGGCTCAACGGGGCGGAGTTATCAATCAAGGATCACACCAAGTACCTGGGAGTAATTTTGGACAGCAAACTAATGTGGAAGCTAAATGTGGAGGAAAGGGTGAAAAAGGCCAGTGGTGCCCTTTACGCATGTAAAAAGATGCTGGGTACCACATGGGGCCTATCCCCTGGCCTCATGCATTGGTGTTACACGGCGGTAGTTAAGCCGATATTGCTCTACGGCGCTCTGGTATGGTGGACCGCTGCAAACAAAATTTCGTATAGGAAACCATTGGAGCGATTACAGCGGCTCGCTGCACTGTGCATAACAGGAGCGCTAAGGACCACTCCAACGGCGGCACTTGAAAGGCTACTTGACCTACCACCAATCGACGTCGCGGTGGAGAGCACTGCAGCGAAATCCGCCACGAGATTGATGGCCTTAGGTGAATTCTCCGCAAGAACCTTCGGGCACAGCTCGATATGCAGGGGGATGGAGGACAAAATAGACCACATACCCCCACGCTTCATCTGGGAAAGAAGGTTTAAAGCTACGGTTAAGGAGGGCGGATGGCACATGAGCACGCGACCCGCCAGCGGAACGTATAACATCTACACGGATGGATCAAAAATGGCTGATGAATTGGGCGCCGGAGTCTATTGCGCCGAGCTAGACCTCAGGCAACCCTTCAAGCTTCCAGAGTACTGCAGTATTTTCCAGGCGGAAGTCTTCGCTGTAGGGAAAGCTGCTGAGATAGCTAGCAACGCAGGAAATTACATAAAAAATATCAATATATATGTCGATAGCCAGGCGGCGATTAAGGCCATAATCTCACATCGTATTGCGTCAGAAAATGTCCTTAGAAGCAGGGAAGCAGTAGCCAGGGCGGCCGAGAGTAAACGGCTGCATATATACTGGGTTCCAGGCCACAAGGGCATTTTAGGCAACGAAATAGCTGATGAGATTGCCAAAAGTGCCATCCGTCTTGCTAGCGAACCAGTACGGGAAGTACAAAAGTCGCTAAAAACGATCTACAATGAAATTTCCGAAAGAGCTGGGTGCCGGATCAGGGGGAGATGGAACGCATTAGCGACATGCAAAACCACCAAGATCATGTGCAGTAGCAGCAAAGGAAACACCCATTTCTTGCTTACATGGTCACGTAGGGATTGCAGGACAGTTGTCGGCCTAATGACGGGCCACAACCTACTGGCATCCCACGCAAGCAGAATGGGCATTAGTAACAGTGACGCATGCAGGAAGTGCAAGGAGGAAGGCATGAGTGAGACGTTAGAACACCTCCTCTGTTTCTGTCCGGCCTTAGCTAGAAATCGTCTTAGTTATCTCGGAGCTTCGCAGTTTAAAGGACTAGAGGAGGTTTCAAAACTGGATATTAAGGCACTCTTGAACTTCGCAAAAAGCGTTGACGTCCTATATGACGACTACTTTAGATCGCAGTAAAACGGACCTCCATCTGGCACTACAAAGGACCAACGGGTCTATGTAAGGCGCATCAGCCGGCCAGTGTAACCTAACCTAACCTTTTCGTAAAGTTTTAAGGCGTCCTCTTTCGCCGTCAAAACACCCGAGCGTCTTCATTCGTGTCTAGTGACGATATTATTTTTATTATTAAGTGCAAGATTCTCGCGCTGCGACCTAAAAAGATATATTGCGCTAAGTCCTAACTGTAAACACTCCAATCATAGCTCAGCACTGTGGATGATTCCATGTTCCAAATTTCAGATGGAGAATACAATCGTTCTCAAGGTATATCAAACTACGATTCGTGCTTCGTGGGCGGACGCATAGAGTATACTCTGGGGTTTCCTCCACCAGCCCACAACACCTACAGTCCGTCTGTACAGAAAGACCCATTTAATTCAAATGGTACGGTAACGTGCAGTGTGCTTTCAGGTAGCCAGTAAGAGTTCTAAGTTCATGGTGTCTTTCGGAGTTCCTCCTGGAAGGAGCTATGAATCTCTTTGATTGTCTTATTCCTTGACTTCCGCCAGTGGGCAATCTGAGATTATTTCCAGCTAGCTCCTAAGTAGCTCTGCAGTGTATCCTTTAGATGTAACACAGAATAGCTCGGGACCATGCAAGCGCATTTGGTCTCCACGCTTTGCGAGACAGTCAGCCCTTTCGCTGCCTTAAAACCCTTCATGTCCCGGAACCCACCACAGCGTTACGGTATTGTGGGCTCCTAGGTGGTTCAAGAGTTCACAAGCCTTGATGTCATTTTAAAAGGGTCTAAGGCCTTTAACGCTGCCTGAATATCTACATAATAATTATTCTGGCCTCATTTGCCTTCTACGATGACATTTGCGAACACAGATTTCGATTACGAACACTTCCGCCTGGAATATGGTTGAGTACGAGGCCATTGTCAGACTTTTCTGGAATCTTGGTCCAAGTACGCCATAAATTATATATGAATGATCATATTGTATATTGGCAATAATAAGGGTATACGTTTGTACTTAGGAATCAGGTATATTTATATGGGAAGCAATTTTGTAATCTAAAATGTTAAAGCTGTTTTTGATAGACTTATTCATGCTGTCTGCGAATCCGTAAGTAGAAAGTTTCCATTATGTCCAGGCTTTGAGAAAAACCTGGTCAAAGTATCAAAAAATAGCGTTTTTTGCAATATTTGATAGGATTTAGCAAAAAACAAAAGGTGATAGAAACTTACACTTCGGCTTAAATTAAAGCTATAACTCTCGACTACTATCCCTAAATTCCATTCGTGCACCTTGACTTGATGATGACTGATTAAATTAAACACTGCTTGTTTACCTGTACTTATCATATGTGTAGCGTAGAACAAATTTAAAATATGTATTATTTTTCCTGGTACAAGGTTGAAAATTCATTGTTATATGTCTGCATATTTATAAATACGAACAACATAATAATAACGAATAATTATTACAAAGAACAAATAAGACAATACAAAATAGTTTTACATTTATTATACTTACATTAATATTAAACAATAAAATTATCACAACATAAATTAAACATATTTAAAAACATTAAGAAACGTTAAACAACACTGCACTTCCTTCATCGTCAACTCTCAGACATTGTGTGTATCTGCAGTCGCAAATGCACAGTTTATATTATCTAGGTCTTCTTTGAAGTTCATTGCTGCTGTTATTTTTTGTTGTATGCGCCACCCTTCTAATGTCATCCTTCTTCTTGTTCTTATCTCCACGTCCAAAAGCTTTGCATTGTCAAAATCAGCTGTATGTTTGTTTTCCGTCAGGTGTTGCGCTAATGCTGTGGTACGCTTGTTGTTTTTGGCGTCTAGCTTGTGTTCGTTGATTCTTGTTCCAAGCGATCTCTTCGTTACCAATTTTATCTTTCGTTTTGGTATAAATGGTTTGGATAGTGTGATGTGGTTTATGTACATAGCTTACGTTGTTGTTTTTAATAATTTTGCGTAGTGTTTTGTTGTCCGTAGGTTTAGGTATATATGTGACGCCTGTGTATATTTTGCAATTGTCATCCTTTGTTTTTGTATTATGATTTTTATACCCGAGCGCACTTGTGCACAAGGGTATTATAACTTTGTTCACATAACGGTTGTTTGTAACAGGCAAAACGAATCGAGATAGATATAGACAACTGTATACATAAATGATCAGGAT
>NW_023458555.1:66446357-66451946 GCF_013731165.1 Rhagoletis pomonella | reverse complement strand
ACGAATCGAGATAGATATAGACAACTGTATACATAAATGATCAGGATTAAAAAAGAAATCGATTAAGCGGTGACTGTCTGTCCGTCCGTCCGTCCGTCCGCCTGTGCACACGATAACTCGAGCAAAAATTAAGATATCTTAACGAAACTTGGTACGTGTACTTCTTTCGGGAGTAGGACGGACGGTATTGAAAATGGGCAAAATCGGACAATAACCACGCCTACCTCCCATATAACGGTAATTTTTAGAAATACGAAAACTGCGATATTTTAGTAACTAGTGAATATTATTCACTCAAAATCCATATTTACAATGATTTTTAGACGAAGAATAAGAATATTATATATTTTAGAAAAATGGGCTTAGCCACGCCCACTTATGGTTACATGTGTATATCTTGGCAACCACTGCACCGATTTCTTCCAAACTTGGTACAGTTGTTGGCCTTGGTACAGCATACCAAACGGCCGAAAATTTTTAAAATCGGACAATAACCACGCCCACATTCCATATAAGGGTAATTTAGAGAAATACGAAATCTTCGATAAATCAGTAAATATTAAAGCTAGTTTATTCAAAATATATGCTTGCAATAATTCTTAACCAAGAAATACGTTTATGATAAAATTTTGGAAAATGGGCGTGGCACCGGCCACTTATGATCACATATATGTATCTCGGTAACCGTTCTACTAATTTGTACCAAACTCGGTATGGTTATTATGCTTGCCACATAAAAGCAAAACGTTCAATATTATTGAAATCAGACTAAAATTACGGCTTTTCGTATAACGGTAAATTTTAGAAATGGTTGAAACTTCAAAATTTCGAAATTTAAGGACGCTAATTTACTCAAAATTGATACACCCCGGCTTACCATGTATCGGTAGCTTTCGGAAAGGTTAAAAACATGTATTTAATACTTGCGCCGGGTATCTAATGTTCGACTCCGCCCGAACTTAGACTTTCTTACTTGTTACTTTTGATTTTGTTTGTTGCTGCTGTTATTAAGCTTTCTATTATTTTGTTGGGATACCCGTGTTTGAACAATATGCTTCTAATTTTTCTCTTGTTCTGATCCATGACCTCCTGGTCACTCAAGGAGTAAACTTTTTAAGAGTTGCCACCTGTTAAAAAGTTTAATTTATTTAATATGAGGGAAGGACTGAACGGATTTGCATGAAAATTTGCACATAGATAGCTTATGACCTAGATTGGAAAATAGGCTAATTTTCTTAAGAGTTGCCACCTGATAAAAGAGTTTAATTAAATTAATACGCGGAAAAGTCTGAACTGATTTGCATGAAAGTTTGCACACAGATAGCTTATGACCTAGAATGGAAAATAGGCTACTTTTTTAAGAGTTGCCACCTGTTTGAAAATGAAATTTTGCTGGCAGATGGTTTATAACTTGGAATGAAAAATAGGCTACTTCCTTAACCGGTTTCCCGATCAGAACGAAATTTGGTACACTTACTACGGATCTTGCAAGGATGGTCTTAGACTGAAAGTAAGTCCGATACCTCAAGGCACCTCCCATATAAATTGGAATTTTCATATTACATACATATGTCTGAAAGTATTTGTGGGAGAGAACTGCAACTTGGCATAGAGATATGTATGTGAAATCAATGTTGACATTAATCGATTGATTTTTTAATCAATTAGTTAATTCGATTTAATTCAATCCGACTACAGGTAATCATGATTAATTTTAATCTGAGTAAACAGATAATCGTAACCGCGATTAAAAAAATGTATTTTTAATCATTAACTCTTCATTTGATCAAGTAGGTTTGGTGACTAATTAATTTATGCTGGAATTTTCCTGTGCACACAAAGTAAGTTAATCCGGTATGGCTAAGTCGGGTTTCCTCATCAATCTGAGCAATTTGGTGTGCATTTTCAGATCTATACCAATAAACGTTTTACAAACTAGGTTTGTAAAAGTTCCAGTTTATGTATTACTAATAACAATAATTATAATTTTTTTATACTAAGTGCTTTTTATAAGCGTGAAACACAAAATAATTACTATAACTGGTGTTTGGTTTCAAGTTCGGACAAACTAGACAACTTAATCAGATTTTATTTTAAATTGGATTAACGATTAATGATTAAAATTAATTAATAGTAATCGCAGCCAGCGATTAACGATTAAAAATATTTAATCATTAATCGTACAGTTGATTACGACTAATTAATTTTAATCGTCAAACGCGATTAACACTTTAATCGTTAATTTTAATCGTTAATCAGATTAACATTTTGCCAACACTGTGTGAAATCATATTCATCTTCACGGAGAAAAATGGAAGTTTTTGGAAAAGCGGCATAGCACCTCCCATACTGACTGAAAGTTTTATATTGCATATCACTTCAAATGTTTGGGGTAAAGTACTAAGCTTGGTATGGAAATGTATATTTTTTTTATTTATTTATCCCATGCAAATTGAATTTTCTGTGCTGCATATCTCTGGAGGTGTTTATTGCAGAGGGCTGGAACTTGGCACCGAGATGTGTATACAAAATTAATTCCATACTCCAAAATTTGCGTTGCGAGCCGGGTTCGGCCTTATAATCTAAAGCTCTCATGATGCATATATACCTCTTGAGGCATTTGCTACAGTAATGAGAAGTGGTATTTTATCAAGGCCAGGTTACTAAATTTGAGTTGGAAATATTAGAGCCCGCCGTGGCACGTCCAAGAAGGTTACACGTTCACGTGTCATATCCCTGGAACCATTTTAAGATAATCTTAGAGGGATTGATATCTTTCATATGCCTAGCGCGCAGACGATATTTTATAATTTCATAGTTTTAAACGGCCTAAATACCTTAACTCGCTTAAAAAAAAAACAACGAAATGGGCACAGAAGTAAAATATACCATCATTAATTTCTTTTTTTCTTATTTCTTTAAAAATGTGGGGTGAAACCCGCGGGTATAAGCTAGTTTTTATATATTTCTATGTCTAGGAAGGCTAATTTGTTATCTTTTTCTTTCTCCAGAGTGAATTGTGTTTTTGTATGTTGTCTATTAAATATCAAATAAAACACCTCTTTGAGGTAAAATTTTCGAGTGATGAAAGCTGAACTAGAAACACAAAATTTATGATATCAATTTCGTGAAGAAAATTATACGCATTTTTTAACTGCCTTTCAAACGTAGAGAAAATCTTTTTTATTCATACGAATCGTTGCAAAAGTTCTGTTTTTTTTTATTGTGTTTCTAGCAGTAAACGGAAATTCGCAACGTACCGAATAAATAAAAAAAGATGTTCCATACGTTTGAAAGGCAGTTAACAAATGCGTATAATTTTTGTCACGAAATTGATATCATAAATTTTGTGTTTCTAGTTCAGCTTTCGTCACAGGAAAATTTTACCTCAAAGAGGTGTTTTATTTGATATCAATAATTTTGGGGTTTGCTAAAAAATAGACGAAAATACAAACAATAAACTAAATGTTTTATTTTTCTCAAATAAATTGCTAAAAATATTCTCTAAATCTAAATTATGTATTCAAATCGATGTGTCCATTGAAACACATAGTTTTTCGAATACGGAATAAAGCGAAAAAGGCTGATCAAGGATATGATGATATCAAGGATGATATGTATTCGAAAAAATTAAAAATTAAAAAAAAATATGAGAAATGATAAAAACTTATCAACTTGGTACCAACTTTGGACAATAAACAACTGTATTCGTCTGATTGCCTCGTAGTTTAATTGTTGTTAAGATTTCTACTGGGTGTGGGGCGCACACATGTGCCTTTTTTATGAAGTTTTACTTCTATCACTCGTGCTATTAAACTAATGATTTTTTCTTAAATGATTTTTGCTCAGTAGCAATTTATACATATGTATGTATGTAACTAGTAGCGGAACATTGGGTGAACTAAATGCATTCATACATACATATTGATGTACATCTATAGGTAAATACCAGGTAGGTTAAGTGCGGGTGATAAACCCATGTAGCATAGTTAAATATTGTGTACATACCTGCAATTAAAATGGGGAAGAATGTTACAATTTCGGCATGTGACTGAAAAAAACTCTAAAATACACACAAATTTTGGTTTCCAAGACATGTACGAAGTGATTAGCACAGCTGCATCCTTCAAATTGTCAACTCGCGGGAAATTCCCCGATTTGCAGGGAATTTCGGTTTAAGTGGCAATCGGGGAATGGGCGATTTTTTTCGGGGAACTGGGTATGTTATTCTGATATCTTACAGTAACCAAATTAGACGGATATGTCAATTTTTAACCATTTGACCCTTTTTGGAGCGACATTTTTTCAATTTGAATAGCAATATCTCCACAACAAGAGTTTTCCCAGATATAAGCTATATACCAGAAGAAAGCTAAGGTTTTGGGCTAGACTTGTGGAAACTTAGAATAAAACCGACTGACCAGTTTTTGAGAAAATGCCCGAAATCTCTATTTTCAGCAGCCCGATTTTTAGTTTTCAGGCGATAACGTTATGGCGTATTTATATTTTATAAAAACAAAAGATAGCGTTAGATAGCTTGTTTAAAGACCCTTCTACTGATATCCACACCAATGACATGGACTGAGTAGTGCGGCCTCAGTGGTAGTTTAAAAAATTGCCTTTTTCGAATTTCAGGCAGCAGCCACGCCCACAAAGGCATACGAATCAAAACATCCTGGAACAAAACCTTCTTAGTTTCTTTTGTACTTTAATTCCTGAAAGTTTGAAAAAAGATTAAATGAAGGTACGTACAGACGCCACATACATACCAAAGCATCTCGTAGTGGAGACACGAACCAAAACACATTTACCTCTATATCTTTCCAACTAGTGGCCGGAACTTAATATATAAGGTATCGTTTGAAAGGTATTGGCCTATAGAATAACACTAAATATGTTGGGTGTACCCATATGCCCCCTAAAACCGGCGAAAGCACAAAAACGTTTTTTGTTTCGCAACACTTTAGCCTAATTTTTAAGAATACGGTTAATCGTTTACTAAGCTTGAATATATTTTCCGGACACACTCTGCAAGACCTTTCCAACGATATATCAAACATTTCGATTGGACGTCTGGATAAAAACTTCCAAATCTCGTGTATATTTATATAAGCGAGTAATTTCAGTATGCTACTGTTGCTGCTTTCGTCACTCGCGCGCACTGCCGTGCGCTGTCATACTTAAAATCTCTTCCACGTCCTTATTCTTATCTACGGCGAATATATAACCTACATATTTGGTTATGTATTTGATATATATGTCAGTGGGTCTTAGCTCAATAATGCTGTCGTCAATAATTTTATCTAAAACTATGTCCGCTATAGTTGGCGATTGAGGATTGCCCATCGGCATACCATAAACTTGCTGGCAGTAAGTTCCATCGTACACGAAATCATTATTTTCCCCCAGATAAAATTCTAATGTGGTTAGAAATTGCTTTTTGTTTTTTGTACGCTTTTGCAGAGTCGACCACTGCTTCATTATTGTGTTGATTGCAAAGTGATTGGGTATATTTGTAAATAGGGACACGACGTTCAAGGATATGAGAATTTCATCATCATCAATATACAGATCCTTTATACTTTTTTT
>NW_023458555.1:66443388-66446257 GCF_013731165.1 Rhagoletis pomonella | reverse complement strand
GAAAATATGGCCTTTTTGAGTTATTTATTGCAAATTTTATTATTAATGCTAGTATACAACGAAAAAGTGAGTAAATTTAATATGCACAACGTTTGTTGTGTTTATTTTTCGCTAATTTGCTATTAATCTCCAGTTGGTTTACTTTAGTGTGTGCTGACTATGGTTGCCGTATGACATTCTTCGTTTGTACCATAATGTACCTTTAAATATACCAAAATAGATTTAAATGCATCATGCTGAAATGTTGTTTTGCTGAAATTTTAGTTAGAGTGTAAGAGAGTTAGATACTCTATTTAGCGAATTATTAGTCTTTCAAAAATTTTGCACAGTTAAAAAAATTCATTTAAGCTATAAGGAAATAGAGATGAAGTTCTTAAATAGTGGTACTTTTCTACAGTTTTAACAAATATGTAATTTGGTCTTTTTTTAAAACCACTCTCAAACAAAGCAATTTCTCTCTCTTGAGTATAAAGTTTGCTTCCTGGCGCAAAGAGAGAAACCGGCTTCTAATTAAATTTTTTGAAATAGAACTTCAAATTAAAATTAATTCTAAAATGAAATGTATAGAATTTTTTGACTATTTAAACATTGAATAAATAATATAAAAAAAACTTTTTAATATACAACGCTTTTATAAGTGGACTAAAAAGTAGAAAATAATAATTCTCAGTCCCATAGAATTAGTTTTGATAAGTTTTGATTTTGAAATTTTAGCAAAAGTCATTATAAACAATTTATGAGATTGAAAATGAAAACTGTGGGGCGCATGAAGAAATGAAGAAACAATTTGTTCGTATTATTGTGCTATTTTCGGCCACTTTTCGTTTTTTGGGCTCCGACCATTTGGTAAATAATTAATACTTTGCTAAGTTAATCGTAACTTAGCAAAACATTCATTTAGTGAAGTCTTTTTACTACTTATCTGGGCTTATTTTTTTGGTCTTTTTATGTGCTTTCCAAATATTGCCCAGTAAACAATGAAAGTCCGCTTGACGGCACGTTATCTGGCCCACTTCTTAAATTTTAGTCGAACACGGAGAAATATTATTGAGGAATTACGTGATATTTTTAGGCTTTTTAGAGTCACCAAAATAATTATAGGAGCTCATCCAATTTCCGATACAATTAAGACTTTACTGGGTTAACTGTAACTTAGCAAAAAATGAAAAATTTTTACTGGTTACCTGGGTTTATTATTGTGGGCTTTTTATGTGCTTTGCAAATATTGCCCGTTGAACATTGAAAAATCGCTAAATATATTGCCCAGTAAACATTGAAAAATCGCTTGACGTCGAGGTAGCCGACCAACTTTATGAACTTTGTTCGAACACGGATAAACATTGCTGAGGAATTAGGTGATATTTAGGGGCTTTTTAGGGCCGTCAAAATTATTTAAGGTGCTCACTCAGTTTTCGGGATTATTAAGACTTTGCTGGGTTAAATTTAACTTAGCAAAACATCTATTAAGTGAAGACTTTTTGTTTAACGTTTTAAGTTTATGAACAACTGTCAAGTGTACTCATTGGGGGGTTTAATAAACTCGTACCCAAATTCATAAAAAATAAAGAACACTTTAACCGCTTTATAATTCGAAATTTTGTGTGAAAATGTCACTATTTTATTTTTTATGAATAAGGCAATCAGAGTTTAATTTGACATTTGTTTGTTGACTTTTTCTTATTCACATTTAGCCTGTTCCCGTACTCCAGCATTTAGACAGAAATAATCCAAAGTAGCCGTGGTGTACAATACCAACCGTTTAGCCATAAAGGAATAAAAAAAATATGTAGCCAAATAGAACTTTTCATGCTGATTTCAACAATATGAAGATTATTTGGCGCAAATAATAAAAAAACCAATAAAAATGGTTCAAGTTTAACTTTTATATTTTTTATATTCATAATATCTCGGAAACTATTTGACCGATCACAAACGTATTGATGCTAATTTAGAGATAATTTAAATACCTTTTACGCGACGTTTACAGTATAACCTTCTTGAAACCAAATTTTAAGTAAACGCCATTTAAAAAAAAATATTGATATATTTATATATTTTTTGATTATTAGGTTTTTCTGCCTTAAAAATATAAACAAAAGGAAACAATTATGTCCACCAAGTGAAATATCCCCTAATTACCTTTATTTGGACGTCATTAGTTTTTTAATAGGTTATATTGTTCAGAAGATAATAAATAAAAAAATCCAAAAATTTAACTTTAACCATTGATATCTTCTAGTTTTTTACTTTAGCCAAAGAATTTTTGTAGGGTTGAAATCAGCACAAAAAGTTCTATCGAGCCACATTTTGGCCTTTGCATAAGGAGTGTACTCGTATGCCCAACTATCTAAAGTTTTAGAAAACTTTTACTGGTTTTGCGTTCTCGTACCCAAAAAACTTGCAAAGTAGGGGAAATCGAGAGAGCAAAATGTGAAAGAGAGCTGCAAATTTCTGCTGGAAAAATTTTTCCCAGCTAAAACTTGTAAGTAAAAAAATCAGCTGATCACAAACACATGTTTGTAAATGAATAAAAGAAAATATGGCCTTTTTGAGTTATTTATTGCAAATTTTATTATTAATGCTAGTATACAACGAAAAAGTGAGTAAATTTAATATGCACAACGTTTGTTGTGTTTATTTTTCGCTAATTTGCTATTAATCTCCAGTTGGTTTACTTTAGTGTGTGCTGACTATGGTTGCCGTATGACATTCTTCGTTTGTACCATAATGTACCTTTAAATATACCAAAATAGATTTAAATGCATCATGCTGAAATGTTGTTTTGCTGAAATTTTAGTTAGAGTGTAAGAGAGTTAGATACTCTATTTAGCGAATTATTAGTCTTTCAAAAATTTTGCACAGTTAAAAA
>NW_023458555.1:66435817-66443288 GCF_013731165.1 Rhagoletis pomonella | reverse complement strand
AATAGATTTAAATGCATCATGCTGAAATGTTGTTTTGCTGAAATTTTCGGTTTTGGTAGGTTGATTGTTGAAATGAAAATTTTATAATTTTAAAGCTACATCTGCAGCTATATCTATTGCATTTTTTTTGGATCAATGATGAGTGTTTAGAGGAGATACTCTTGTTTTTGAATGTGTCACCATGTGATCTCACAAATAATTATGAGAAAAATAACTTATTCATTCCGATATAATTAATTTGTATTTTAAAAAAGTTTGTCTTATCGAAAACTATTCAATTGTATACAATGCCAAATCGGGGGAAAATGTACCAAACAGAAAATAAATTGCCAAATTAATCACCAGTGGTAACTGTGCAAGTGATCAGCTGTTTCGAAGGTTGCAAGTTTTTGCAAATTTTGCGTTCTCGTACTTCTGTTGATATTTCGTCTCTTTGAGAGCGAATGCTGCTAAATTCTCAGAACTTTTGCTGCTGGAGAATTTTGTCCTCTCAGTACGAGTACACACCTATAGCTAGATTGCTGGTATTCTACACTTATATGGACGGAACGACCTGGGACTATTTTGATTAAATCCTGCAGTACAGCAACATACTAAATGTCGGAAAATTGGTTGCAGGTTTGGATTATCAAAGACACAAACCAAATTCGATCAATTTGCTTTTGGTGTGTGTCTTGATAATCCAAACCTGCAACCAACTTGCCGACATTTAGTATGTTGCCGTACTGCAGGATTTTATTTGGCGAAAGTTAAAAATAAAGAAGATACCAATGGTTAAAGTTAAATTTTTTGATTTTTTTAAATTACGTCAAAATATAGGTAATTAGGGGGTATTTCACTTGGTGTGCATAATTTTTTTCCTTTTTTTTTTATATTTTGAAGCCAGAAATACCTAATAACCAAAACATATATAAATATATATTTTTTTAAACTTTATTTAAAATTTCTTTGCAAAAAGGTTATACTGTATACGTCGCGTAAAAGGTACTTAAATAATCTTTAAATGATATGAGCATTAATAGGTTTGTGATCGGTCAAATAGTTTCCGAGATATTATGAATAATAAAAAAATATAAAAGTTGAACTTTAACCTCTTTTATGGGCTTTAGTTTTTATTTGCACCAAATAATCTTAGTATGGTTGAAATCAACATGAAAAGTTCTATTTAGCTACGTTTTTTATTTCTTTATGTCTATGCGGTTGGTATTCTACACCACGGCTACTTCGGCCTTTTTCTGTCAAAATCCTTGAGTACGGGAACAGACTAAATGTGAATAAGAAAAAGTAAACAAACAAATGTCAAATTAAACTCGTGAGTTTCTTAAACACCCAAATGTGTACACTTGACAAATGTTCATAAACTCAAAACGTTAAACTCGAATTAATATTTCAACTTGAACATAGTATTAGGGCCAATTTCAAATGAATATTTAAAGGGCACATAAGTCTAATGTTTATTGTTGCGTAAACGCCATTTAACTTTCGTTGGGTTTCAGATCAACTTTATTTAAATATGCCAAATAAGTGGCAGCACTGTTGCTTCCTCCTTGAATTGTTGCATTTGCTTGTTTGTTTACATTTTGTACTGAACAGCTGATTGTTCTTTGGCAAGACTGATAAAAAAACCTACCTATCAATCTTGGTTGTTTGGTACAAACACAGGGTTGCCTATCTCATATTTAAATAACCAATGTTGGCCATTTAAGTGCAGATTAAATAAACAACATTTTCTACTTAAGTAACATACAAAATATTTTGTATGAATTGAATTAATCTCAGAGATACATACATATTTTGCAAATGTTTTTATTACATACTTCTTTTATGGCCCCTGCTCATTCGTGAAACTCAAAGATCCGTAAATTCAATAAAATTTCGTTTTAATGGTGAACAATTTTTGGTACTTTTGAAACTCATTTGGAACGCGTTTTAGTACTTAAAAATAATCTCAAGTGACAACACTATTCCTAAACTGCAAAATTAAGAGTACACATAATTTTCAGTGTCCAGAATCCAACTCCAGATCAGGCTATAAATTGGAGGATTTTCTCATAAAAAAATTTAAAAATTTTTGTTTCAGATTACAGTCAAAGATATATCAGGCACCTGTATAGCTGCTGACTCATGTAAGTGCCATATTCAGTAGGAGAGCTTGTTATGGTTTACTTATGGTTTACACTGGACAATACTGTCATGACAATAGCAATACATGCACACTTTTTTACAAACAAATGCATACTTCTTCAATTGTCTCAATCACTGTCTTGCTTATTTTGAAGACAGTAAGTCTGACAATGATTTGACGTATGCAGACAATAATTTTGACGTATTGTGCAAGAAAGAAGAGAAATGCATGACAAAATAACTATAATAATTAAAGGGATGCTGATCTGTATGTAATTTTGTCTCTTCTTTTTAACGTTTTAGTTTTTAGATCAAATAGCTCGCGCGAAATCCGTGTTTCTGCAACTTACTTATAATTCACATTCACGTTCGACATTTTGCTCGAAATGAATTGTCTTAACTATTGTCAAGACGCCACGGAGACAATTATCAGCGTTTTTGACAACTAATGCGTATTTCATTATTGTCTTGACAGCATAGTCCAATGTAAACTCGCCGTTACTATCATGATTGCTTTGAGATAACCATATAAAATCATGCAATCCATAGCATGCTATGAATAATTTTCCGAACGCTCCCCAAATACAAACTGTGTGAGGTTGCATAAATTATTTTCTAGAGAGTAAAAACACTCATATTTCAAAATGGTTCTCTTTTTTTATAAAGCAATCGCATTTCTGGCAAGTATGTTTCAGGACGAATGGATAAGAATTGAGCCAAGAGCTTTTGTGTGCAAATCCATTTTTTGGCAGCAAATGTCAGTTACGCGGTTTTGCAATTTAAACGACGATATGTATGTATGTAAGTAATAGTAGAAATACCAATGTTGTAATATTAAAATTTTAGCTATCTATTTTCTTTGGAATAATAACTCTAATATTACTTAACAGCATGTTTTTAATACTTCAAAGCCTATATTAAAACAAATGCATTTTCCAATGCCATTATCATAGATTTTATTTTCGATAAAGTTTTGGGTTTTGCTTTAAGGAATTCTTGTTTATTGTCATTGCAAAAGCTAAGCGAACTGGAAACTAAGTCCTGTAAATTCGAAAGGCATATCAGAAAGAATTAAAGGGGCCATGTAAATTGTGGTTCCGAAGTTATGGCTGTTACAAAATTTAACGCCTGTGTTATGCGCTACGCCCCCTTTTACAAACTCATTTATATAAACATACCTTACTATAAGCATCTATTTACCATAGATATGTCTGCACACCAAATTTCAAGTTTATGTGACTTTCAGAAGTTATGGCTGATTAAAAATTCCACGCCTATGAGGTGATCCACGCCCCCTTTAACACACTCATTTATGTATATATACCTTACTATAAACACCTACCATAGGTATGTCTGCATACCAAATTTAAAGTTCACGTGACTTATCGTTCGGAAGTTATGGCTGATTATAAATTCCACGCCTATGAAATTCATTTATGTATACCCTACTATAAGCACCTATGTACCATAGATATATGTATCTGCATACCAAATTTCAAGTTCATGTAACTTACGGCTCCGAAGTTATAGCAGATTAAATATTTCACGCCTACGGGAGGTGCCACGCCTCCTATGGGATTAATTTCATTTATCTCGACACCAAGTTGCAGTGCTCTACCACAAATATTTTAAGAGCTATACAACATGAAAATTTTAGTTAGTATGGGAGGTGCCACGCCCCCTTTTCCAGTACTGCCGATTTTTCTCTATGCCTATAACCAGGGAGCGGATTTTTAGGACCTAAAAACCTATAAAAAAGGTAAAATAAAGTAAGAAATAGGCTGGAAAAGGCAAAATAAAATAGCGAAAAAGGCAGGAAAAGGCACTAGGTATTGCAAAAAAGGCAAAATAAATAGCGAAAAAGGCAGGAAAAGGCAAAAAAAAGGTATTGCAAAAAAAGCTAAATAAGGCACTAAATTTAGTGCCTTATTTAGCTTATTTAGCAGAAAATACGAAGAACAATCAAAAAATATATTTATTTTAGAAATACTTATATTACAAGTTAAAAGAGAAAAACTATGAACTAGTTTCATTATATGAAAAATTTGTACTTTGAATCTTTGACTATTTTATCCTTTCGAGTTTCTAACTCATACAACTTTAATCTGTGTAGTTGTAGTAACATTGAACCATAAGATGCATTTTGAAGTTTTCTGGCAGCATTTTCATTCGATTTTCGCGAAGAAAAGCCTTGAATGTACTAAATGTGCGCTCGACGTAAGTTGATACAAGTGGAGCCCAATTTAAGTATGGAACGTTTGAAACGTTCATATTATCAGAAATAAGGGCATTTTCCTCGCCCTTTACAATTTTACCCACACTCCTTATTGTCTTCAAGCCTACGTTAGCTGAGAAAACGGCTTTGAATTTTTTCAACACCAATTTGGCGATAGGTCCCTGTGCTTCCATAAGCCGCATGGGCATGTGTATATTTTTAATTATAATTTTAATTATTAAAGGCAAAAAAAGGCAAATATCTTAAAAAAGGCAAAAAAAAGGCAAATATCTTAAAAAAGGCAAAAAAGGCAACTTCAAATGTGTATATATGGAATCAGGGAAAGCTAAATCGTGGACATTCTTAATCGAATATACTCTATCTCTTTAGCAGAAAAAAGGCAATTTCTACAAAATCCGTTCCCTGCTTATTATCAACAAGAATTGAAAAAATATGATGCAGCAAATGTTAACGATATTTTTGACAGATTTTTTTGTGCTGATTACGAATCCGTAAGCATAGAGTTTCCATCAGCTCCCGATTTAAGAAAAACGAGGTCAAAGTGTCAAAAATCGCGTTTTTGAAACAAAAGGTGGTAGAACGGCTGTACCGATTTTTATGAAATTTTGGACACCTACTGCATATCTCTGGAAGTATTTGTGATAGTGTCCTGGAAATCGGTATATAGATTTCGGGGCTACTGGAACAGGGGGCGTGGCGATTTAAAAAAATATTGAAACTTTTACCTATCTCTAAATACATACACCCAGAATACAGTGTTTTTTTTTCTTTTTCATAATACATTTTTTTGTTAATCTATATATTTGTTTGTTTGTTTGTTTGTTTTCTTTATTTCTCATAACATTTTTACATTCTTCACTAAAAATATATATCAGTACACATGTTGAACTTAAATAAGAAAATAGTTAATGGCTTTAAGTGTTCAATGAAAGAACAGAGGTAATGCCATTTCATTTATTATAAATTATTAAATGCTGTGGGGCGCATTTCGAAAATCACAAGGCAAAAAGGAAAAAGAAAAATAACAATAGATTAATATATTAAATATGTAATGCACGAATATGTAGATATTTGTACAATATATAAATGAAAACATTACATTATAATGCAATATTCGATTAAAAGCTTGAAATAATACAAATAGTAAATAATTATATAATAGGTCGCAACAAAATTTCGATTTCGTCGTAGTTGAAACCAAAAAGCCACACTTTAATTTCTTTAAGAAATACGGATAATCTTGTAATGACTTGGATTACTTTGGGTAGCTTATTAAACAATTTACAAGATATTGTGGTGTAAAAGTTACGGAAAAACGTAGTGCGAGAGCTAGGAACAGCAACATGAGAATGTGATTTACTCCTCAGACTGTAGGAAGTGTGTATTGGGCTTTGTAGATAGCCGCTCCTCAAAAAGAAAATTTTTAAAACTTTATAATAATACAAGTGTTTCACGGGGAGAATATCAAGTTTTTTAAAAAGATCCAAAGAATGTGCTAGACGGCCGACGTTGCAAATTCTACGTATGAGACATTTCTGTAAAATTAACAGTGGTCGAATTTTAGTGGTATATGCACAACCCCAACAACTCAATCCATACTCTAATTTAGAATGAATTAGTCCGTGATACACTATTTCCAGCATTTTGGTTGAACACAGTTTTTTTAGGCGGTAAAAAGAGCGTACAGTTGATAGCAGATAATGCTTCAAGGCCGAAATATGTGATGACCAGCTTAAATTCTGATCAACTATAACTCCTAGGTACTTGAAATTAAGAACAACTTCGATCTTGAAACATTTACGGTCACAGACTGTTTTCTGGTCAAAAGTGTCTAGAGATTTTTGTTGAGCACACGCATTGCTACACAACTTGTGCCGCATACAGCTGGAGGCATGAAAAATTACTTCATTGTTAGGTATTTCCTTTCCACTAAGACTAAAATACATTAATTTCGTTTTGCTGCTCACCACCAGTTTATGACTTGCGAACCAAGTCCTAAGTAAATGCACATCATGATTTATATCTGCAAAAAGATCAGATGCACTATTTGATCCATAAGCAATCGCAAGATCATCGGTAAAAGCCGTTACTTTTCCTTTAAAAGGCAACGAAAATACAGAATTGATATAAATCAGAAACAAAATTGGTCCGAGAACTGAACCCTGTGGAACACCTAAAATTATGAGTCTGGTTGCACTCAGATTGTTGTCGATTTTCACCCTTTGAATTCTATTCGTTAGGTAGGACTTAAACCAACTAAGAATGGTTCCGCGAAAACCAGTGGAGTTTAGCTTATTTAGGAGAATATTATGGTCAACCATATCAAATGCTTTTGTTATATCAACAAAAAGACTAGCACAATATTTTTTCTCATCGAGTGCCTTGTATATAAAAGAACAAAACTCAAGAAGAGCGTCTTCAGTTGAAAGGCCTGACCTAAAACCGAATTGCATGGGACTAAAGTAATTAATTTTGTTTAAGTATGATAAAACTCTACATTTCACAGCTTTTTCAAAAATTTTCGAGATTGAGGATAAAAGAGAAATAGGTCTATAATTGTTTTTTTCTTTTCTATTCCCTTTTTTGAAGAGTGGTATTACGATTGCACATTTCAAATCTTCTGGAAAGACTCCAGCGACTATACTTGAGTTGAATAAATGTTTTAAAATGTCTACAATGAGTAGTGCTATGTTCTTTATCGTTCGATTCGAAATGTTGTCATTTCCACTAGAATTAGAATTTTTCAGAGATTTTATTATGTCAAGTATTTCCGAACCAGAAATAGGATCAAAGAAGAAGCTACTTCTAGGAGGAACGCATACGGAGTGTATTTGATCAGTATAGCACATGTAATGTTCTAAATTACTACTAGGTACGGAAGCTATTCCAACATTAGTAAAAAAATCGTTGAGCTCATTAGCAACTTCCAAGGAGTCAGAAATATCAACACCGTCTACGTTTAAAATAATCGAGTTAACATTGCTCTTGGCATTACGATTTATAATATTATTCACTACCTCCCATTCTTTCCTTATGTCACCTTGTGCAGCTATGAACGAATTTGTATAGTATCCATCCCGTCTACAACGAATTTCTTTATTAAGTCTAGTT
>NW_023458555.1:66433477-66435807 GCF_013731165.1 Rhagoletis pomonella | reverse complement strand
TTAAGTCTAGTTGTCAAACGGTGCGCACGTTTCCGGAGTCAAGTATTGGTTGGATGCTTGTAACATTTTTTGCGCAACTTGTTCTTTAGCCTGATTTTTTTAATTAAGCTTCGAGCAATCCAAGGTTTGAGCCTTACATCGGATTTTTTTGGAAGGACCGCAAAGCTTGACTGGTTTACGTATTTTTTAAGTTTATTTATAAATAAATTAAACGCCTTGGTCACGTCCTTTTCTGCGTATACCGTTTCCCAGCTTTCATAAAGTAGAACTTCATTAAGAAATTTAAAATTAATTTTTGTCCTATCTAGTAATTTGTTGTTATTGCTGTTTCGATCATTGTGCAAACTTCTAAATTGTAGACCAGTTAAGCAATGGTCAGAAATTCCAAGGTCAAGGTTTATACCGGCCAACCTTCTGGATGCCATATTACTGAACCTCCCATAAACATGGTCTAAACAAGAGCCTGAAACAGGCCGTGTAGTCCCATTTATAAAAGAAATTAGGCCATGCTCCGCAATAAGTGCAAGATGGTTATCTAAAGCAACGTTCGCACCTAATAAATCTAGATTGAAATCGCCCAAAATGATGAGATTTGATGTTTTTTGACTACTCAGAAAAACCGAAAATTCTTCATGGAACAGCTGAAATGACTGTGAATGAAACCTGTATACACACGCGAAACTGAATGGTTCATTGTTTATTTTCAAAGATATTATTATAATATCAGCGTATAACTTCGCACTCATACATATTACGTATAAATACTCCTACACCACCTGCTGAATATGAATCATTTGTATTTGCAAAGAAATTATAACTAGGGATATGGTAATCATTAATTTCATAGGAAAAAATCCATATTTCTGAAACGAAAACAATATCGGGAAGATTTTGAAAGTCTTCAAGGTGGCAAGCTAATGAATCGAAATTCCGTCTAAGACTTCTTACATTTTGATGTAAAACAGTTAATGTGTTGGCTTCAGATGCTACTAAGTTGAAATCGGTAATAATACCCTTGGTAGGGCTGTTTTCTATAAAAACGGATCTTGAATTCATAGTTTTGCTTAAAATTAATATGAGTTTACAATTCTCTAAATAGGGATATTAGCTAGATCCTCAAATGTTCTTATATAAACAGCCCTATCATTTACAGACTTTTTCATCAATAGTCGTGAGTTGCTAAACCATAAATACTTAAAATGCTTTTCCTTTTTCACCTTAGTCGCTGCCAAAAACAAAGCTTTGTTGTAGTTAGTAAGGCAATTATTAATGTAAATGTTTTTATTGTTAACATCGGAAAATATTGACGTGTTTAGATTCTTCCTTGCCGTTCGTTTGGCCGTCATGATCTTCTTTTTGCTTTCTGCCGATGCGAGCTTTACGCAAATAATATTTTTAAAGCTGACTTTCGATGGTGAAGATCCCCTCACATTCATGCGTTTGATGTTAAACTTCTCAATTTCATCATTCGATACCATCACATTTAATGCATCACTGAAAATTTTGCTTAAACACTCTTTTGCATTTTCGTGATTAACGTTCGGCACTCGTACAATTTCAATGGAATTTTCTAGTAGCTTTTGTTCTCTCCAATTTAGCTTACTTTCAAGCTTAGATACCTTCACCCTCAATTCGTTGTTTTCTTCCTTCAGTTGTTGTATTGAACTGAGAAAGTCAATGTTTATTTGTTTAAGGTTTATTATCTCTTCGTATAAGAGCTGAAGAGTTATTTTATCATTTTCGTTATCATTTGTTGCTTTGTGCTGCTCTTGCAGTTGAACGTTATCTCTTGTTCTGCTACGTTTACTGCTTTGCGCTGCTCACCGGAGCGTTGACTTACCGAATGCCCGACTTTATTCTCAGATGTTCGCATGTGTTCAAGAGAAACACTTTGTTTTTTACTGGCAGTAGATGTATTTAGTTGTTGGCTTTGGCTGTCCGCTATCTGAGTTAGCATTGTTGTTGGTTGTTGTAATGTTTTCCTGCGCATAGCACTGCACTTGTCACAACGATATTTCTTATTTGGGCAATTCACAAGGTGTTGTGAAGTTATATTTTCCTAACAAAAGTTGTGTTAAAACACGACGGTTGTGAACACCTGTTACGATTATTTATTATATCTCAGCACTTAACCTCACATAACACCGAATAAACATAGGTTGCAGAGTTGTATCGTCATGTGTTATTTTTCTTCACAAAACAATAACAACATTTTTACAACTGTCATGAAATATCATGACTTCACGACAAACACGACAAATACGACACCTTGTGAATTGCCCAATTGTTTGCCTTGAAAAACTCAATATCAGCAGCTTTGATATTAACAC
>NW_023458555.1:66432327-66433377 GCF_013731165.1 Rhagoletis pomonella | reverse complement strand
CATGAAAATCGGACCAGCCGTTCGCGAGATTACCTGTTACAAAAAAAAGGGACTTCTCTTTATATAATTAGTATAGATTTCAACCAAGGTTTTGGTTTTTGCTAACAGTTGCTCTTGCTTTATATTTGCTTATGTTGCATTGCCAACCTTTGAAATTTTATGACGAATGTAGTGAAGTTTCACTATACGGAATAACAAATTAATTTTTACCGGCAAGGTAAGAAAACGAAAACACTTTAAAGTGAGGAACAATTTATCTGCCCTGATAGTAAAGGCAACTTTACTGCTTACATTAGAAAACGGCCCTAAAATTAAAAGGTTTTGGTTTTTGCTAACAGTTGCTCTTGCTCTATATTTGCTTATATTGCATTGCCAGCCTTTGAAATTTTATGACGAATGTAGGCAAGTTTCACTCTCGGAAATGTATTCCAGTTTCACTCTACGGAATAATAAATGATTTTTACATGTAAGATAAGAAAACCAAAACACTTTAAAGTGAGGAAGAATTTATCTGCCCTGTTAGTAAAGGCAACTTTACTGCTTACATTAGAAAATGGCCCTCAGTCCCATACAACTTTCGATTTTGAAATTTTAGCAAAAGTCATTATAAACAATTTATGAGATTGAAAATGAAAAGCGTGGGGTGCATGTAATAGACCTGATTTGAAATTGAAGAGTAATATATATATGTATGTGGGCATGAATAACGACCGCTTAAAATCTATCTCAAATTTGTACTTTCGCTGTAGAATGTTATGTAGTTTGACTATTGTCAATGAAATCGAATGCTTTGTACTGCACGCGCTCCACGTTTTTCGTTTTCGATGTCATTAATTGTTTATAATAACTTTTGCTAAAACTTCAAAAACAAAAGTTATCAAAACAAATTCTGTGGACTGAGAAATATTATTTTCCAGTTTTTAGTCTATTTATGAAAAAAAGCGTTGTATATTAAAAAGTTGTATTATACCCGAGCGCGCTTGTTTGTAACAGGAAAAGCGAATCGAGATAGATATAGACAAATGTATACATAAATGATCAGGATGAAAA
>NW_023458555.1:66427472-66432227 GCF_013731165.1 Rhagoletis pomonella | reverse complement strand
AATTAAAAATAACCTTGATTTTCGGAATCAGGGGGTGATTTTACATAAGAATTTCATAACGGCGTTTCTGGTAAAGAGAAAAAGTTGAAATTTGTGGTCCAGTGTAATTTAAGCTCCATCATATTATCACAACTGGTACGTAACGGCGATATTCCCATAAAACAATTGATCTTATTGTTGTATTACTTTCTTGGCATATAAAACCTTATCTGAAATATGTCAACTATAATTAAATTATTTTCTTCTTACTTTTTACAGTAGAGTTTAAGGAAGATCCAACGTTATGTAAAAACCCTAAGAAAATCTTAAAGTATTTTGTTTGAATTGAAAATTCAATACAAATTAGTACAAATTTTTAAAAATCAGGACATTAGCGTACTGATCGCAGAAACTAATAAAATCAGTACAAGAGTTGAAAAATCAGTACTGTACTGATAAAATCAGTACGTCTGGCAACCGTACCAAAACTATAACTAACTAGGGGATCGAAGGGTATTACGGACCACATAAGGAAACATTTCTGTAGAAAAAACACAAATATATGGATTTTTTGCTCATTTTTAATAGATAACGCAGCCCAACAAAAATAGAAACAAATTTTGGTAGGGCAAATGTTAAAGCTGTTTTTGATAGACTTTTCTGTGGAGATTACGAATCCGTAAGCGTAAATTTCCATCAGCTCCATGGACTTTTAACTCTGAAAATACTATTCCTGCATCTTAACTTGATGGTTGCTTAGCTATTTGTTTTATACCTTTATTTGTTTTTACTTTATTTAAAAAAAATTATGAAGAAGTTAAATAAACATTTATTATAGGTTTCAAAAAGAAGTGTCATTGACATTGGCTATTCCTCTCTTTATGACCAGTTTTTATTGTCAAATCGATATTTTCATTTCCCAATGCCAGGCGCTCATACACGTGAAGCAGTGTGTCCAGATTGTTTAAAAAAAGCGCACTTTCTTAAAAAAAAATCGCCAAAAATCGCCTTTTTTTTAATAAAAGTCATGAGATCGATTTACCAAATCTTTCATTTTACAAATGAGACTTGTCATAATATAGTTTTTAAAATTAAAAACGAAGATAATACCTTTAATTATAAATAAAACAAATCACTTATATAATAGTGATGTACAAACAATTGTCTTTAAAAATACGCATACTTTTTAAAAATGTTTGTTTATTTATTTAACTCATATTAATTGATTAATCGCACATTCCGCTTTTAAGAGCTCGGAGCTAAAAATTAAATAAAAACCCATAATAAGGCGAGATCAGCTATTTCCACAATTTCCTCAAAATCACCTATAGTGTCTGAATGATTTACGCTTCTGTTGTTGTCATATGTTGAGCTATTCGACCTTGATAACATACTGTTTGATATTGGAAACGTTTTGCAGCAGAAACTATTAGCCTCCATATAACACTTTATTCGAAGTATTTAATTAAGGCTTTCAAACTTCATCCTATTTCGAATCTTATTTTTTGTTAAATTCATTACGGAACAAGTAAGAAAGTCTAAGTTCGGGCGGAGCCGAACATTAAATACCCGGTGCAAGTATTAAATTTATGTTTTTTCAACTTTCCGAAAGCTACCGCTAGATGGTAAAACGGGGTGTACCAATTTTGAGTAGCGTCCTTAAATTTCGAAATATTGCAGTTTCAAGCATTTCTGAAATTTACCCTGATATGAAAAGCGGCCGTAATTTTAGCCTGAATTCAATAATTTTTAATAATTGGCTTTTATGTGGCAAGCACAATAACCGTACAGAGTTTGGTACAAATTGGTATAACGGTTACCGATATACGTATATGTTATCATAAGTGGGCGGTGCCACGCCCATTTTCCAAAATTTTACCATAAACATATTTCTTGGTAAAGAATTGCTGCAAGCATCAATTTTGAATAAATTAGCGTTAATAGTTACTGATTTATCGAAGATTTTGTATTTCTCTAAATTACCGTTATATGTGATGTGGGCGTGGTTATTGTCCGATTTTTTCAATGTTCGGCCATTTAGTATGCTGTATCAAGGCCAACAACTGTGCCGAGTTTGGAAGAAATCTGTGCAGCGGTTACCAAGGTATACACATGTAACCATAAGTGGGCGTGGCTACGCCCATTTTCCAAAGATTTATAATATTCTTATTTTTCGTCTGAAAATTATTACAAATATCAATTTTGAGTGAATGATCTTCAGTAGTTACTAAAATATCGCAGTTTTCGTATTTCTGGAAATTACCGTTATATGGGAAGTAGGCGTGGTTATTGTCCGATTTTTAAACTTTTCGGCCATTTAGTATGCTGTATTGAGGCCAACAACTGTGCCAAGTTTGGAAGAAATTGATGCAGCGGTTACCAAGGTATACACATGTAACCATAAGTGGGCGTGGCTACGCCCATTTTCCAAAAATTTATAATATTCTTATTTTGCGTCTGAAAATTATTACAAATATTAATTTTGAGTGAATTATCTTCAGTAGTTACTAAAATATCGCAGATTTCGTATTTCTGGAAATTACCGTTATATGGGAAGTGGGCGTGGTTACTGTCCGATTTCGCCCATTTTCAATACCAACCTACCTTGGATTAACAGAAACCTACATACCAAATTTCGTTGAGATATCTCAATTTTTGCTCGAGTTATCGTGTACACGGACGGACGGACAGACGGACAGACGGACGGACAGACAGACATGGCTTAATCGATTTCTCTATTCATTCTGAGCATATATGTATACATTTGTCTATATCTATCTCGATTCGTTTTGGCTGTTACAAACAACCGTTATGTGAACAAAATTAATATACCCTTGTGCTCAAGTGCGCTTGGGTATAAAAACGCACTCAACAAAGCATGTGAGTGCGACAAGGATAATAATATGAGTTTACTTATATTTCCAAACATTTTATTGCCTGTTGCGGTTTACACTCTGTAAGCAATTATCCAAAATTCTTCAGAGTCGGATGGAATGGTCCTAAGAAAAGTTATTCCATGGGAAAGTTAAAAGATATATGTATTCAATTTCCGCTGCATTTCTTTCCTTCAATGTCAATTAGTGAATTGGTAGGTCCCTGAAAGCTATTTTAAAAGTATTTAATTAACTAGGTAATCATTTCAAAAGTTCTTCGATTAGCGTGATTAAACATTTTTGACAGTCATCTTAAGTCAATTTTATCACGCAGTTCATTAGCCTCTTCTGTAAAATTATCGTTGAAAATTAAGTTCTGTATATTTTTATAATTGGAAAAAAATTATTTGGAGGGAAAAAATCGCCAAAAATCGCCAAACTGGCGCGAAATCGTCAAATCTGGACACTCTGATGTGAAGTAACAAGTGTTCTATTTCTAAGCGGAACATTGTTTTGTATAAATTTTTAAGTTTCCAAAAATCTACTTTGTGAATTTCAAAGCCTTCTACAAACGAATAAAAAAGTGCTACAAACAAATGTATGCGTATGGAAAGCTTGCTACTTCGTATGTATGAGCGCCTGGTATTGGGAAATGAAAATATCGTATTGTAAAATTAAAAATTGGTTCTTTGTATAAAATGAGTCCAAAAAAAAATTAGTGGCTAAATATTCGGAGCGCCCTACATTGTTTCTCCATATTCCATATTCTAAATTTCCTCTTTTGCTTTCGCGTTTAATGGGTTATAAGATTCACCTCTAACATTAATATTATGTAGCATTAAACGAAAACTTCCAAAAATACTCAAATAAATAAAATAAAAACAAGTAAGAAAGTCTAAGTTCGGGCGGAACCGAACATTAAATACCCGAAAGCTACCGCTACATGGTAAGCCGGGGTGTATTACTTTTGAGTAAGTTAGCGTCCTTAAATTTCGAAATATTGAAGTTTCAAGCATATCTAAAATTTACCGTTATATGAAAAGCCGTAATTTTTTGCCGATTTCAATAATTTTGGACGTTTTGCTTTTATGTGGCAAGCACAATAACCATACCGAGTTTGGTACAAATTGGTAGAACGGTTACCGAGATACATATATGTGATCATAAGTGGGCGGTGCCACGCCCATTTTCCAAAAATTTATCATAAACGTATTTCTTGGTAAAGAATTGTTGCAAGCGTCAATTTTGAATAAATTAGCTTTAATATTTATTGTTTTATTGAAGATTTCGTATTTCTCTAAATTACCGTTATATGGAATGTGGGCGTGGTTATTGTCCGATTTTTGGCCGTTTGGTATGCTATACCAAGGCCAACAACTGTGCCAAGTTTGGAAGAAATCGGTGCAGCGGTTGCGGAGATATACACATATAACCATAAGTGGGCTTGGCTACGCCTATTTTTCAAACATTTATTATATTATCTTATATTATATTATATTTTAATCAAGTTATTGTAAATATAAATTTTGAGTGAATAATCTTCAGTAGTTACTAAAATATCGCAGTTTTCGTTATATGGGTACGGTGACCATCCGTTCTGTTATTTAAAGGTCTGTCCTGCATAGTTTTTCAAAACAGAAAACCCCCAAAATGTACTGATTTTTTCCAAGTGTCCTGCCTTTGTCCCGCATTTTCTTCGATATTTTAAAATAAACTTTTTCTAATCGAAATAAAAGCAGTGTCGATAACTAATTGATAACTACATAAGGGTAAGCTGGGTTTCAAGGTTCAACTAGTCAATGCGTTCTACATATTGTACGGTTATGGACAATAGATGACGAGAAATTGAAGACCACCATCAAATATATCGATAACACTGTTCTACAAATTTTGTGGTAATCGC
>NW_023458555.1:66420630-66427372 GCF_013731165.1 Rhagoletis pomonella | reverse complement strand
TTGTCCCACAAGCTACTTGTAGAAAAACTCGAGCAAAGTTCAAACTGTGAGCGTATATCAAAGAAACTCGAAAACTTACTTGCGGAGCGCGTATATGTAACTCGAAGTTACTTCGAGAAGCTTGGGGAACAAACCTAATGAATGGATGCTTTTGAAAATTTTAATTCATAGAAAAAGTGTGTCAAATTTAACTTGAGTTTGAAATTATAGCTGTGCGCTAAGCGCGAAGTATTGTATTATTTAAATAGGCCTATCAGTTTTTCGAATTCACTGAATTTTAAAAATTTTGAAATTATGTACTTAATTTTTAAATTTTTAGTTTTTTTTTTGTTATATTTTTGAATTTGAAAGTCACAGCAAGTTTGAATATTTTCACAGGTTCAAAAAACAACGAGAATTCCAAAATTTTGAATTTTATATTATTAAATTTCTTGAGATTTCCTATTTTTAGGATAATTTCCAAAATTTCAAAAACTATCGAAATCCGGGAGATTCTAGAAATTTTGGTAAAATGAGAATATTTTGAAATGTACAAAATTATTGAGATCGAAAAGGTTTTTTTAGCTTTAAAATCTTATTTGGAAAATTTTTGTGGAAAAAATTAAGATTTTTAGGGGTCTTTCTGGCAACACTTCATGTAAGAGAGAACGCAAAAAGCTGAAAAAAGATAGCTATGTAAAAGTTACTGTTTCAAAACTCGCTATATTAAATTTGTATATATACAATTTCAAAAACTACTGTGATTTTGTTTTTTAATGTTATCAGGCTCTCGTTTAACCAAATTTTCATATAATAAAGACAAATATACAATTTGGATGTTACTTGTTGCTGTAGACATTTTTTTTATTTATGGCTTATTATTATAAAATCACATAACGCTGTTTGCAGGTGGACTACTCATTTGTGCAATATTAAAAAAAAAAATCAACAAACTTTCGTACAAATCTCTAACTTTTTTAAAAATTTAAAAAATCAATCGAAATTTTTAGCCATTTGAAACTTGTACTTTATTCTACTAGAATTCAATGGGCTACAAAACTGCATACTCAGAATTTAATTAAAAAACTCGAAATTTTAACGAAAATTTTTTGATTTTTTTTTAATTGCATAAATTTTTAAGGCAGTGTCACTCGATTGGTACATTTGTACAGATTTGTAAATTTTTATATTAGGCTATTGGTAAAAAAAAAATGGGACATTTTTTTTGTAGTCAAAATATTGGTACAATACAGCGATGTTCTATTGAAAAATTTCAATAAATAAATTTTCGTGATAGGGATAAAGAAAAATATGTTGGGTGTTCACACAATTGGAATACGATATGCACCAAATTTTGGCAAATACGCAATCGTGTGACACTGCCTTTCAACTTGTAACGGGTGATTTTTTTGAGGTTAGGATTTTCATGCATTAGTATTTGACAGATCACGTGGGATTTCAGACATGGTGTCAAAGAGAAAGATGCTCAGTATGCTTTGAAATTTCATCATGAATAGACTTACTAACGAGCAACGCTTGCAAATCATTGAATTTTATTACCAAAATCAGTGTTCGGTTCGAAATGTGTTGAATGTGTGAAAAGTTGGCAGAAAATCCGCTTTTTTATCGACAAATTTTGTTCAGCGATGAGGCTCATTTCTGGTTGAATGGCTTCGTAAATAAGCAAAATTGCCGCATTTGGAGTGAAGAGCAACCAGAAGCCGTTCAAGAACTGCCCATGCATCCCGAAAAAATGCACTGTTTGGTGTGGTTTGTACGCTGGTGGAATCATTGGACCGTATTTTTTTCAAAGATGCTGTTGGACGCAACGTTACGGTGAATGGCGATCGCTATCGTTCGATGCTAACAAACTTTTTGTTGCCAAAAATGGAAGAACTGAACTTGGTTGACATGTGGTTTCAACAAGATGGCGCTACATGCCACACAGCTCGCGATTCTATGGCCATTTTGAGGGAAAACTTCGGAGAACAATTCATCTCAAGAAATGGACCGGTAAGTTGGCCACCAAGATCATGCGATTTGACGCCTTTAGACTATTTTTTGTGGGGCTACGTCAAGTCTAAAGTCTACAGAAATAAGCCAGCAACTATTCCAGCTTTGGAAGACAACATTTCCGAAGAAATTCGGGCTATTCCGGCCGAAATGCTCGAAAAAGTTGCCCAAAATTGGACTTTCCGAATGGACCACCTAAGACGCAGCCGCGGTCAACATTTAAATGAAATTATCTTCAAAAAGTAAATGTCATGGACCAATCTAACGTTTCAAATAAAGAACCGATGAGATTTTGCAAATTTTATGCGTTTTTTTTAAAAAAAAAGTTATCAAGCTCTTAAAAAATCACCCGTTATTTATACGGATGTTTTAAAAGAATTAACTATAAAAAACTAACCAAAATTAAATAACAGCAAAAATAATATTTTAAATTTTGTTAGAATTTTGTGTGGCTATATTTTGTTCGACTACTGACTATATTGACTATGATTACTCGGCCGTGCTATTTATCATAGTACCACAATACCACTAAGAGCATTTTAAAATTTTCAGGCAATGGCCTCATGCGATTATCGATTATATTTATTTTTTTTTGTGTATTTTGTATTTTTTTTATCAGTATTTTTCTTTTAATCAAAATACGTTTAAATAAAACTGTAAAAGTGAAACTAAAAAAAACAATTTGCTAGATTTTTCGCCAGAAATCGGGTCTCAAGGAATTATTCAGCTATCGTCTCTGTTGACTTCTTTAGCATCTTATATTTCAGATTTTAAGAATTTGTGCGGAAACCAAGAGGCTTGGTTGGAAGGCTGTAGAATTCAGGCAGTTTATTTTATATACAGGATTAACTGTTTTCAAAGATGCTTTAAATGATGACATGTACTATAAATAATGAAATAATAAAGAATAAAGAAACAGTGTAAATGCCACATACACTATTATATATTAGAAAAGTCTTTAGTTTTCTTAAATACCTTTTTGTATCACCAAGTTATTAGCGAAAAACCATAACCGTGTACAAATACACTGTGTACAGGTTTACAAATAGTGTATGGTGCACGCGGACTATTATTAAGAAAATCCCTAAGAAATTCTTGTAATATTGAAACAACGTTAGGGTATTTTACTTCATTATGTTGCTGCTAACTTTCACAGGCAGCTTCAATATTTCAATAATAAAATAGTGTACAATGATTTCATATAAAAATGTTCAAAGATAAAATAGTGTATAAGCAAATGCTTTCAGAAAAATTGGCTCAAATAGTATTTCTAAGTAAACATGGGACATAATTTTTTGTGAATTGACAGCTAAGGAATCAGTAAAAAGTGTGGTGTATTTAAAATGTGAATATTTTGAATAAAAAGTGCATAATTTAAGTTTAAATTTGGTCGATTGTATTATAAAAACATCTAATTCGTTTTTCTCAAAACTATACTTTTCATGTTACACTACTTCATTATTCCAGCGACGAAATAACATGTTGAGACCTTTGCGGATTATTACGGAGAAACAAGCGTTACCTCTAACGTACATAATCAACTGCATTTAACCGATTGTGCGAGAACTTTTGGTTGTCTGGATACATTTTCTTCATTCAGTTTTGAAAGCTATTTGCGAATTGTGGAGAAAATCATCAAGAAACCTTAGCATATTCCTCAACAAATTTTCAACAAGTTTAATTTATTGCCATTTTCAAAGGAACCAAAAATAGAAGGATTTAAAGAAAAACTCTGAAGGAGTAATAAAATCATATACAAGTGAATGGTTTGGTTACTTTTCAACAAATTTTCCTGATTATTATTGCTCAACTTCATCTCACACCTTTTTAAAAATTACATATGTTTTTGAAAATTAGTCTTTTACAGCAAAAGCTTTTTTAAGTCCAGACAATTTTTTTACAAAACCTGTTTCTTCTTTGAGTCTCGGGATTGGTGTTGTAAGCTCGTTGCGACTTGGCCCGGAAATAGTGTACAATCTAAATTAAATTTCTTACAAGCTAGTATCTCTATCCTACAATCCCATTTACACCCAGTTGTATATGTTGCCGGCCAAAACCGATCTTAGGATAAACTAGGTTTTCCTAGATCCGATACATCCGTCTAACACGAAATCAATTTTGCCGCTTACAGGCCAACCTAATATTACCGGCGTGAATTTTTCTACGCACGCACGCAAGTTTTTCACGTTTGAGTAACCGAATTAAATTTGCGTGAGTGATTTTTCAGAGTTGCATTTCAGTCCAATTTCAAAAGTTGAGCAAAGTTTGAGCATAAATGCAAAATAGCTTCGATTCTCAAATTAACATATGGGGATCGATAGAGATCATTGAGGTGAGCATAACGGTATATTTCTTTTCTTGCGAAAACAACAACTTCAAAAGTTATTAAGGGCGGTAGTTAGACCTATCCTCACTTATGGCGCGCTGGTATGGTGGCAGGCGGTTGACACCAAATCCCATATACTCAACTTGCAAAAGGTGCAACGACAAGCATGCTTATGCATAACGGGGGCGATTTATTCAACGCCCCAGGCATCTCTAGAGACCCTGCTGGATATTCCACCTATAGACCTATATGTTAAAAGTATCGCAGCTAAAAGCGCTCTACGACTCAGAGCGTCTAACAGGCTGCGAACAACTTGCAAAGGTCACGCCACAATCCTCGGGAGAGAGGGGGTGGAATACAGCCGCTGTGACTATCAGGTCACGGAAATTGACTACAATCGAAACTTCGATATCCATTTTCCTGATAGAAGTGACTGGGAATTTAATATTGCTCTCAGCAATGACGAAATACCCATCTTCACGGACGGCTCCAAAATGGATATCGGAACAGGGTCTGGGGTCTTTTCCCAGGAGCTATCTCTGAGAGAGTCGTATAGACTCCCATACCACTGCAGTGTTTTGCAGGCTAAGATATATGCAATCCATATGGCGGCAAGGTTGGTGGGCATGATTGACTTAGCTTCATCTAAACTTGCCTTCGTTTTTGACAGTCAGGCGGCTATCAAAGCCGTAGGGTCGGCAACGACTAACTCGTTATGCGTTAAAGAATGCCGAAGATCCCTACAAGCTCTACAGCAACACATAATCAATCTTTACTGGGTACCGGGACATTGTGGTGTCCCGGGAAATGAGGAAGCGGACGAATGTGCTAGGAAGGGATCTGAGATGGGGCTCGGGGAAGCGACCCAAATCGTGAAACCCCCTGCGATTTCTGTCTTCAGAAGTCGAGAGACTGACCAGGGCAGCTACCAACAGTAGGTGGATAAACCTTCACACCTGCAGGGTATCGCGATCACTCTGGCCACGGCTCGATGAACGAACAACAAGGAGTCTATTAAGGTTTTCAAAGTCAAGCGTCAGGCTTCTCACAGGAATACTAACGGGACACTGGACCATTGGCCACATGGCCGCCAGGTTCGGAGCCCCACATAATGATTTCTGTAGAAGCTGCAGGGATGAGGAGGAAGAATCCGTCCAGCACTACCTTTGCGAGTGTCCAGCACTTCGAGGAAAACGCCTCAAGTTTCTTGGGGACCATTTCTTCGAGAATCTGGATATCTTGGGGAAAGCTCCTCTGGAAGGACTGCTAGGATTCGCCAGAAAATCAAAATGGTTCGAAGACATGCAGGGATAGTCTTGGGGTAACCCCCATGGGCATCACAATGGGCCTCTGCGGCCTCCGAGTGAACTCTTCTTTTCAGAGCTGGCCGTTTAACCTTAACCTAACCTACCTAAGGGTCAAAGTTCAAATTAAAAAAAATTTTAATCAAAATTTCTTAAAAATTTAATTTGAGAATCGAAGCTATTCTGCATTTCTTCCAAAATTTTAATTCATAGTCGCGCTAAAACAGTGGCGGACCCAGGTAGGGGAAATTGGGGTAGTTTCCCTCCCCCCCAAGACTGTGTAACATGTATTTTCATAATATTCAACTGAATATAGTGAAATATCATTACAAGAATATATACATAACAGGTTGTCCCACAAGCTACTTGTAGAAAAACTCGAGCAAAGTTCAAACTGTGAGCGTATATCAAAGAAACTCGAAAACTTACTTGCGGAGCGCGTATATGTAACTCGAAGTTACTTCGAGAAGCTTGGGGAACAAACCTAATGAATGGATGCTTTTGAAAATTTTAATTCATAGAAAAAGTGTGTCAAATTTAACTTGAGTTTGAAATTATAGCTGTGCGCTAAGCGCGAAGTATTGTATTATTTAAATAGGCCTATCAGTTTTTCGAATTCACTGAATTTTAAAAATTTTGAAATTATGTACTTAATTTTTAAATTTTTAGTTTTTTTTTTGTTATATTTTTGAATTTGAAAGTCACAGCAAGTTTGAATATTTTCACAGGTTCAAAAAACAACGAGAATTCCAAAATTTTGAATTTTATATTATTAAATTTCTTGAGATTTCCTATTTTTAGGATAATTTCCAAAATTTCAAAAACTATCGAAATCCGGGAGATTCTAGAAATTTTGGTAAAATGAGAATATTTTGAAATGTACAAAATTATTGAGATCGAAAAGGTTTTTTTAGCTTTAAAATCTTATTTGGAAAATTTTTGTGGAAAAAATTAAGATTTTTAGGGGTCTTTCTGGCAACACTTCATGTAAGAGAGAACGCAAAAAGCTGAAAAAAGATAGCTATGTAAAAGTTACTGTTTCAAAACTCGCTATATTAAATTTGTATATATACAATTTCAAAAACTACTGTGATTTTGTTTTTTAATGTTATCAGGCTCT
>NW_023458555.1:66408890-66420530 GCF_013731165.1 Rhagoletis pomonella | reverse complement strand
TCAAATCACGCAGGCCGGGGGAAAGTGAATTTAAGTTTGCGATAAAACTCACAGGGATTGTTCCTTGAACAATTTAAGGAGACACGTATTTTTTCGTTTTGCTCAGAAACGCGAATTTTTCGAATAATGATTTTTTTTCTTTTTGAGTACGAACGTTTTTTTTCCTCCCTTAATAGCAACTTTTGATGAAACCGTTTATAACTGCCGCAAAAAAGCAAGGATTTTAACGATTTTTTTTTTAATTGCAGATATTGATCCACTGAATCGATCTAGTGAACTAAACATCAGTAATTGTTTATTAATAATTAATTATAATAAAAATTTTTTTTTTCAAATTGATTTTTTTCAAATTGCCACATCTTTTTTTTTCTCTCAAACTTTTTCAGATATTAGGGAATAGTATAAACTATTTTCAGTACGACTAGCAATATGCTAAAATTCTTCATTTTTGAGTTATGATTTTTTTTCTGAAAATGCACTTATATGATGCTAACAGATTTTCGTGCCAGTTGAGGGCACAAAAATTGTAGCCCATTATGACAAAATTTCCTTGCTGGAAATTTTTTGAGGTTGCCCGATCAGAGCCAAAAGTTTTTCCCAATTAGCGATTCGCCCCATCTACCGAAGATTTCCCCAACCAGTGCTCACAATTTGCTCAAAGTGAACATGCATACGCAATTAAAACGTTTTTATCGATAAAATCACACATACACACACCAAAATTCCCTACGAAAAAAATTTTTTTTAATTTTTATACCCGAGCGCACTTGTGCACAAGGGTATATTAATTTTGTTCACATAACGGTTGTTTGTAACAGCCAAAACGAATCGAGATAGATATAGACAAATGTATACATAAATGATCAGGATGAAAAAAGAAATCGATTAAGCCATGTCTGTCTGTCCGTCTGTCCGTCCGTCCGTGTACACGATAACTCGAGCAAAAATTGAGATATCTGAACGAAATTTGGTGTGTAGGTTTCCCTTAATCCAAGATAGGTTGATATTGAAAATGGGCGAAATCGGACTGTAACCACGCCCACTTCCCATATAACGGTAATTTCCAGATATACGAAAACTGCGATATTTTAGTAACTACCTACTGAAGATAATTCACTCAAAATTGAGATTTACAATAACTTTTAGACGAAAAATAAGAATATTATAAATTTTTGGAAAATGGGCGTAGCCACGCCCACTTATGGTTACATGTGTATATCTTGGTAACCGCTGCACCAATTTCTTCCAAACTTGGCGCAGTTGTTGGCCTGAAATGGCCGAAAATTTAAAAAATCGGACAATAACCACGCCCACATCCCATATAACGGTAATTTTCGGAAACACGAAAACTGCGATATTTTAGTAACTACTGAAGATTATTCACTCAAAATTAATACTTACAAAAATTTTTAGACGAAAACTAAGAGTGTTATAAATTTTTGGAAAATGGGCGTAGCCACGCACACTTATGGTTACATGTGTATATCTCGGTAACCGCTGCACTAATTTCTTCCAAACTTGGCACAGTTGTTGGCCTTGGTACATCATAAAAAATCGCCGAAAAATTTTAAAATCGGACGATAACCACGCCCACATCCCATATAACGGTAATTTAGAGAAATACAAAATCTTCGATAAATCAGTAAATGTTGAAGCTAATTTATTCAAAATTGATGCTTGCAACAATTCTTTACCAAGAAATACGTTAATGGTACAATTTTGGAAAATGAGCGTGGCACCGCCCACTTATGATCACATATATGTATATCGGTAACCGTTCTACCAATTTGTACCAAACTCGGTGTGGTTATTGTGCTTGCCACACGTTGAAAATTATTGAAATCGGACTAAAATTACGGCCGCTTTTCATATAACGGTAAATTTCAGAAATGCTTGAAATTTCAATATTTCGAAATTTAAGGACGCTAATTTACTCAAAATTGATACACCCCGGCTTACCATCTAGCGGTAGGTTTCGGAAAGGTGAAAAAACATATATTTAATACTTGCGCCGGGTATTTAATGTTCGGCTCCGCCCGAACTTAGACTTTTTTACTTGTTTTCTTGAACAATTTTCCACATACAAATTTATTGAAAAAAAATTAGTTTTTGAAAATATGCCACATCAAAAAAAATTGGAAAAAATCACAATGGTAGCTCTGAGTATTGCGCAATATTTAAGTATAATATTATGGGGTGTACTCTACAATAATTTGAGTTATGAATTTTTTTTTACACCGAATTGAGTAAAATGAGTACATTACAATTAAAAAAATTTTGATTTTTTCCAATTTTTTTTGAGATGGCATATTTTCAAACACAATTTTTTTTAATCAATAAGTTTGTATGTGGAAAATTTTTCAAGAAAAAGATTAAAACATATTTTTTTTCGTAGGGAATTTTGATGTGTGTATGTGTGATTTTGTCGATAAAAATTTTTTAATTGCGTTTGCATAATCACTTTGAGCAAATTGTGAGCACTGGTTGGGGAAATCTTCGGTAGATTGGGCAAATCGCTAATTGGGCCCCAATTGGTCTCTAATTTTGGCCCTGATCGGGCAACCTCAAAAAATTTGCAGCAAGGAAATTTTGTCATAATGGGCTAAAATTTGTGTGCCCTCAACTGGCACGAAAATCTGCTAGCATCATATAAATGCATTTTCAGAAAAAAAATCATAACTCGAAAATGACGAATTTTAGCATATTGCTACTCGTACTGAAAATAGTTTATACTATTCCCTAATAGACAAAAAAGTTTGAGAGAAAAAAAGATGTGGCAATTTGAAAAAAAAAATTTTTGTTTATAAACAATAATTAATTATTAATAAACAATTACTGATGTTTAGTTCACTAGATCGATTCACTGGATCAATATCTGCAATTTAAAAAAAATCGTTAAAATCCTTGCTTTTTTGCGGCAATTATAAACGATTTCATCAAAAGTTGCTATTAAGAGAGGAAAAAAGAAGCGTTCGTTCTCAAAAAGAAAAAAATTCATTATTCGAAAAATTCGCATTTCTGAGCAAAATGAAAAAATACGTGTCTCCTTAAATTGTTCAAGGGACAATCCCTGTGAGTTTTATCGCAAACTTAAATTCACTTTCACCCGGCCTGGGTGATTTGAGATGGAATGAGCCATATATTTAGTCACTAAAATTTTAAGCAGATGCCAACCCTAATAAAAAAGTTTTTATGTTTACATCAACCAGTGAAGCTTTTCTTAAAAACGGTGTTTCAAACATTCAAATTGAGGGAGTATTATGGCAGATATGGCGCTTTATTGACCGGATACAGTGCTTTCAGCTTTTTAATAATAACAGATTGGCGCTTACACATATGTTAGTGTTTGGCCGAGTTTCTCCTCCGACTTGTGGCGTGCGCCTTGATGTTGCCACACAAAGCGGAGTGACCTACAGTTTTACGCCTACTCCGAACGGCGATTGTATTTTTATGAGAAGCTGTTCATGTCAGAAATACACTCGGAGGTTTGCCATTGCGTGCCGAGGGACGACCGCTGTTAAGAAAAAACCTTTTTCTATATTTTTCTGCGATGTTGCTTTGACCAGGGCTTGAACCCAGGTGATGATAAGTGAAAGTGCGCACTGCTTACTACTACACCACAGCGGCAGCTTTTTAATACCCCTAAATTTGAACAACGTGACTATTTTTCGCACGTACGCGAGCTTCCCCTTCAAAATGAGATACCATTCATTAAATTTGGTCAAACATTAAATGGGATATCATTTGGTAACAGAAAAATACCTTTTAGAAATAAGTATGTAAAATATTGGCGCTTATATGTTAGTGTTTGGTGGAGGTTCTCCTCCGATTTTTGGCTTGCGCCTTGATGTTGTCCCACAAAGGGGAGGGACCTACAGTTTTACGCCGACTGCGAACAGCGATAGTATTTTATGAGAAGCAGGCAAGGCAGAAATACACCCGGAGGTTTGCCATTGCCCGCCAAGGGGCGACCGCTATTAAGAAAAAACCGTTTTTCTATATTTTTTTGTGATGTTGATTTGAGCAGGGCTTGAGCCCAGGCCACAGCAGCAGCAATTGGTGATGTAATGTATATAAAAAATTTGAAGGCATTAGTCCCGCAGAGCAAGGAACGCCATCTTCATTTTTTTTAATTAATTTATAAATTAATTTCAATATCCCTTAAAAATTGAGTTATAGATTTACATCATCTGCCATTAGCTTTTCGTTGAAATTCAATTAGTTAGGAAATATTTTTATACCCGAGCGCACTTGTGCACAAGGGTATTATAACTTTGTTCACATAACGGTTGTTTGTAACAGGCAAAACGAATCGAGATAGATATATACATAAATGATCAGAATGAAAAGAGAAATCGATTAAGCGGTGACTGTCTGTCCGTCCGTCCGTCTGTGCACACGATAACTCGAGTAAAAATTGAGATATCCTAACGAAAATTGGTACGTGCACTTCTTTCTGGCGTGGGACGGATGGTATTGAAAATTTTTAAAATCGGACAATAACCACGCGAACATCCCATATAACGGTAATTTAGAGATACGACTTCTTCGACAAATCAGTAATTATTGAAGATAATTTATTCAAAATTGATGCTTGCAACAATTCTTTACCAAGAAATACGTTAAGGATAAAATTTTGAAAAATGGGCGTGACACCGCCCACTTATGATCACATATATGTATCTCGGTAACCGTTCTACCAATTTGTACCAAACTCGGTGTGGTTATTGTGCTTGCCACATAGAAGCAAAATGTTGAAAATTATTGAAATCGAACAAAAATTACGGCCGCTTTTCATATAACAGTAAATTTCAGAAATGCTTGAAACTTCAATAATTCGAAATTTAAGGACGCTAATATACTCAAAATTGATACACCCCGGTAGCGGTAGCTTTCGGAAAGGTAAAAAACATATATTTAATACTTGCGCCGGGTATTTAATGTTCGGTTCCGCCCGAACTTAGACTTTCTTACTTGTTAGATATAGTGTTTTTAACTGATTTACAGGATTCACAATTTAGGCTTACAAAATTATAAATTTTTGATTATTTCTTTGAATAAAGAATTTATTTAAATTCTATTAATTTCTTTAGCTTCTAGTGGAGACATTTTATTGGAATTTTGATGGAAACCATATTTGGCAACATTTGTCCAGAATATGTTTCTTTATTTAGAATTTTATGTGAATAAAGTTCTTTAATAGACATACGATTTGAATTCTCTACCCATTGAGTACACTGACAAAAAAAATATTAAAACCAATCAGAAACGTAATTGATTTTATTATAAACGTTAACGAAAGTACTGTACATTGGTAAATATTCAATTCAATTACGCGCATATTAAAATGACCGCATTCGTTCTGAAAAAGCATCCGTGGAGTGAATAATCAAGATAAAAAATATATATTTTTAATTTGCATATTGCCTGCAGTGGAACTCAAACTCTGATCCTCGCTGGATATCAATAAATTTGTGGCAAACATCTTTGCGCACTCAGCTACAGCCAGACATATAAATGTGCTTCCAAATGTTGAATTTCCATCAACACCATAGTACGCGATTTGTAAGGATAAACATCCCAGCAAAAAACACGAATACTAAGAAACGAAAGTGGCGATGGGAATCGCTTACCCTTTCGCTTCAAGAAGGCCTTATTTGAACATGGGCATGTCATGGGCGGTAAGTCCTTACCCGCAGGATTAGCTTCGAACGAAGGGAGAACACTTTACTTTCAGGATTGACGAGAAACGAGGCATCAAGGGTTTACATAGCGCGCATACAGAATGCATTGATATACAGAATCCAGAGAAGCGAACAAAAAATGACTTATCTTAGTTATTGAGAAGAAACGAAGCATCAATGCCTTCCATAGAAGCGAATACAGAATGCATTGATAAATATAATCCAGAGAAGCTAACAAAGAATACCTTATTTTTCTTCTTCTCCTTATTTGGCACTGTAACCGCCTAAGCGATTTTGGCCAAGTTCAACAAAGCACGCCAGTCGCTTCTTTTCTGTGCCAACTGGCGCCAATTGGAAATGCCAAGTGAAGCCAAGTCCTTCTCCACCTGGTCTTTCCATTTCAGTGGGGGCATTCCTCTTCCTCTGCTACCACCAACGGGTTCCGAGTTGAATACTTTCAAAGCTGGAGCGTCGGTGTCCATTCGGACGACAGGACCAAGCCAGCGGAGCCGCTGTATTTTAATTCGCTGCACTATGTCCATGTTTGTTGTAAAGCTCATACCGCTCATCGTTCCATCGTCTGCGGTACTCGCCATCGCCAACGCGTAAAGGCCCGTAAATCTTCCGCAAAATCTTTCTCTCGAATACTCCAAGAGCCGCCTCATCGGATGTTGTCATTGTCCGTGCTTCTGCGCCATATATCAGCACGGGCATGATGAGTGACTTATAGAGTACTCCTGAATTGCCTACTCAGTCCAAAGTAGCACTTGTTGGCAAGAGTTATTCTGCATTGGATTTCCATGTTGACATTATTATCGGTTTTAATGCTGGTTCCCAAGTAAACGAAGTTCTCTACTTTCTCGAAATTATAACTGTCAACAGTGACGTGGGTGCCAAGGCACGAAAGTGCTGCCTAGTTGTTTGTTGACGAGAGATACTTCGTCTTGTCCTCGTTTACCACCAGACCCATTCGCTTTCCTTCCTTATCCAATTTGGAAAAGGCAGAACAGACTTCGCGGTTTTGTTACCTATGATATCGATGTAATCGGCATAAGCCAACAATTGCACGCTCTTGTAGTAAATTGTTCCTGAGCGGTTCATTTCTGCACGTGAAAGAGAATCTCCCTTTCGGAAGCCCCGTTTGGTGGCGAACGGCTCGGCGAGGTCTTTCCCAATGATGACGGAGCTGATGATATCAGTTTGGCGGCGATGACATAGCAGCGTATAGGCAACTCCTTTTAGTGCTGTCGCAAGCGGCTTTAAAGTCGGCAAATAGGTGGTGAGTGTCGATTCTTTTCTCGCGGGTCTTTTCCAAGATTTGGCGAACTATGAGTACCTGGTCTATGGTGGATTTTACAGGCCTGAAGCCACACGGATAAGGCCCAATCAGTTCATTGACGGTGGTCTTCAATCTTTCACACAATACTCTCGATAAGACCTTGTAGCCTATGTTTAGAAGGCTTGTCCCGCGGTAGTTGGCGCGAATGGTGGGTTCGCCTTTCTTGTGGATTGGGCAGAGCGCTCTTAAATTCCAGTCGTCGGCCATGCGTTCATCTGACCATATTCTGCATAAGAGTTGATGCATGCACCTTATCAACTCCTCGCCACCGTACTTGAATAGCTCAAACGACAGGGTTTCAGCTCCAGCAGCTTTGTTGTTTTTCAGCCGCGTTATTGTTATTCGTACCTCGCCATGGTCAGGCGGAGGAACATCGACTCCGTCATCATCGCCTGGGGGCTCGGGTTCTTATTCTCCACAACTTTCCGTGCTGCTACCATTCAGTACGGTGGAAAAGTGTTCACTCCATAATTTAAGTACGTTCTGAATATCGGTAACTAGGTCGCCATTGTTGTTCTTACAGGAATACGCCCTGGTCTTGAAACCTTCCGTAAGTCGCCTAACTCGCTGGTAAAATTTTCGGGCATTCTTCCTGTCGGTCAGCATTTCAAGCTCTTCGCACTCACGTATTTCGGCCTCTCTCTTCTTATTGCGGCAAATACGTATCGCTTCCCTCTTCAGATCCCTATAGCGGTCCCACATAGCGCGCGTTGCGCCCGATCTCAGCGTGGCCCTGTTGGCGGCATATTTTTTTCTGCAGCTTCCTGACACTCCTCATCGTACTTGTTGTTCATTCGGGCTCCCTGAAATCCGACTACTTCTTCGGCGGCGGTACTTAATGATCGGGAAATGTTCTTCCACTGCTCGCTTATGTTGAATTGTTGAAGAGTGCTCTCTCAGAGCAGGTGTGAGAGTCGAGTAGCGAATGCATAGGCTGTCTATTGTGATTGCAGCTTTTCGACGTTAAGCTTTCGTTGCATATTTAGGCGCACATTTTTTGCTGCCCAGAGGCGGGTGCGGATCTTGGCTGCAACGAGATAATGGTCCGCGTCGACGTTTGGACCTCGGAGTGTACGTACGTCCAAAAAAAAAAAAACTGGAAGCATGCCTTCCGTCTATCACAACATGATCGATTTGGTTTTTCGTTTTTCGATCCGGAGACAGCCACGTAACTTGATGAATCTTTTTGTGCTCGAACCTAGTATAATAATAATAATAGATTGGCGCTTACACATATGTTAGTGTTTGGCCGAGCTTCTCCTCTGATTTGTAGCGTGCGCCTTGTTGTTGTCACACAAACCGTAGGGACCTTCAGTTTTACGCCGACTCCAAACGGCGATTGTATTTTTATGAGAAGCTGCTTTTCATGACAGAAATGCACTCGGAGGTATGCCATTGCTTGCCGAGGGACGACCGCTGTTAAGAAAAAACCTTTTTCTATATATTTTGCGATGTTGCTTTGACCAGGGCTTGAACCCAGGCGTTGAGGAGTAGAAGCGCGCACTGCTTACCACTACACCACAGCGGCCGACGACCTAGTTTAGGGCTGCAATAATCCTGAACCCATTGACCAGTACACTTGTTCCCTGATATTATAAGTTATGTAGTTTTGTGGCACAATCCGTAGAGCTTGAAAGATTGATGATGATGAAACACTCAAGTTCTGAATGTTTCTTAATCATAAAAGAACAAATTTCTCTTGACGGTGACGTAGCTTTGTTTTAGGTTTGTATATGCATAACCTAAAGACAATTTAGGTAGGCTGTCTGAAGTGAAGACATTCTAAAAGACTTACCCAATAAGGACTGAAAAGAGTACTTACCTGCATGCGTACTAGAAAGGGGTTTCCTAAGTATATGTTTATACTATTTAGCATTAAAAATTGGATTCTATACGCATTTTAAGTCTCAATAAAACATATTTGATCTGAATCTTAAATATTTAAATTCCTTAAAGAAGTATGATTTTTATGAACTAACAACAGCTTAAAAAGAACTTCTTCAAAAGGCCTTCAGAAGTTCGTCCTACAAAAGCCTTTCTGGAGGCTCGTATTTGAGTAGCGAAAACACAAGCCCTTCAGTTTGTGCCTCGCACAAAAGAAGAAGAAGAAAGGCCTTTGGAAGAGTTTTTAGCACGTGTGATCTCTCATCCGTGTACCAGTTCAGGAACTTGCACTTTTTTGGCATTCGCGTGAAGATACAAAATTAGATTTCAACCAAATAAACTAAACAGAAAGAAGGTAAACTCACCAGATAGTGTTCAACATGTTAGAATAAATCTTTTATTATCGATTTTCGACTACTAATTAAGGAAATTTTAACCTTTTTTTCCAAAGCAAAAATCTGCTAAAAATTAGATGGGTATCTGCATTGACTTTCATTAAAAAACCAGGACAGTTTAAGTATGGACTAGGACACCAGGACAATTTGTTTAAATCAGGACTAATCCTGGAAAATCGGGACGTCTGGCAGCCCTAACCTAGTACTGCATACTACCATGTTTCTGTGATTGAAAATAAACTAATCATCAATGTCTTACAGAGAAGTTAATGTAGAATGCATACAACTTCCTACTACTACTACATACTACAATTAAAAACATAAAAATATAATTTCTTAATTTGTGCAAAACTAAGAAATGATCAATAAATTTTTGAATCAACGCGATTTTTTAACTACCACAAGCTTGCATTTTTCATACTAAAATTTAATGGACTACAAATCTGTATGCAAATTTAGTGAACTTTCCCAAATTTTGCACAAATTTTTGAAATTATATTTTGATGTTTTTTCTTGACTATTAACCATATTTTTATAAAAAATTATCCAGAAAAAAATAAAAATAGTTGCATATACTGTGAAACATTATCTGTGCCAATACATTTTTTGGTGTGTGTATGTACATATATAAATTGGAAACAGAAAATACAGATTGCCTTAAGATATTGACATTTAATTTTCTTCGATTGCGTTTGAAATTCATAAATCCTTTTTTATTCAGACATACATACTTATGTATGTATTTAAATCTTATTTAAAAAGTTACTTAAAATTAAAATTGTACTTCAGTTCAGTTTGTGTAATTAAATCTAAAATTTGTGACAACAGTTATTCAACGTTTGATTGTTGCATAAAAGTGTATTTACCAAGATTTCATATTTTTTAATATAATATTTTTTTGTTAAGTTTTTTTTTTTAATAATCCTCGCTTTAACCAAAATCATACATATGAATCAAAGTTTCAAACTTAATACTAAATTTAGAAGAATCGTTCATTAAAATTTAGATTTTTTAGTCTTAGAAAATGTGTTACGTTTTTTTGCCCATAAAAATAAATTTCGCTGATCTTTAATATGTTTTTTTACGTCTTCTGTGGGATTTTTCATAAATTAATAAAAATCAACGCATTTTCTTTGCCCCTTGAAACTTGAACTTTATTATAATAAAATTTTATGAGATAAAAAAGTTATGAAATTTTCGGCAAAATTTCACTTTTTTGTCAGAATTATTCGAAAATTTCTTGGTACACATTTTACAACACTTTCAATTCTAATACAGAAATATGCAGGTTTGACGCTGCTGTTGATTTTTGAAAATCTTTTTTCTGAAAAAATTATTGAAAAAACAATTACTAATAAATTAACTATTTAATAATAAATTAATAATTGACTTTTAATAATTTTTTTTTGTAAGTTCTATTAAACTTTGTACCAAAAATGTTTCTAAAAATTCTGGCAAAAATGTGTAAAATGCCTCTGAAAATTTGTCAATTGTTTTCTGAATTTAAAGCAAAGTTTGAAATTTATAATTAAATGGTTCATATTATAGAATGAATTCTATTTTTATAAAAGATGAACGAAAAAGTGCTTTTATAAAAAATATTTGAATTATTTAAAAATCTCTGTACGGAAACTTTTTCTAGTGGGTGTATTTATTTCGAATGTTATAATTTAAAAATAGTACCTCTCATTGCATTTATTTCCGAATTGAAACTGTCTGCTGCGGCTTTCTTCCCCATCGTAATAACTTTTAACTGTTCTACTTTCGCTTTTTTCAATTTGGTAGGATTTGGTAAATTAATAAAAAAAACAAATATTTTTTTAAATACAGTTCAAACCGCAATAAAAACATAAAAGTTTCAAACTTTTGTGCAAAATTTAGAAAAATTCAATTTCAAATTGACACGTTGCTTGTTGTGGCGTTGCTACGAGTGTATTTTACTTAGCTTGAATTTTTGCCGTCGTTAGAAATTTATGAAACTGTTTAGTCAAAAAAACAATAATAGTAAGTGTCTAAGGAAGAATTAGTTAGTTAAAGTAAATATACTTCAGCTCCAAAATACATTCCAAGTTGTTTGAAGTGACATAGTGTATGTACATTAGGGTAGTCCAAAAATGCATTTAAAATAGTAAAGTCGGAATTTTTATGCTCTCACCCCCTAGGATTGTTCTATATCGAAAAAAAGTGTACCTCTATTTTTTTATTTTGAAATCAAAAAATATTAAGCGCTCAAAGTTTTCCATGTATTTTGTATCGAAAAAAACCTTTTCGTGGAAATGGTATGGAATTCTTAAAAATCAATACTTTTCGATCGGAAGACTGTGTTTCTCTTCAACAG
>NW_023458555.1:66407667-66408790 GCF_013731165.1 Rhagoletis pomonella | reverse complement strand
AGGCGATTTTATCATACACAACCATGATTCAATAATACAAGGTTCGACAAACTGACAGTTGTCTCTTTATTTGTATATGCATATGAAGCACATTTAACTGATGAAAACATAAATTGTTTTAAAATCGGATGTTTACATCAATCTCATCTTATTTTAATTTTGAGTCATTTTGCAGTGTTTATACAGCTGAATAGCACATAAATTACGTAATTCACGTAGATATATCAGTATTACGTTCAACATTTCGTTTACACTGCCAGATTTCCTGCAAATACATTAGAATTTATAAAAGGAATTTCACTACTAATTTCCTACTTTGCGTACTTTTCTACTACCATTTTCGCAACAAGGGATTGCATTCTTGCCCTTTCTCTTTCCTTCGTAAATGCAACCTTTTGTAAGGGAGTGTCAAACCGCGGCTGTAAATAATTATCTAACCTTGTATTATTGAACCATGCTACACAACGTAAGCGGTTTGATCAAACGTCAGCATGGCGGCCAGACAATCGAAAAATTTTGATTTTTGTCCACATTTCCCTCAAATGGCTTGTCAAAACTCAAAAACCCCCCATATACAAAATAAATAGCTTTAAGCAAAGGGATATTTCGCTTGGTTTGTCATGCCGCGTGTGTGGTGTTTTTCGCTCTTAAGCACATCTGCATTTGCTGCTAAATATTCAAAATGTTATCGATAAGTTTTTTCATTCCATCGTTATATTTTGAACTTGCAAAATCTCGATAACGAATTGTTCGATCATAAGGATATTCATATTGATTCCGCATTAGATCCAGAAATTTATAGGAAAAAAGTTTTTGAATTAAAAGATTCTTCAGGTTCATATAAGTTTCCCAATTAAACAAGTAAGAAAGTCTAAGTTCGGGTGGAGCCGAACATTAAATACCCGGCGCAATCATTAAATATATGTTTTCCACCTTTCCGAAAGCTACCGCTACACGATAAGCCGGGGTGTATAAATTTTAAGTAAATTAGCGTCCTTAAATTTCGAAATATTGCAGTTTCAAGCATTTCTGAAATATACCATTATATGAAAAGCGGTCGCAATTTTTGTCCGATTTCAATAATTTTCAACGCTTTGCTTTTATGTGGCAAGCACAATAACCA
>NW_023458555.1:66402334-66407567 GCF_013731165.1 Rhagoletis pomonella | reverse complement strand
AAGTTTCCGTTCGGACGTTCCCAAAATGGAACTCGTATCGAAGATGACTGATGATTTTTGCTAAATTTTTCGAATCTGTTAATGGTACAAAAAAACGATGTATGAATGGTTGTTGGAATAATAAGCAGCCATAACCATTGCGTCAACTTAAACTTCCTGACGATGTTTAGTAGCTGCCAGAAATTGGTCAAAGTTGTTCAGATGTTCCAATAGATAAAATTTTTTGTGTAAGAATTTAAACACACTAGTTTTTTAATGCGAATATGGGGTTTTATTGTAAATAAATCTAAATCTACATATATGTATGAAGGCCTTTTTAACGTTTGTTGAAGTCATGTCTTCCGACAAGCAGACGTACATATCGACGCCTCCAAACAATACTATGCTAAGTCTGACGTTCCAATTTTCAATATACTAACAATCGTTAATCCTATAGCTTTCCGAAAGAAATATTATGCGACTGGCAAGAGTAACCAAAACTAGCTTTTGTATTAACATTTTGACAAATAAAGTAAAAGTTACGACCTTTTTTTTGCATTTAAAATATATTTTGCGTCCTAACGCTAGAAAAAAAGCACAATTTGTAATTTATCTTTAGACGGTTCCTAATACATTTTTACGTTGTTTTTGATGTAAGGCTTACAGAACATAAGTTGCACTAAATTTTTGTATAGATTTCCAATTCTTTTTAATCGTGCGCCACAATTATGAAGGATTTCTGGAAGGTATGGTTTCTCCGAAAAAAACTAAAATTGAAAATGCAGTTGGAAAGCCGCAAATATTTTGAAATGGAATGGACCAATAAGTCCAATATTATGGTGGATGCAAGACAAAATGCGAAGTTATCGATTGGTATCTATAAATAGTCCGGGAGCTAGCGACAATAAAAATGTGCCGATTTTATCATCAAAGACAACATATCGGGGACTTAAATTTACTGCTGTAGATTAACAAACAACAACACTTACATCGCACCGTGGGACCTTTTGGTGTCAGGAGGGTTCACATTGTGTAATAAAAAATTTAAAAATAACCTTATTTTATCGTCGTTGGGCTTTTGTGTGGTTATCAATTAACATTGGACGATGTCAAAAGTTGATCACTTACACTTATTTAGCGGGACAATGTACCGCTTACAAGCGCGCAAAAATGTCAAAATTTTGCCGAAAATCGACCTAAGACATGGACATAGAGTAACGTATTATACATGTAAAAATAATGTGCTTACATCGCATCCGCGGGACAAACCTATTGTAAGTGATCGGCAAAGTGGCCGCCGCAAATAGGGACGAATCGAGAATAGACGAAAAAAATGTTTGCTCAATATGTATTTGACAGATTTCAATGGAAGTTGGTATTTAGGGGTTTATCTTATCACTGATTTCGAAATATATATTAAATTTTTGAAAATTCAAAATGGCAGATCAAATATTGTGGGCTACTTTAAAAAAAAAAACGTTTGATTGTTTGGAAATTTGGTATCCAGGGGCCTTCGTCGCCGGTGATTTCGAAGCTGGTATTGAATTTTCAAACTTCAAAATTGAGGATCAAATATGACCGACGACTTTTTTAAAATAATTATAGATTGTAATGAAACTTGATTCCTAAGAACTTTCGGAGTCACTGAAGACGAATTTAAGATTTGATTTCCAAAATTCATATAATTATATTGGCAATTCTCAGAAACTTCGAATTTCTTTGTGAAAAATGTTTTTTTTTAAGTCGCGAGCGCAAGTCTGAAATTTTTTTGTATGCGTTCTTTCAGCTGCTAGGATGCAAAATCCAACGTGGTGCAACGTTTCAAAGCAATGCACCATACGTTTTTAACGTTTTTTTTTTCCCCAAGGCCAATAATTGCACTGAGTTTGGTACAAATTGATAAATCGGTTACATACATTGAACAAAATAAAAACTGGGGCCCGACACTTTGGTAAGTTTTGGCTGTATTTCTTTAGTTTATTTAACGTTTATCATTTCTTTATGAACATATATAAATTCAAATTTCAGACTTTGTGCAAAAATTATGAAAATTCTGCAAAGTTTGACCAAAATGTTTAACTTCTTGATCAGCATCTTTAGACAAAATTTTGCTAGCCTATAAAATTTTAGTAAAGTACAGTGCAAATTTTAAGTATCCTGGACTTACTGCTGATTTTTGGCAATTTCGTTTTGTTGAGTCTGCTCCGCATTTTTTCATATAAAAAAAATAAATTGGAACAAAAATTTCCAAAAATCAACGGAAGTCCTAGCATCTAAAGCCTTTCATTTGACACCTCATTTTCGAAAATCGAACGAACGGTGAAATGCCTTTGGGTATAAATAATATACATATATTGTTTTTTTGTAATTTTTCTTACTTATTTTTCGCTCTGTAACTTTTAAATAATAAACAAAAAGTGGTGCACGAGGATCATAGTTCAATAGTATAGATATTGTGCACTGGAGCACACGTATTTGGCTAAATTTTCCAATTGCAGACCTTTAAAGAAGTTATTTTTTTTACTGTCTTTTAATGAGAGCACATAAGCCTGCCACCTCTAGATCCCTGCGATATTCCAGAAAAACAATTTTTTTAAATCAAAATTTAAAAAATTGTAAATTTTAATTTAAATTTTAAAAAATATATGTAAAAATATGTAATTTTTTATTATTTTATTAAATATTACGGGTTTTTAGCTTTCGTAAGAAGAAATAAAATCCTGCTCATTCTTTAGGTTTTTTGCTAATGCATAAAATCTTTTTTTATTTTTTGTCAGTGCCATCAGATCTACACGATTCATTCCATTTTCAAAAATGAAGTATCATATTAAAAAACTTGACCTGTAGACAATAGAGGTTTATTATTTTAAAGATTTGCCACTTGTTAAAAAATTAAATTCAACATTTTTTAATAAGTTAAATGAATTATTAAGAGATGGGTATCAATAGAAATGTGTATAAAAAGGGTTTATTTTTTAATTACATAAATAGGGTTGCCACCTTTTAAAAAAATTAAAATCCATTTGAATTAAAGGAATCGATTATTGAAATAGATAGGTATCACCATATGACAGTTACACGAAAGAGGTTTAAGAAGGTTTTAGCTTGCAAATAATAGAAGAGGGTTGCCACCTGTTTGTAAAGGCAAATTTGGTTAAACAAAAATAATAACCAAAGGTTTACGACATTGCATTTGTTATTTTATTACAAATACATACATTTTCAATCAGTGATTTGCTCTGGTTACATTCTTTTAAATTACTGGACTTTTAAATTAACTCACGAATGTTTTTATTCTTCGCTTATTTCTTGCTAAATATGCCCAATTTTTTCTTTCGTCTGAAACCCATATTGGTATATGTACATATTTCCCTTACCTTATTCCCTAAACTAAAGTGAATTTGATTTTTTAAACATATGGCATATATGCCGTTTAGAAGTAAAGTATTTTCAAAACTAGTTCAATTGATACCCATATTGTAATATCTAATTCATGTAACTTATTAAATATTTTTTATAAAACTTGTAACAGGTGGCAAGCCCTTACAAAAAAAATAAAACTGTATTGCACATATGCAGGCCAAGGCCTGCCGTTACCTTATTCCCTAAATTAAAGTGAATTTGATTTTTCAAACATATGACATATATGCCGTTTAGAAGTAAAGTATTTTCAAAACTAGTTCAATTGATACCCATATTTTAATATCTAATTCATTTATCTTATTAAATAATTTTTATAAAATTTGTAACAGGTGGCAAGCCCTTACAAAAAAATAAAACTTTGTTGCACATATGCAGGCCAAGGCCTGTCATATGACACCTCCCTTTTGAAAATATAACGAATTATATGTACATACCTAGTATGTAAATGCCACAAGAACCCAAATTGTCAACTTCAAACCGTGAAAGTATGAAAGTTATCCAAAAACAAATTGCATTTTTGAATTACACGTCCTCAATTTTACTAAGCGAATTTTCATTTAAATCCGTCCATAATTATATTTTTGTCCACACTTTATATAGAAGGGAACTACTGTGCGGCGGCGACTTTGCCGATCACTTACCATAGGTTTGTCCCGCGGATGCGATGTAAGCACATTATTTTTACATGTATAATACGTTACTCTATGTCCATGATAAATTTAAAGTGCGATGTCTTAGGTCGATTTTCGCCAAAATTTTGACATTTTTGCGCGCTTGTAAGTGGTACATTGTCCCGCTAAACAAGTGTAAGTGATCATTTTCTTTTCTTTCAAAATCTTTTCATACTTTCATCGACGAAAAAAAAAAGTCACTAAAAACTGTCGCTAGCTCCCGGACTAAAACTTTGTCCCTGCAATATTCTATTTTTTTAGTCTCGGTTCAAACTTTTTAGGAAATACCTATATGTGACACGTAAAGTTAAAACGGACCTACGCTCAGAAAAAGATTTCGAGAAAAACGACTTTGAAGTTTACCAAGTTGATTTTGATGGTTCTGAACGTTTTAATGGATTGAAACTCGTTACTCGGAGGTTTTCACTGTCGCTGATTACGAATCCGATGTTAGTTTTCCAAAATTCGAAATGACGGATCCAATATGGCGGATGACTTTTTTAAAAATTGATCGGAATCGCTTGAAACTCGTTACTCCGGGGTTTTCAGGGTCGCCGATTACGAATCCGATGTTAGTTTTCTAAAATTCAAAATGGCGGATCCAATATGGCAGAAAAAAATTAAAATTTGTTCGGATTCATGTGAAACTCAAAAATGTCGTTGAAACCGAAAACGAGGTCACTGCTTACGAATCCGATGTTCGAAAACCCCTGAGTAACGAGTTTCAAGCGAATTTGATTAATTTCAGAATAGTTTGTCAGACTTGATTTTTTTGTACTTTTTTTTTGTAAAAGTACCTAACTTTGAAGTAAATTTTGAATAAACCGATGCAGCTAGAAAGCTTCGGTTTATTGCATTGGAAAGAGAATCCTGTTTACTATACGATTCAATGAAAAAGTGAAACCCGAATTTTTCTGGCGAAAATTTATGAAATAAATCTGAAATCTACACCAATTTTTATTATTTTCCCTACTTTACTTCGAAAGTAATGTTCAATTCTGATTAAAACTAGGTAGGATTCGTTGAAATCAATCAACGGATTACTAAGTTATGACACTTTTTATAAATGGGCAAATTCAAATATTTCTAGACGAACTATTAAAACCTTAAAGTGAATCCTATTCAACAAATTCAAATTTACTGTGAAAATACATGGAGGT
>NW_023458555.1:66398452-66402324 GCF_013731165.1 Rhagoletis pomonella | reverse complement strand
AAATTAAAATTTTTCTAGACGAACTATTGTATCCTTAAAGTGAATCCAATTTAACAAATTCAAGTTTACTGTGAAAATACATGGAAGCCATTTTAGAAATTTTAATAGAAAATTCATAACTTCCGAATTTTTCTATTGATTTTAATAGACGGTACCTAGGTTTATTCGGAATAACACATTATTTTCGAAGTAGTAACTAAAAGATACTATCTTCTTCGAAATTGAGGCAAAAAATGTTGTAGAAGTGGGAAAAATTGTAAAAATTGGTGTAAAAATCACATTTATTCCAAAAACTTTCAACATATTTACAATGTTCTGACAAAACTTATATTTTAAAAAGGATGAATATTCTTCTTTCATAACTTATGACACTTTCTATAAATAGGCAAATTAAAATTTTTCTAGACGAACTATTTTATCCCACTTCTTTTCGAAGTAGTAGCTAAAAGATACTATCTTCTTCGAAATTGAGTCAAAAAATGTTGTAGAAGTGGGAAAAATTTTAAAAATTGGTGTAAAATTCACATTTATTCAAAAACCTTTCCACATATTTACCTCAGTGAAACAATTATATGTGCACTGAAGAATTTCTATATAAATCTCGAAAAAATGATGTTGGACATTTTTAAATATTTTTTTATAATATATCACATGAAGATTAATAAATACGACAACATAACAATTTATATTTATTTGCGATTAATTTTATTTAAATTTTTGTTTCATACGTTCTTATGAAATAATTATATATGCAACAATAGTTATTTGAATTTCATGGGACTAAACAAAAGTTTTTTGCAAACCTTGGTAATTAATATGTTTTCCCTTCATTAAAAGCACCTGAGTTAGTATTCTCGGCATGGAGTCCACCAATTATCGCAAAGTGTGGAGGCTTATTTTGTCCCATTCCTTTACCAACGCTTGATGGTTTGAAACTGTTGACCATCCTTGTAGATCTTGGCCGAAAGTATTCCCCATATATCCTCGATGGGATTTAGGCCGGGGCTGATTGCTGGCCACTCTAGCAGTGGTATGTTTTTTGATGAAAAAAACTCTTTTGTAATACGTGCAGTGTGGATTGGAGCGTTATCCTGTTGAAATATCCAATCATCTCCATAAAGGTCACCAGCAAATTCAATCAATACATTGTCAAGCAATTCAATGTACATCTGGGAATTGGTTTTGCATGGTATGAAACATAGAGGAGATTTACCAGCATACCCAAAAGCACCCCAAACCATCAACGAGCCACCACCATGGTTCCGCTTAAGTCGATGCTGGCGTGGGTGTCTCAAATCGCGCCAATACTTTTGGCAACCATCAGGGCCGTCTAAATTAAACTTTTTCTCATCGCTGATGACGATCTTTTGAAACTCTGTATCCCAGAACTTGTATCTTTCAGCAAATGCCAAACGGTTGGCCATATGGCGCTTTAATAGCATAGGTTGTGATACTCGGCTTGTATGTTTAACGTTCTCGTTTTGAACTAATAGTTGATGGACCTTCCTCCTAGTTACATTGAGGTTAAGGTGAACCTTGATTTCACGGCAACTCATACCTTTTTCAACAGCTACCCGCCGAATCGTTCTCTTACATCGTTCGCCAATCTCTGATTTCCTGCCACTGCGTTTGGTAGTCCCATAATTTTTGGGGTTTTTCAAGAAATTCGCAATGATATTTCTATGGCGTCCGATTTTCGCAGCTATATCAACCAATTGCACACCACTTTCCCTTTAGCCAATTATAAATCCTTGTTATTTTTCTGTTAAACTGGTACCACGTGGCATTTTTATAAAATGTTCAAATTTTCCGCAAGTTGTGATTGCAAAAAATATTAATTTTTACTACGCCTGTAATTTTTATCAAAGTAATTGTTTCACTTCACGTGTTTACATTTTAAACAACGAGAACAATGCTTTGCACGTATACTTTTTTCCTAAGAAAGGTATTAGACACAAAAAGTGTTTATATAACAGGGCTATGAACAGAGGTTTCAAAAAAAGAAAGTGCCGATGCAAATAAGATAGATGAAGGTAACAATTAAAATGCACATATAATTATTTCACTGAGGTACAATGTTCTCACAAAATTTATTACTTTTTTAAATAGCATGAATATTCTTCGTTCCACATCCATCTTAAAACTTAAAATTGCGTAAAAAAAACGCGCTGAAAATTGATTAGTGAGGGAAGTCCTGTAAAAATGTTTCTTTTTTTTTTATAGAATAAGTAGGGAATTTGAGGGTGCTAGAAAAATTGTAAGCGCAGTTTCGTCAACGACCTGTACTAGGTCACTTAAAAAGTTCATGGTCAGTATAACGCCGTGTTATTAAATCATTAAGGTACCTCGTTTATATGATGCTTCAATTCGTACTAAGCAAACCTTGTTATCTGTACATACACATGTAAACACATTCTTAAGTCGAATTGAAACTTTTAACCGTGCCACCATAAATAACATTTTGAATGCGAGTTAAGAGTAAAGACTGGTTTTCACTATATCATATTTTGACGCCAAAATTTGGCGACATATTTTGACACAACTTTATCTCCTTTATCCAGACCATTACCGATGATATTATGGACCAAAAACTGACATACAGCCGATTTCGCAGCGCATGTACACGATTAAAGACCTATCCTGATCCAAATCAATCGATAAACCGCTTTTTAATCCCATTTGACAATGTGTTTTCACTTATTTGACGACAAATGACACTGAATTTGACATAGTGAAAACCAGCCTTTATTGAATCGTATTAAGCTTTCATAATAATTAACACGGGTTGCTTCATGCAAGTGTATGAAGTAAACATTTAAATAGTTCTAGAAATTACATTTATTATAAAAATAATAGCAAAGATCCTTGCCTCGTGGCTGTTTGGGTCTTTAATTATTATTTGAAATGATTATTAATTTCAAGAATTGACACATGTTTTAACAGGGTTGCATCGGGATGAACCCAGTTTGAAAGAGTGTTCGATCGACTCATTTCTTTTTTACATATAAATACTTGCATTTCAAGCGAGCTACACTGTGCTTGATGTTATATAAACAAGGTAATCGATTTGCTACATGATTCAATAATATCCCGGCAGTTAATTTAGGTAGGCCTTCTTAAATGAAGCCATTCTAAGAGGCCTAGCCAAGAAGGTCTGAAAAAAGTGCTTCCTTGCATGCCTTCTAGAAGGACTTATTCATTTATGTACAATTTACGCGAATGCATAAATTTGTATTATTTAGCATTACAAATGAATTTCATTAAACATTTTCAGTTGCAATAACACGTATCTGATATAAACCTTAAGCAAATACTTCAAAGATGTATGATTTTTAAAAATTAAAGAAGCAACTTTAAAAGAACTCCCCCAAAAAGCATTATGAAGTACGTCCTATAAAAGCCCTTCTGGAAGGCGTTCTATGGGTGGCGAAAGAAGAAGCCACCCCATACAAAAAGGAAAGGATAAAGGAATGTATAGTGGTAGACCTCTTGATTTTTAGGAAGGCCTTTCGGAAGGGCTTTTAATTAATGAAATTATCTACTGGGACAAGCTTATGTAATTTGTGACAGCTCCAATTTGACACTATTTTATCTAGATTTGTATTTTGGAAGTAGAGAAAAGGGGAAGAATGAGATCGCCTTTAGCGAAAATGGTAGTACATGGAAATATTAAGAAAAGTATACAATAAGCAGTGAAATGCGTATTATAAATTCAAATGAATTTCCAAAAAAATTTTTTTTAGTACACCATTTCCAGTTGGATTTTAGAAACGGTCATTTGGGGCCGCTGTAGTGTAGTGGTTAGCAGTGCGCGCTACCATTCCCAGTAATGAATATCTAAATCGCGAGACTAATACCGGGATCCCGGGATT
>NW_023458555.1:66392004-66398352 GCF_013731165.1 Rhagoletis pomonella | reverse complement strand
GGCGAATTCGTCACTAGGCAAGATTTTTTTGCGCCAATCAGAAACAACGGATACTGTCAAAATATAATTATAATATATAATATATCTCAACTAATATATATTTAGAAAGCCGTTTGCTAGTTTTCGTAAGGCTCGAGAGCGGCTGAACCGATTTTTTTGAAACTGCCACCTGCCGCACATGTCCCAAGGATGGTTTTAGGCTGAAATAAATCTATATGTAAAGGGGGCGTGGCACTTCCCATACAAACCGAATTTCTCATGCTACATATCTCTGAAAGTGTGCATGGTAGAGTTTTGGAAATTGGTATGGAGATATACGAAATCAATCGCATACCCTTGGAGAAAAATTTTAGCTATTGTAAAAAGGGGTGTGACATCTCCCATACAAACCGATTTTTTTATATTGCTTATCTCTGGAAATTTTTTGGTAGAGTTCTAGAGTTTTGTATGGAGATGTACGAAATAAATCGCATACTCTTGAAGAAAAATTGGAACTATTGGAAAAGGGGGCGTGGAATCTTCCACACAAACCGAATTTTTCATACTGCATATCTCTGAGAGTATTCATGGTACAGTACCGGAACTTCGTATGGAGATATGTATATAGTTGAAATCAAGCTGAAAATCGACCTGTTGCACCATTGAGTATATCGAACGCTCCTGCGTTGCAATTGGCCCAATGGATGTGATTTTCCAATATTATTATGCGTTCAAACTTTTAAGGTATTTCGTCTGAAATAAGTATATGTATATTGCATTTCTGTCGAACAATGATTCGCACCCATTTTGAAATTGCCACCTACTATACTGTAAAGCTTCTAGGACATTCACTATAGAACCGGGTCATTGTTGCCGCCAGGGAGTGAAGAGGAAAAAATTTATTTCGCTTTGCGAATAACCGTGCTATGAAATGCCGCACAACTGGAGAATTTCAAGAACGGATATAACGCTTTCCTTAGGTTATTTAAAGCGGCAAATGACCACCAAACCTTAATCTTAGCAGACAAATGTGCCAATGAAAATCGTAAACGTGAATTGTTGGTGAAAATGTTGGACCAAAAAGTTTCAATAAAATATATAAAAATTTTGGGCGGGACGAAGTTCGCCGGGTCTGCTAGTATCTAATATATCTGACTCATGAACCAAAACCAAACCAAAATTTAAAGTTGGGTACAAATTTTAAAGGTTGCATCGGGTGAGCAACAGTTTATCGATTCGAGAAATTAATGCGCTGATGAGAAAACGAAACCTCGTATATCGAGATGATAAAGTGGCCGGTAAACTAAAGGTTAGATGAGAAAACGGCCCTTAGTCTATTTATAAAAGCGTGGTACATTAAAAAGTTTTTTATTTTATTTTATTTATTTTATACTTTTTAGTCTTGTCTGTACAAAATTTTGCAATAGATACTAAAATAATTCAACTTGCAGTGAAAAGAGAACAGAAGACTATGCAAGCAAAATGTTGTTTGCTCACATTTAGGGCCGTTTTCTAATGTAAGCAGTAAAGTTGCCTTTACTAACAGGGCAGATAAATTGTTCCTCACTTTAAAGTGTTTTCGTTTTCTTATCTTACGGGTAAAAATAAATTTGTTATTCCGTAGAGTGAAACTTCACTACACTTCCGAGACTGAAACTTAACTACATTTGTCATAAAATTTCAAAGGTTGGCAATGCAACATAAGCAAATATAGAGCAAGAGTAACTGTTAGCAAAAACCAAAACCTTGGTTGAAATATCTAATATATCTAACTCATGAATCAAATCCAAATCAAAATTTAAAGTTAGTTACAATTTTTGAAGGTTGCATCGGGTGAGCAAAAATTTATCGATTCGAGAAATTAATGCGCTGATGAGAAAACGAAAACTCGTATATTGGGACGATAAAGTGGCCGGTAATCTAAAGGTTAGATGAAAAAACGGCCGTTAGGGCCCTTAGCGTCGTTTTCTAATGTAAGCAGTAAAGTTGCCTTTACTAACAGGGTAGATAAATTGTTCCTCACTTTAAAGTGCTTTCGTTTTCTTACCTTGCCGGTAAAAATTAATTTGTTATTCCGTATAGTGAAACTTCACTACATTTCCTGGAGTGAAACTTCACTACATTCGTCATAAAATTTCAAAGGTTGGCAATGCAACATAAGCAAATATAGAGCATGAGCATCTGTTAGCAAAAACCAAAACCTTGGTTGAAATATCTAATATATCTGCCTCATGAACCAAAACCAAACCAAAATTTAAAGTTGGGTACAAATTTTAAAGGTTGCATCGGGTGAGCAACAGTTTATCGATTCGAGAAATTAATGCGCTGATGAGAAAACGAAAACTCGTATATCTAATCTAGACGATACAGTGGCCGGTAATCTAAAGGTTAGATGAGAAAACGGCCCTCAGTATATGTAATGTGTAGGGTTCGAACGATACTATCGATATTGAGTAAACATCGATTCTGAGGGTATACAAATGAGTACTTTAATACTCGATACATTATTTGGTGAGTTTACTCGATGCTTTGCAAAGTACTCGTAGTATCAAAAACTTTTTAAAAAACACACTTTTTAAATTTTTTCTTCCATTGGCAACCCAATTTTCTTTGCTTATATGGATTACTATCATTCTATTTTGTCCATCACTTAAAATAAACTGAAATTTCGTGTAGTCTATTGCATAACATAAACCAAAAAGTTTACAAAAATTCTTAAAATTTGAAATTCGTGAAAGTATATAGATATATATGTATGTATTTATTTACGTTTAACGTTAAAATTTCTTCTAACGTGAAAGTAAGTTCTGCAATGAAATAAAAATCAAATATTTGAAATTTGTATTGTTTTAATTTAAGTTTCCCAAAAAACGTATTTTAATGACTCCGATACTGAGTAGTATCGATACTTTTTCCCTGATACTTTTAGAGTATCGATACCATGAGCTCGATGCCAGAATGAGTACTCAGTATAGATACCAAAGTCTGAAATTTCGAACCCTAGTAATGTGAAGAAGTACGACTAGGCTGGGTGAAGTTAGCGCCGTGAGCCGATTATGAAATTTCGAATGCGGCTAATTTCGATCCCTGAGAGCTCAGTGTTTGTTCATAAGTGCGAGCCAAAATGTTTCTATCTAAGCCTCGCGAAGGTTGGACAGTCTAGAAGAAAGTGTGGAGATGATTCCACTTCAAATTCCTCTTGACAGCTTATACAAAACGATCAGTCTCTAATCAGCTTCTAGTCTCGCCACATGAATACCAATTGCACATTTCGTACCCTTTCCTCAATGTTAGGCTTCTACGACAGCCGCCGTTGATCGCCCACCTAGTTACCTGATTCAGGTAACCTTGAGCTAGACCAAAAAGGGTGTATAGAAATCGTCCCTTAACCAAAAGTTCCACATCATCTACATAGGCGATCACTCGACAGTCCACTTTTCCAGTTCCTCTAGAAGGTCATTTACAACTGCAATCCAGGGCAGGGGAGAGAGAACACCACCTTGCTGAGTGAGGGTGGGGATTCTGTAACCAGTTAGCGACAATTTTTGAATCGCTGTCGTATGATATAAATGTTTTTGCGTCAAAAAGCGCGATAGCGATCCGAAAATTGTCGCTAACTGGTTACAGAATCTTTAGCCTGAAGTACAAAATATCGTAAAGAAGTACATTGGACTGTACTTCGAAGTACGAAGTACAAGAGCGAAGAAAGAAGTACTGTACTTTCGAAAGAAGTACGGTTGGTCACATTAAGTATATGCCTACATATGTACATACATACATATTGCAGCAATTAATTTAATTTAAAGAAATGGCGTGTCGTCCATTTCTGCTGTAGCGTATGTAGTGCATATTTTTAACTTCTTCTGGCGAGGCGACATCTATCTCTAGAGTTTTTCTAATTGTATGTCTTTGATATGATACCTACGTCGAGGTTGTTATCTAGACTAGGTTTGCCATAAATACCTTTGCTATATAAATTATTGCGAATTATTATCTCGGATTCGCCCATCACTAGGAAAAGCTGCTGTAAATAGGTTGTGGGATGCGTTGACGGTCAAACCGGCCCGGCAGCCGGCCTGCCGATGAAAGATGCTTATACTAGGTTCACATATAAGTAGATTGTCCTCGTTTTCGAGCTTAACACCCTAATCTGTAATTATAACAAGATATTAGCTATATAAAATTCGTCCCTTGTTAATCTGTAATTATAAAATAATCTCAGATTTAACCGATAACTTTTCGGTGTCCATCCTAATTTTATCGATTGTCTTTGCGAAAGAGAGGAGAAATGCCAAATGTAAAAGTAAACAAAAATGTACGCTAGCAAGTAAAAGAGGTTGTAAATTTATTGTATTTATATAGCTTATTATAGCAGAAAAACGTGATCACGGTGGCACAGAGAAGAAACATAACTTTTAGTTGAGATGTGAGAATAACAAGCACAATAAATTTGACGGCTAATAATCTGAGATTTGCCTGTGTAAACGGGGTGATTAAAAAACGAACTTTGATTGATATAATATTGATATGTGAACATAGTTTAAGTCCTGGAGGAAGGTAAGTAATATTAGTGTTTTCACTACTAACAATGTGAACTGTTATACAAAAGTTAACACTTAAATACACAAATAGGTATTTGCTGATCAAAAGCATAACATCAAAAAAAAGATGTATTTCAACAAAGCTTCGAAGCAAAGGACTGGCGGTCCGAATGAAGTAAAACTTCTAACTGCAGCGGAAGAGCAACTCCTCCAAGCTGCCGCCATAGATGTTGCGGTAGAATGACTCTCCACCGTACAATCGTTTGGGAATACAGTGTCAGTGATGGAGGAAGAGGCAGTAGATGAGCTGATAGACGAGTTAATAGCTAGCGGCGAGGAAGAAGAGGAGCCGACATCATCCACCAGTCGTAGTACTACAAAATCTTTTAAAACGAAGCCCTCTGCTGGTAGCGAAAAACTTGCTATTTTAAAAACAAACGTGAAAGCACCCCGTTGGGAAAATCTCTAGTTCTGAACTGGGGCGCTTCTAGTACATTTAGACCCAGTACTGGTTCGCGATAAATCTCTTTTGCATGCAAGCAACTGGCGAATTTAACATGGCGATGTCCTAGGAAGTGTCAATTGCCCCCCGCTGCATCCCTTTTTCGATAGTTCCGAACTAGTCCTAAATTCTATAGTTCCGAACCAGTTCTGAAATCGACAGACGAAAGAAAAAAGTATCATGATTTTTCAATCTTTTTGGTTCTTCCGTGTGTGCGATTTTAAGTTATTTTGGAAATGTGTTTTCAATTTGAAATTAAATTTGTTTGAATGATTGTAAGAAATGTACGTTTACATACCTTTAGCTGTAGCTGAGTTTGCAGAGGTGCTCGCTGTTATTTCTTAGATTCCAGACGGTCCCAAGATGTTGAAATGTTAACACAAATTCTAGTTTTGTATTACCAAACTATGAAATAGCATCTGCGAAGCACAGAATAGAAGCGTATTTGAACGAAAAAGCCGCCGAACACATATCTATGTAAAGTAAACAAGCCCCCCGCTGCATCCCTTATTCGATAGTTCCGAAATAGTTCTAAATTCGACAAATAGGATCTAGTTCGTTCTGCATCCCTTTTTCTATAGTTCCGAACCATTTCTAAATTCGTCACTTTAGATATAGATTTGCAGTGAAAAAAACTGAAAAAATTATTTTCTTAAAAGTACCACTTTTCGCCGATATTGGACTGGTGGGGATCTAGTTCCTATGGGAGTAGTTCCTTTTCGGCGATAAAGACCTAGTACGGAACTAGAAATTTGATTCACTAGTCCGCGGTTTCCCTGCAGGGATACATGTGTGGACGTCGCAGCAAGCAGCATTTTAAAGCCCAATTACATGTGTTTGGAAAATCAAAAAACGCCCGCCTCTGCTTTAAAGAGAAGAGTACCAAAATGAGTATTTTTCGTAATATGTGTATAATGAATTCTATTTTAAGTTCCTATTTTTTGTATGTGTATATAATTAAAATTGTATTTGAAGTTCCTATTTTTATATGAATAAAAAGACCGAATTTTATTTTAAGTTCCAATTTTAATAAAAAAAAAATATTTTATTAAAAGGAAATGGATTAAACTGTCGATCGAGTCTTTATTTAATTATTATCCAACGACAACATTATGTGATTTCTTTTATTCCCAATTTTGGTTAATTGGGTTTCACTTCCTGCATCTATTTCAGTATCATCATTCTCAATTACAAAATAGCTACAGTACACCCAGAAAAAAGTCAGCTAAATATATTTATCTCAACAAATGATTTGGTTATACTTACGTAGTTTGGTTATAGTTACCAAATCATATGTTGAGAGAAATATTTTTAGTAGCCTTTTTT
>NW_023458555.1:66390233-66391904 GCF_013731165.1 Rhagoletis pomonella | reverse complement strand
GTACTTATTGAATAGCAAAATCTTTAAAATTATCGTTTAGCTAAATTGGCCACTGCGAATGTCGTTAAAAAGGTTACCGAATCGCACTACTGGTGCAGCGACACGAGTTGGTCCGCTACAGCATGACAGAGGAACACTTTTGTAAGTACTCCAATATACCACAAATAGACTAAATGGTCCACCGATTTTTGCAGGGATATTTTAAATCTGCTACTTGTTGCGGGAATTCAAGCAATGGCAAAACTTTATGTTGCATTTTCCGTGCCTTATCTTCTTTTAATTCCAAAAACTCCAACTCTTCTTTGCTTTTCTTAAAAAGGAGTATTTCGTATATTGTAAATTCATCCTCAATTATATTACACCCAGAAAAAAGGCTACTAAAAATATTTCTCTCAACATATGATTCGGTAACTATAACCAAACTACGTAAGTATAACCAAATCATTTGTTGAGATAAATATATTTAGCTGACTTTTTTCTGGGTGTACATAAGAAAAGGTTTATGAAGTATGCAAACGTACATTTAAATAATTTCATATCGACAAATCTTTTTTCAAAATCTGCTTTTAAATCATGTGCAAAATTTTTTTCTGCCCATAGGAAATGTTGAAATATTCTTTCTCTGAGATCATGAATAAAAAGACGGAGTTTAGTTTCAAAACTTAAAATAATTTGCGACAAATCAAAAACATTTTTATTCTCTTCTTGTAGAGACAAATTCAAATTGCGGGTAATGTTCCGATCTCAATTGTATGTGTATACAAAAAGAATAAAATAAAAAAAAAAAACAACACAATGGAAAAGAGTGTCCAGCAAAGAAATGGGTATTTTAAATTTTAAAATTTTAAAAGTAAAAAGAGCCAAAATGTTCTAAGCAAAGAGAAAGTAAAAAAGCTGCACTTTGCTAAGCAAAGAGCCGCATTTGGCTCAAAGAGCCGCGTTTGCCCACCGTTGGTATAGAGCCTTTTCTTTAAATTAGAACATAATTTTGTAAATAAAAAAAATTCATTTCATTTTATGTTCTAATAGCTATTTGTTTTGCACTAACTTACTTTTTGAGACAAAATATGCTTTAAAATTAGGAACGTAATGTGTCAGTTACTCCTTCATTTTCTAAACCCGTTATTCTTAAAAAAAAATTATATTTTTTACGTATAATGGGTATTTCTGTGTTACTTATTATTAAAAATTTAAAGTAAGTCGTGTGAAAAAATAAGAAACACGGTGATATATTGAATGCTTAATTGTGATAAATCTGTATTAAATTGTGTTAAATCTATTGAAATGTATGTAGACTCTCCGGCATCGAATTAAGAATATATAGAATTTTTAATATTCACAATAGTTTTCATGCTAAATATTTGTCGTAAATTTGTTATTTAAGGATGGCTCATAAGTATGATAACAGAAACAATGTTTATTTAACATATAAATACACGTTTCTAACTATGTTGGAAATTAAGTAGAATTCTAGAAACTGTTATAAAAACTTCAATATTTTAAATCAGAGTTTATAAGTATGCAGTTCTATAAGCCCATTAAATTTTAGTAAACTTAATCGCGCTGATTTTTTATAACTTTTTTTACGGACGCTCTTATTTAAATATTTTCGTTTAAGATGCAAAGTTACACTTTACTACACTAACATTTGATGGGCTACAAAACAAAATA
>NW_023458555.1:66386967-66390133 GCF_013731165.1 Rhagoletis pomonella | reverse complement strand
GTGTAACCACTCGGTTTCCCTGAGCCTAATAGCAGTTCGTGCTGCGACAATTCTGTCTACAATATCCGCAGCCGCCGAGCTCAACATGACGTTAAGGGCCAGTGTAGGTGTGGTTCCTAAAGCTCTACTAATTCCAATAAGGGCTATTCGCAGTAAACGCTCCAGTTGTTTTACAAGTTTAGCCTTTTCTAGTGAGTTCCACCAGACAAGGGCTCCGTGAAAGAAGATAGGCATAAATCTGGGTTCATAGAGCTAATTAATTATTTTAGGCGAGACGTCACCTTTTACAGATAGCTCCCCTACAGCAGTACAAGGCAACCGACGCCTTCTTTCCTCAATTTTACACTTCAACGACAGCTTACTATCCAGGATCAAGCCTAAGTACTTGACCCTGTCTGTCGTATCTTGCACTTCCTGTCACACAAGACCACTTCTGTCTTGCCGTTGATCCCCAACTAGTTACCTGATTCAGGTAACCTTAAACCAGATCAAAAAGGGTGTCTAGAAATCGTCCCTCAACCAAAAGTCCCACATCATCTACATAGGCGATCACCCGACCGCGCTTTTTCTAGTTCCTCTAACAGGTCATTTACAATCGCAATCCAGAGCAGGGGGAGAGAACACCACCTTTCGGAGGGCCCCCTATTGACTGTGCGCTGAGTGCAGGCGCCTCCCACTCTTCCGCGACAGTTCTGTGACGAAGTAAGCTGTAGATAAGCCGCATGACGTTGGTTTCAACCCGAAGATTATGAATATACTTCAATATTTCCTCTGGAGTGACATTGTTGAAGGCCCCCTCGATATCGAGGAAGGCCTCTACTGCATAATCCTTATGCGTGAAGGCTTCCTCCAACCACTTTAGCAATGTATGCAAGGCGGTATATACCGACCTTTTCTTGCAATAAGTATGTTGGGCTCTTGAAAGACAGTCACAAGAAATCACGTTTCTTATGTGCAGTGACGTTTTTAGCAAAAACGAAGACAGACTGATAGGCCTAAAATGTCTAGGACAAATATGAGAGCCTTTACCGGCCTTCGGGATTAGCGCAACTCTGACTATCCAGAATCCAGAAGCCGACCAATAGCACGAGCCCTTTGCAGGTGCGCAGATATGATGCCATTGGTCCCGGCGACTTGAAAAGTTTGAACGAATTTATCGCCCAGGCGATATGACGATCATCTAGATGATCGAAGACGTACTTGGCCTGAAGTACTAAGTATCGCAAAGAAGTACATTTGACTGTACTTCGAAGTACGAAGTACCAGAGCGAAAAAAGAAGTACTGTACTTCCGAAAGAAGTACGGTTGGTCACATTAGGCATACCCCGATCAAAAAGTTGTTTCCAACTAAGTGCTGGTAGCCTCCACTAGCCAAAAGGGACAAAGTTGCCGCTAGTTGAAGCATTGGCGGCATCGCGGTTGATAAATGCCCTTGAAATTTTATTTCCGACAGGACGAAACTAAATGCATCTTTAGAGAGTCTAAAGCGCTTCCTGAATCTGTAAGTGAGTTATAAAAATTAATTTAAATGTTATAAAACTTAATTTTCTTACGATGCGTCAGATAAAGCCATGTGATTGCTTTTATCGCGAATCCTGCACCTTATGGCCACTTGGTGATGCTCCTCGTCTGAATCCGATGAGCTTGTATAAAAAAATATCACGGGGTTCATTTTAGCGCCTATAAAAACCAAATTTCATACATTTCTTTAAATATATCGTACATTTGAATACTTACGTTGGACTTCAATTCAAATACTTTTTTGATTGTTTTCGCATTTCATGCTATTTGTATTGTCATTCAGAGAAACGCTAGGGATCTTATTACATAACATTTCTATTCACTTCGTTTCGAATGCGGCGATCAGGCTACTCGACACGTAACGCAATTTTACTCGATGCGATTGCTCGCATGCTTACGACTGCCGCGATTCGGACCCCGATTTTTCAACTCTTGTACTGATTTTATTCATTTCTTCAATCAGTACGCTAATGTCCTGATTTTTCAGAATTTGTACTGATTTGTACTGAATTTTTAATTCAAGCTAAGTACTTTAGGATTTTCTTAAGGTTTTTACATAACTTCGGAACTTATTTAAACTGTACTGTAACAAGTAAGAAGCAAATAATTTAATTATAGTTGACATGTTTCAGATAATGTTTTATATGCCCAAGAAATTAATACAACAAAAAGATTAATCGTTTTACGGGAATATCACCGGATCGTTACGTACCAGTTGCGATAATATGATGGAGCCTAAATTATTTAAAAAGAAGGCTGATGTTTTTTAGGCATGTGTTGTTAGTTATCTCGAAAATAACTTTCAGTTTAATAACAACTAATTGTAAAGTAGTTTTGCATACGAGACATAGTATTAGATACTCTTTTTAGCGAATTCTTAGTCTTTCAAAGTTTTTACGTAGTTGGAAAAATTAATTTAAGCCATGAGGAAATATAGATGAAGTTCTTAAATAGTGGTACTTTTCCACAGTTTGAAAAAATATATAATTTAGGTTTTTTTTTAACAACTGAGAGGATCTTAAGTATATAGTTTACTTCCTGACGCAAAGAGAGAAATCGGGTTTTAATTAAAATTTTTTTAACTACGTATCAGCCAGTGGCGGACCCACGGGGGCTGTTTTAATACATAGACGCCATATTATACATACATAGACAATATATTTGTTCACTAAATTTTTTTATGACATACTTAGAAAGCTGCATCGTAGTCAGCTGAAAAATAGAACGAATATCCAAAAATACTTTTGCTACCGTTACTTTCTGTGGAAATTTGTGTCGCATAAAAATCATGTTTTGTTCAATTTGCAGCGAAGCAGTGTTGCCACTTTGTGAATAATTCCTCATAACGTGAGGGATTTCGAGAGCGCTTGAGTATTTTTTGAGGATTTTTATTTTGAGGAATTTTTGAGTAATTTTCCCTCGATATATTTGCAGATAACCAATGCAACCATGTTTTATACAAGAGAGTTGTTAAATCGCTCTGCAAATTTTTGAAGCATAGAATTCTAGTTTTCTTCCGGTTCACATTATGAAAGGGTTTGGTTTTCTTCGATTTTTCTCTCTTGCGTCCTCATTCGGTTAAAATTCCGTTGCGAATGAGGCGATTTTATCATACACAACCATGATTCAATAATACAAGGTTCGA
>NW_023458555.1:66386022-66386867 GCF_013731165.1 Rhagoletis pomonella | reverse complement strand
TTTTTTGTAACAGGTAATCTCGCGAACTTACTTTTTTTCGGGTAGGTGGACCAGGGACCGGTCCATTCGAAAAAATCTTATTATAGTCCGATTTGCTTAAAATTTAGTACGTAAGTAGCTTTTTAGCATATATTAGCATATATGACCCATTTTTTCCGGGAAGTGGTCCAGGGACCGATCTATTCGAAAAAATCGAATTTACGGTCCGATTTGCTTAAAATTCGGTGCGCAGATAGCTTTTTAGCATGTATTAGCACATGTGATCAATTTTTTCCGAGAAGTAGACCAGGGACCGATCTATTCCAAAAAATCGCATTTATGGTCCGATTTGCTTAAAATTCGGTACGTAAGTAGTTTTTTAGCATATATTAGCATATATGATCCATTTTGTCCGAGAAGTCGACCAGGGACCGATCTGTTCGAAGAAATCGTATTTATTGTCCGATCTGCTTAAAATTCGGTACGTAGATAGCTTTTTAGCATATATTAGCATATATGATCCATTTTGTCCGAGAAGTCGACCAGGGACCGATCTGTTCGAAGAAATCGTATTTATGGTCCGATTTGCTTAAAATTCGGTACATAGGTAGCTTTTTGCCTGGATAAGCTTATAGATTCCTGTTTTCCAATTTTCATGCAATTTCGAATATAAATAGCTTTAAGTAACGGCCAATCAGAAACAACGGATACTGTCAAAATATAATTATAATATATAATATATCTCAACTAATTTATATTTAGAAAGCCGTTTGTTAGTTTTCGCAAGGCTCGAGAGCGGCTGAACCGATTTTTTTGAAACCGCCACCTGCCGCACGTGTCCCAAGGATGGTTTTAGGCTGAAAAAA
>NW_023458555.1:66385490-66385922 GCF_013731165.1 Rhagoletis pomonella | reverse complement strand
ACGAAATCGATCGCATACCCTTGGAGAAAAATTTTAGCTATAGTAAAAAGGGGTGTGACATCTCCCATACAAACCGAATTTTTCATTCTGCTTATCTCTGGAAATTTTTTGATAGAGTTCTAGAGTTTTCTATGGAGATGTACGAAATAAATCGCATACTCTTGGAGAAAAATTGGAACTATTGGAAAAGGGGGCGTGGCATCTTCCATACAAACCGAATTTTTCATACTGCCTATCTTTGGAAGTGTTCATGGTAGAGTTCTGGAACTTGGTATGGAGATATACGAAATCAATCGCATACTCATGAAGAAAGAGGGCAGCTGTTGGAAAGGGGGCGTGGCTCCTCCCATATAAATCGAATTTTTATACTGCATATCTCTGAAAGTATTCATGGTACAGTACTGGAACTTCGTATGGAGATATGTATATAGT
>NW_023458555.1:66379046-66385390 GCF_013731165.1 Rhagoletis pomonella | reverse complement strand
TATTCATGGTACAGTACTGGAACTTCGTATGGAGATATGTATATAGTTGAAATCAAGCCCATACTCATGGAGAAAATTTGGGCTATTTGAAAAGGGGTGTGAGGACTACAAACCTACCTTTAGATATCTTTGAATGAATTTTTTATTCTCCTGTAGGTGTGTTTGTGAGTGAAATCCTCCTAAATGGTTGTACAGATTTTAACGAAACTTTTTGTGTATTTGAGTGGGTCTCTGGATGGTTTAGTTTCACAATTTAATCTGACAGTTGGCGCTGTAGTTGAGTTGTTACTAAAAATCTTATTTATGTTCCGATTTGGCTAATGTTTAGAATATGTATGCAATACTATTGCAAAAACGTGCTGCCAAGTGGTGCTGAAGTCGAGCTATTACTAAAAATAGCCAAGTGAGAAAAGGGACCGTGAAGGTCAGATTAAATCGACCTGTTGCACCATTGAGTATATCGACGGTCCTGCGTTGCAATTGGCACAATGGATATGATTTTCCAATACTATTATGCGTTCATACTTTTATGGTATTTCATCTGAAATAAGTATATGTATACTGCATTTCTGTAGAACAATGATTCGCACCCATTTTGAAATTGCCACCTACTATACTGTAAAGCTTCTAGGACATTCACTATAGAACCGGGTCATTGTTGCCGCCAGGGAGTGAAGAGGAAAAAATTTGTTTCGCTTTGCGAATAACCGTGCTATGAAATGCCGCACAACTGGAGAATTTCAAGAACGTATATAACACTTTCCTTAGGTTATTTAAAGCGGCAAATGACCACCAAACCTTAATCTTAGCAGACAAATGTGCCAATGAAAATCGTAAACGTGAATTGTTGGTGAAAATGTTGGACCAAAAAGTTTCAATAAAATATATAAAAATTTTGGGCGGGACGAAGTTCGCCGGGTCTGCTAGTATAAATTTAAAAAAAAAACGCATTACGCACTTTTTTTTAACTAAAAAAAGAAAAATGTAAACTACAATCAACTACAAACGATTCTGGACCTGAATTCATTACAATTGCAGCAGTATCTGTAAAAAGCTTCATATGAATTTTTTTAAAAACGCATTACGCACTTATTTTTGAACTAAAAAAAAATTTAAAACTACAATCAACTACAAACGATTCTGGACCAGAATTCATTAAAACGGAAGCTAAAGCTGTAAAAAGCTTCATATAAATTTTTTTTAAACGCGTTACGCACTTATTTTTCAACTAGAAAAAAAATATTTAAAACTACAATCAACTACAAACGATTCTGGACCTGAATTCATTAAAATTGAAGCCGTAGCTGTAAAAAGCTTCATATGGATTTTTTAAAAAACGCATTACGCACTTATTTTTTAACTAAAAAAAAAATATTAACTACAATCGACTATAAACGATTCTAGACCTGAATTAATTTAAATTGAAGCTGTAGCTGTAAAAAGCCTCATATGAATTTAAAAAAAACCGCATTACGCACTTATTTTTCAACTAAAAAAAATTTTTTAAACTACAATCAACTACAAACGATTCTGGACCTGAATTTGTTAAAATTGAAGCTGTAGCTGTAAAAAGCTTCATATGAATTCTAAAAAAAACGCATTACGCACTTATTTTTCAACTACAATCAAAAATAAACTTACTACAATCCTCCTGAGAGTTAAATCTATCATATTCTAGGTATTTTACCAAAATGCATCAAGGTCGGGTGCCAACTTCGCGGAGCTAAATGTACATTCATATTCATAAGTTTTAATTTATACATACACATGTATAAATGCATATTATGTAAGTATAAATGGGTACATACATATGTATGTGCAACTTACTATCGTTGAATTGAGGCTGTGGTTTACTTTCCGATTATAAAACATATGCTCATTCTCAATTGGTTTTGAAGACCAAAATGTGTGCGATCAATACAACCGATACTGTAAATATAGTTCTAGTTATTACTACGAAATTGTTAATGATAACGTAGTCTTGATAAATGTACTGATAGTGTAAACTTGCCTCCTGGAATTTTATATTTCTGAACAAATTATTCCGTGCACTGAGAAAGGCGGTCTGGCGAAAACTTAATGAACTGTGGGCACAGTTTAGTTTCCATTTCTTTAACTACGTTCGCTACAATTTTAAAAACTGTGCTTTGGCATACCTAATGTGACCAACTATTACATAGCTCAAAGAAGTACAGGTTAGGTTAGGTTAGGTTAAAGTGGGTACCCCAGGCAAGGGACACACTTAGACAATGGAGAGACTGTCCTTTGTAATACTACGAAAAAACTGAACGGATACCCTTCATTTAGTCGGCGAGACGCCGCGAGCCGATTAGCAAATTTCGAATGCGGCTAATTTCGATACCTGAGAGCCTGAGATACCTTAGCCTCCCGAAGGTTGGATAGTCTAAAAGAAAGTGTGGTGATGATTCCACCTCACCTTGCCCTTGATAGCTGTTACCTAAAGGATCACTTGAAATTCCTAGTCTTACCGCGTGAATACCAATCGCACAATGGCCTGTTAGAACCTCCATCACTAGCCCTTGAGGTAACGTGTTTTTCGGCACCATTAAGGGATAACGATGAGCCACTCGTGTCTTGCGCTGCAAAAAGCAAAAAAGCAGAGGAACTATTTTTTCCTTTATTATGTCCCAAAAGAAGTACTGCTTTCTTGTATCTATCTTATTAGGTATTCAGTAGAGTACGTAATTTCATTATCACGAAAACGAAGTATGCATGTTATTCTAGCGCTCGCCGAGCTAACACAGACAGAGGCGTTCCTACTTGCTTATTATCTGGGGATAATGTTTTTAGGATACCTTTCCGACTCCAGGACATAAGCCACGCAGTTTCCCGCGATTTCACTGTGGTCTGGCTCCTAAACTAGCCCTACTAAGAAGAACTCCGAAGCGATTGATAGAGAGGTCAGACATGCCTTTATCGATTTCGAGCGCACCATCAGATCCTTTAGCAGTGAGTCTACCACTTCCTTGATGGCAGCTATTTCCACCTGAAAGGCACTGCAGAAGTCCGGAAGTCTGAACATAGTTCTGATGGAGAGTTTCTGAAGAAACCTCCACCAACCCTGTCTCCAAGTTTTGATCAGTCCGTCAAGAAGTTTACCGCTCCCTTGTTCGAGTAACCCTGCCCTACCTAGTCCTCTCTTGAGAGTATAGATAGAGAAGGAGCTTCTGGGATCTATTTCAGAAGCGCTGTAATCTATGTGTTCAGGGCGATGTCAAAGCCCTCAATAACTCCATCCAGTGTAACCACTCGGTTTCCCTGAGCCTAATAGCAGTTCGTGCTGCGACAATTCTGTGTACAATATCCGCAGCCGCCGAGTTCAACATGACGTTAAGGGCCAGTGTAGGTGTGGTTCCTAAAGCTCTACTAATTCCAATAAGGGCTATTCGCAGTAAACGCTCCAGTTGTTTTACAAGTTTAGCCTTTTCTAGTGAGTTCCACCAGAAAAGGGCTCCGTGAAAGTAGATAGGCATAAATCTGGGTTCATAGAGCTAATTAATTATTTTAGGCGAGACGTCACCTTTTACAGATAGCTCCCCTACAGCAGTACAAGGCAACCGACGCCTTCTTTCCTCAATTTTACACTTCAACGACAGCTTACTATCCAGGATCAAGCCTAAGTACTTGACGCTGTCTGTCGTATCTTGCACTTCCTGTCAAACAAGACCACTTCTGTCTTGCCGTTGGTTCCTAACTAGTTACCTGATTCAGGTAACCTTAAACCAGATCAAAAAGGGTGTCTAGAAATCGTCCCTCAACCAAAAGTCCCACATCATCTACATAGGCGATCACCCGACCGCGCTTTTTCTAGTTCCTCTAACAGGTAATTTACAATCGCAATCCAGAGCAGGGGGAGAGAACACCACCTTTCGGAGGGCCCCCTATTGACTGTGCGCTGAGTGCAGGCACCTCCCACTCTTCCGCGACAGTTCTGTGACGAAGTAAGCTGTAGATAAGCCGCATGACGTTGGTTTCAACCAGAAGATTATGAATAGACTTCAATATTTCCTCTGGATATCGAGGAAGGCCTCTACTGCATAATCCTTATGCGTGAAGGCTTCCTCTAACCACTTTAGCAATGTATGCAAGGCGGTATATACCGACCTTTTCTTGCAATAAGCATGTTGGGCTCTTGAAAGACAGTCACAAGAAATCACGTTTCTTATGTGCAGTGACGTTTTTAGCAAAAACGAAGACAGACTGATAGGCCTAAAATGTCTAGGACAAATATGAGAGCCTTTTCCGGCCTTCGGGATTAGCGCAACTCTGACTATCCAGAATCCAGAAGCCAACCAATTGCACGAGCCCTTTGCAGGTGCGCAGATATGATGCCATTGGTCCCGGCGACTTGAAAAGTTTGAACGAATTTATCGCCCAGGCGATATGACGATCGTCTAGATGATCGAAGACGTACTTGGCCTGAAGTACTAAGTATCGCAAAGAAGTACATTTGACTGTACTTCGAAGTACGAAGTACCAGAGCGAAAAAAGAAGTACTGTACTTCCGAAAGAAGTACGGTGGGTCACATTAGGCATACCCCGATCATAAAGTTGTTTCCAACTAAGTGCTGGTAGCCTCCACTAGCCAAAAGGGGCAAAGTTGCCGCTAGTTGAAGCATTGGCGGCATCGCGGTTGATGAATGCCCTTGAAATTTTATTTCAGACAGGACGAAACTAAATGCATCTTTAGAGAGTCTAAAGCGCTTCCTGAATCTGTAAGTGAGTTATAAAAATTAATTTAAATGTTATAAAACTTAATTTTCTTACGCTGCGTCAGATAAAGCCATGGAATTGCTTTTATCGCGAATCCTGCACCTTATGGCCACTTGGTGATGCTCCTCGTCTGAATCCGATGAGCTTGTATAAAAAAATATCACGGGGTTCATTTTAGCGCCTGCAAAAACCAAATTTCATACATTTCTTTAAATATATCGTACATTTGAATACTTACGTTGGACTTCAATTCAAATACTTTTTTGATTGTTTTCGCATTTCATGCTATTTGTATTGTCATTCAGAGAAACGCCAGGGATCTTATTACATAACATTTCTATTCACTTCGTTTCGAATGCGGCGATGAGGCTACTCGACACGTAACGCAATTTTACTCGATGCGATTGCTCGCATGCTTACGACTGCCGCGATTCGGACCCCGATTTTTCAACTCTTGTACTGATTTTATTCATTTCTTCAATCAGTACGCTAATGTCCTGATTTTTCAGAATTTGTACTGATTTGTACTGAATTTTTAATTCAAGCTAAGTACTTTAGGATTTTCTTAAGGTTTTTACATAACTTCGGAACTTATTTAAACTGTACTGTAACAAGTAAGAAAAAAATAATTTAATTATAGTTGACATGTTTCAGATAATGTTTTATATGCCCAAGAAATTAATACAACAAAAAGATCAATCGTTTTACGGGAATATCACCGGATCGTTACGTACCAGTTGCGATAATATGATGGAGCCTAAATTATTTAAAAAGAAGGCTGATGTTTTTTAGGCATGTGTTGTTAGTTATCTCGAAAATAACTTTCAGTTTAATAACAACTAATTGTAAAGTAGTTTTGCATACGAGACATAGTATTAGATACTCTTTTTAGCGAATTCTTAGTCTTTCAAAGTTTTTACGTAGTTGGAAAAATTAATTTAGGCCATGAGAAAATATAGATGAAGTCCTTAAATAGTGGTACTTTTCCACAGTTTGAAAAAATATATAATTTAGGTTTTTTTTAACAACTGAGAGGATCTTAAGTATATAGTTTACTTCTTGACGCAAAGAGAGAAATCGGGTTTTGATTAAAATTTTTTTAACTACGTATCAGCCAGTGGCGGACCCACGGGGGCTGTTTTAATACATAGACGCCATATTATACATACATAGACAATATATTTGTTCACTAAATTTTTTTATGACATACTTTATACATATTCACCTTTTTGATAATGACCCGGGTATTTACCCATTTCTATCCAATTTGCCCATTTTACGGCTATTTACCCTTTTTCCATCTCTAATCATGCTTCATCTCATATTTGGTTTTGATTATTCTCAGCAAAAAATCGGTAATCGCGTTTAGTGGTAACGTGTTCTAGAAGGCATAGCGTTATAATGCCTTCGAATTTTTTCGCTTCTCTTAGGCATTGCCGGTAATTCAAAGTAGAATGTCCTACAATATTTTATTTATTTCGCTTCTTTGTTTCATTTCGGGGAATGCAAAGTAGAAGGTCCTATAATATTTTTTTTAATTCCCTTCTTTGCTTCATTTCGGGGAATGCAGAGTAGAATGTCCTACAATATTTTATTTGTTTCGCTTCTTT
>NW_023458555.1:66350698-66379036 GCF_013731165.1 Rhagoletis pomonella | reverse complement strand
TTATTTGTTTCGCTTCTTTGCTTCATTTCGGGGAATGCAAAGTAGAAAGCTGCATCGTAGTCAGCTGAAAAATAGAACGAATATCCAAAAATACTTTTGCTACCGTTACTTTCTGTGGAAATTTGTGTCGCATAAAAATCATGTTTTGCTTTGTTCAATTTGCAGCGAAGCAGTGTTGCCACTTTGTGAGTAATTCCTCATAACGCGAGGGATTTCGAGAGCGCTTGAGTATTTTTTGAGGATTTTTATTTTGAGGAATTTTTGAGTAATTTTCCCTGGATATATTTGCAGATAACAAATTCAACCATGTTTTATACAAGAGAGTTGTTAAATCGCTCTGCAAATTTTTGAAGCATTGAATTCTAGTTTTCTTCCGGTTCGCATTATGAAAGGGTTTGGTTTTCTTCGATTTTTCTCTCTTGCGTCCTCATTCGGTTAAAATTCCGTTGCGAATGAGGCGATTTTATCATACACAACCATGATTCAATAATACAAGGTTCGACAAACTGACAGTTGTCTCTTTATTTGTATATGCATATGAAGCACATTTAACTGATGAAAACATAAATTGTTTTAAAATCGGATGTTTACATCAATCTCATCTTATTTTAATTTTGAGTCATTTTGCAGTGTTTATACAGCTGAATAGCACATAAATTACGTAATTCACGTAGATATATCAGTATTACGTTCAACATTTCGTTTACACTGCCAGATTTCCTGCAAATACATTAGAATTTATAAAAGGAATTTCACTACTAATTTCCTACTTTGCGTACTTTTCTACTACCATTTTCGCAACAAGGGATTGCATTCTTGCCCTTTCTCTTTCCTTCGTAAATGCAACCTTTTGTAAGGGAGTGTCAAACCGCGGCTGTAAATAATTATCTAACCTTGTATTATTGAACCATGCTACACAACGTAAGCGGTTTGATCAAACGTCAGCATGGCGGCCAGACAATCGAAAAATTTTGATTTTTGTCCACATTTCCCTCAAATGGCTTGTCAAACCTTCAAAAACCCCCCGTATACAAAATAAATAGCTTTAAGCAAAGGGATATTTCGCTTGGTTTGTCATGCCGCGTGTGTGGTGTTTTTCGATCTTAAGTACATCTGCATTTGTTGCTAAATATTCAAAATGTTATCGATAATTTTTTTCATTCCATCGTTATATTTGGAACTTGCAAAATCTCGATAACGAATTGTTCGATCATAAGGATATTCATATTGATTCCGCATTAGATCCAGAAATTTATAGGAAAAAAGTTTTTGAATTAAAAGATTCTTCAGGTTCATATAAGTTTCCCAATTAAAAAAATTATATCTGCATTACTAATATAGCCCTTTTCTAATGCTTCAGTAGAACGTATATTTAGTAGTTTAAAAATGTGTAGGACTGACTTGAGAACCAGATTGAGCACTGATATAGTTGCAGAAATATTACAGTTGCGTTCCATAACTCGCAAGAATTTGCAAGAATTGACAGGATTTTACCAGAAAGCGTTCCTGTACTCGGTTTTCTGACAAAGTAGGGGAAAAATGGGAGAGTAAAATCGGCCCTCTCTTTGTCAGAAGTTGCAAGATTTTTCCCGAAGAATTTCTGTTGGTAAAATCTGGTAAAGTGTCAAACCATTAGCTGTTCAAACGATTTGAATGTTGAATAAGCAAAAACAAAAGTACATCTGCATTTTCAACTTATTAAATATATCTTAGTGAAGAAATTTAAAGTTCTTTAAGTATTTTTGTTAATTTGATTGTGTATTTGCGTATAATTTAGCAAATCGCCAAATGATAAAAACTGCCCTGTAAACAAAAAATGGCGCCCACGTTGTATTTGACAGTTTTACCAGTTTTTACCCGAAAAGCGTTCCCGTAATTTTTGGTTTTTCTGTCTTTCTCTGGGAGCAATTTTGCTTTTTGACAGTTTTACAGGTTTTTCCATAAAAGTTGAAAAACGAAACTTATATACAAACCAAGACATAAAAAATAACGGTGATACTTTGTTTGAACCGCAAGAACAAATGTACCATTTGAATTGGAGAATGTAATTAATTTTTATGCTAAGTACATGTAAATAGTAAATAAGAAAATTTTGAGTAATTTGTACGGATTTTTCATTTGTTTTTGAGGAATTTGGTAATTTTTTTGTGGCAACACTGCAGCGAAGTTGAAGTCAGTCAATGAAGTGAAGGACAAGAGTGAGGAAGTACAATTTTAAGCTTATTTAAATGTGCATGTATGTACATACCGATTTTTAAGTAAAATCTAACTACTTACATACATACATATGCATACTGATTTTTATAAAATTTCATTAATTTTAATCTTTTAAGACATTTTCAGATTTCAATTAAATATAAATAAGTATGTAATAGGGATGTTAATTTTTAGGCTTTTTCCGATCCCGGGATGGCGTTGTCACAATCCCGGGATCCCGGTATTAGTCTCGCGATTTAGATATTCATTACTTTTCAACAACTTGAATCGAAAAAATTGTTTCTATATTGTTTGAGAAGCTCTCCTACCATAAAATAAATAATAGATAAATGGGTTTGAAACCCACTTTTTCATTTAAAGGGGCGTTTTTATTTTTTGTCTCTGACCGCAGGATTTATTTTGAAGGTCTTTGTAATTTCATAGATATGATTAATTCCGAAAATTGGTGAAACATGAAATTGCAATGTATGCATCAATGCAATGTAGAATAAAAGTATGGGTAACAAATGCAATAGGAAATTTCTTTAGAATTTAAAAAATTTAAATTTTTTGGATGTTACGGAGTTTATATAAGCCCTTAACATATAATTTTTTCATAAACAAATATTGCGAAATTTCAAGGATAAAATTTTAAAATGACATTTTCAATATTTACCGGCCCCTCTGCACCAGAAACTTGAATCTGTTTAAATTCTACAGGATTTCCTCATTAATTTTATACCCATACTTCTTCTCTAAGCACATTTCTCTGAATTTTTAAATCATTTTTGAATTACTGACGTCAGAATGAAAAAACTAAAAACGCAATTTTACTATATTTGGCCCAGGGTTTCGCGAATATATTGATATTTGTGTTTAAAATTTACTATCGCGCGGTGTTATATGTATAATGAGCTAGACATTTACAAAAAAATAGTAATTATTAAACAAAAAAAGAAATATAGGCAATACTGGTCAAGAAAAGAAGTTTCTATTATTGCGATCAGTGCAAATTGCAAATCCCGGGATTCCGGGGTTAACATTCCTAGTTTGTACTTATCTAGGCATTCTACATTAGTTTCTCTGTGAGGCATTCTTTTTTCGCTTCTCTGGATTCTATTTATTCATTCGAAGGTAATGCAGCGGGTAAGGGCTTACGGCCAATGACATGCCCATGATAAAATAACGCCTTCTTGAAGCGAAAGGGTAGGCGATTCTCATCGCCTGGCTTGTTTCCATTTTCGTTTCTGTGGTAATCGTGTTTTTTGCTGGGTTAGTAAACTTGTCTCAACACGTACTTCAAACTTTATGAAAACCAAATGCATTTTTCGATGCTTAAGATAATTTCTATCATGACCACGAAAAATACAGATTTTCGAACTTTAGGTTCAAATCGCAATCCTCTAATCTATTGAGGTTAGCTTGAACTATTACAATAATTCAATTAAAGGCTGCCACCTTAATGTACATATGAACATATATAAATATGTTTGTACTATGTGTGTACATACATTGTATCTCTAAAAGCTCAGTTAGTCTAGGCTTAACTTAATTTAACTTACGGTAAGAAATCATCAATGATTACTCAACACGTCAACTTAAGCCAAGAGCGGAAATATTTCGTTTTTGTATTTTCTTTTTCAGCTGTTTAACAGTTTAACAGTTCGCTCGCTAAAATGCCATATCAAAAACATTCTTGCAAACAAAAATTTTTGCTATCATTTATTTTTAAGATATGCAAAAACGAGAGCCTGACAAACCTGATTCTCTCACCGCTATCAATTTCCGTAAGGCCGCAACTTAAGAACCTAAAATCTACAGGTTATTAAGTTCCTTACGGTAAGTTAAGTTTTAACTAACCGCCAAAACAGTTTCTCATATAACAGGTTGGCTAAAATATTAAGTTAAGTTACGTAAATTAGGTATAGACTAACTGAGCTTTAAGAAGAAAAATGGCACGCAATAAGTTTAATAGTTTTTTTCCATGCAAATGCTCCTAAACAATTTCACTTACATATAGTTGGGTAAGAACCCTGCAGAAAATGTGACTAGCGTAGAACTAGACCTTTTGCCGACAGTACTAGTTCTAGCTCAATACCCAAGCAATGCTTTCAACTTTCCACTTTTACACGACGATGTCATTAGCGGTAGAAATTGTCGCCAAATGCATTACTTTGCAGCTAGTTTTTACCTGGTTCCGTTTTTTTTTATTAGAAAACGTTTTTAAGATTCGATTTTTGGATATTTTTTCGTTTCTTTTTTCTTTTCTTTTACAGATTCCATTTTTGTACATATTTTATTTAAAAAAAAAAACAACTTATAGTAAGCTGCACGCAACAATTCAAATTTATTAAATTTGAAAGCTCACAACTGCCTCCACTGCGATTTGAACTTGTGACTAAAGTCTGCTATACAGTTCAATGCGAGCGTGAACGTTCGCAAAGGCAAAGAATTCCATTTGTATTCTTATGGACGCTCACACACATCTGTCAAAACTTGTCGTTCGCACGTGAATGCTTTGCGTACTCACACAGTTGAGTGTGAGCTCGAAAAAAGGCATATTATGCATTTTAAATTAGTTTTTATTCTATAATTCTGAAAGATATTTTAATTCTCTATCGTTTGATGTATTAACTATTGCAAAAAGTTAAGTAATAACGAAGATATTGGTGAAAATAAAAAGCTCACGCTCACGCTCGCATTGAACTGTATAGCAGGCTTTACGATGCTTGATTCGGAGGTCTTCTCGCTGAGCAACATTCGTAGATATTGTACGAGTAGTGACCATTTGTACACTTACACCGCAAGTTTCAACTGACCCTCTCTGCATCCGTTTTGCACTAGCTCAGAGATATTTCTGATATACATACATATGTAGTTTGGAACTAGTGCTTTGTCAGACTGTCTCTAAATTTGACTGCAGGGAATGCGTTCACCAGGTATGTACGTACATAAATGTGTACATAAATGTAGATATGTTCATTTCGATTTTTTCCAATTACATTTACGTATTCATGTACATACATACTGTAGGTCGGCAATTTCAGCTGAGCAACTGGCATAAGCCGGCAAGCACATTAGTAAATTTTTTCAGGTATACGTACATATGTATGTATGTAAGTATATGGATGTGTGCATACATACATATGAAACATGTTCACCATAAACATTTTGAACTAAAACTGGAACATCCAAATTGCAACAGTCACTAAACTTGAAGTTGAACTGAAACTACACAATTGGTAATAACAACCGCGCTCTCGTACTTCTGTGATCGCCACTCTTAACGCAAAGGACGATCGCCGGCAGGCCAACCGCTATGACCAGTTATTATTAACATTGAATTTTCTTTTTTTATTTTGCACACCACCTTAGAAATCAATAGCAAGCTGGTAATGGCCTCATTATCTGATAATGTCGATTGGTAAGTAAAAATGCGCCAAGTACAAAAATTATAGAATATCCCGGCGGCGATGACATTTCGCAAGTAAAAGTAAACAAATCCGAATAAGAGGATAAAATAAACTGTCAAAACTGTAAATTTTCTTAATATTCGATTTTTCCATAGGAAACGTGGTTTAATTGTGCTAAATTATAAAAATATGTATATGATTTATAAAAAGAATTAGTAAAGATGTTAAAACCCGGTGTTTTTTGAGATTAGTGAAAATCAGTGCATTTAGAGTTTCAGAAGCGTTGCTTACTTTTACTTGAGAATTGTTAAAATCGGCAAATCCATAGTAGCGGTTTGCGGAAGAGTTAATCGTAATTATCTCCGCAGTATTAAGCGAGCCACAGATAAGGCATCAGATCGGAGCAGTCGGTTGATATTTCAAGGGATTTTCGTGAGTGGTGTCTTTGATCAACAGATTGAATGTTTTAAAAAAAATTTGTCTTGCTACCAATCGGTTGCGCGTGTGTAGCAGAGTTTACGTGCTTCTCTTCGTTATTGCAATCGGTTGTGTGTGTGTGTTTCGGAGTTTGTTGATTTTGCAATTTCTTTTGTGATTTATGGAACTAATAGAGTGGTTTAAATAGAGTTAAATATACAACTGATTGGTATTGAATATAGTTTATGTTCTTTTTTCGCGCAAATACCCCACCATACATGAATGGCAGATATTATCGTTCCACGTCCCTTGTTCAGTTGCCGTCGAACAACGTAAAATTAAAATCGACAACCGATCTACTCATGGTTTTATGATTCCACCATGCGATCCACTACTGTATATAGGTGATAGAACGATACGAGTTCCGAGTACAGAATATCGATACTTTTCACTAGTACTGAGTAAATATCGCGAATGCCGAAAAGTATCGACGAGTTAAAAACTTTTTTAAGTAATTTTTTTTTTTTAATTACCCAATGAATATTGGGCGAACGTTCAAATATTAACTTCTATATCCAATATGAATGTTATGAAAATTAACATAACGCTCATTTACTTCAATACTGTTATAACTCAAAAAACCCGAAAACCCGTCACCCTCCTGCCTTAAGCATGAATGTAGAAATTTATCAGTTTTGAGTTATTGGGTTGACTGGTTAATCTTTGGATTTTCAATATTATACCAAAGCCCAGAATACCATGCGTACACGGAAAGTAAATATTTTACAATTTCAATTGCTTAAATGTAGAGCTAAGTATCGCAAAAATAAAACTTTCAAACTTGATTTCCCAAAATTTTCATTTTTACACATTCATGTTTATCTCTTGCGATATTTATATTTTGCGATATTTAGCCGATTGGGTATTTGAACCTCAGCCTGGTGTAATTAATCAAAATCACTTGAAGGATGGATCAAATTCGCGTCCACAAAATAAGCACTGTACGATAGTTAATAAAGAAATGGTTAATATGTTGTCCGGAGTAGAAATGGCGACGACATTAGCGCACACAAGGGGTAGTTTTGGGGTTCAAACCCCCCTAAAGCTAATAACCTGAAATACAAACTGTATTCTAAAGCCAGCTCTCAAGAAAAATCACAAGAAATATTTTTTATTATAAAGCACTTTGCTTTTGCTGTAAATTTTCTTGAAGAAATAAGTATACGAACATTTTTTTCTTGAGAGATGCAAATTGATTTAAGAAATTTTGATAGAAGAAAATTCCTATTCCATTTCTTGTGCGCCATTTTATATGAATTTTTCGTTTTATTTTTAGAGCTCTTAAAAGTTTTACTTGCGAATGAAACCTAAAAATATGCAATGCATACTCACTTACTGAGCCTAAAAGAGTTTACAACTGATATGTCCTTAGCAAGGATTCGAAGATTTAATTTGCCCACTTCGAATTCGTTCCACCAAAATTTCCTACATAACAAAAATTCAAGTTCATTTAATTTTCTCGGTATTCGAAATATTAAAAAATTAGGCAATCGTAAAAAATCACCATCTCATTCGAAAACCAGAAACCAGATATCGAGGAAAATGAATATTAAAACTCTTCTTTTTTTTAAATTTTTTTATTACTTTTGCAAGTTGAGCGCATCTTGTGTTTATAGAACTTTATATTAAACAAGTAATTTCAAATTACGGGAAGACCATTGAGGTACCATCTTTCCGATAAAAAAAAAAGAATTATTGAAATCGGTTCACGTGGTCCAAAGTTATGCGTTAGCATACTATTCCGACGAATTGATAACCTACCCCTTTTTCGAAGTCGGTTACAAATGTTTGAGGTTTTTGCTAATTTTATGTAAATAATTGCAATTTATGAAACTTCAAAAAGTTTATTTATTTATTACATACTGTACATAAAACTTGCATAAATGTACTTTAATGATCATTTTATCTGAAGCGAATTGTCAGAAGTATAAACCCCTCCCGAAATATATTCCTGGGTGCGCCCCTGGGCGACGATATCTACTGTCGCTTCTGAATATCCACAGGAGCAAGTAGATGTAGGGGAGTTGTACTTCATGACTTGATACTAAAAGCTAGAGCAGTTGTGATGCTAATCCACAACCTAAATATGTGCATATGAAGGGTTAGTTAGGAGTCTCGCGTAATAATTAAAGAATTACAATGTAATTGTTTGGATACCGCAATACAAATGTTTATGTACATATAAAGGGTTAGTTAGTGGACTTTAAACATATGGTTCGAATTATACTATCCCATATAAATTAAAAGCCCAGCGAATCAACACTTGCTTTTGTATTTAAACGTCGCCAATTCAAAATTATTGGAGCGTTCGCAATAACAATAAATAAGTCTCAAGGTCAGACCCTAGGAAGAGGATTGCTTAACGCAAGGCGTATCGAGTAAATGCCAAGTAAGTTAACTACCAAAAGCAATGCATGTGATTTTTAGAACAAAGAAATATGGAGATTTTTTAGACCACGGAGCACCCCGATTTTCGGGGATTATTACTAGTTATAAAATATTTGCTTTTAAAAACTTGTAAATAAGCTTTTTGCTATAAACATTTAATTTACGCATGTAAAACTAATTTATCGGAAGTTAATTCCAAAAACTCATTTAGTTCATATTAAAACTATTAAGAGCAGTGACTATTCAATTTACAACTAGGAAGAGGTGAAAAAAGCAAAGCAATGTGATGTTTGTTTACTTTCTTGCGTTTGCTTTGAGAATACTTCTAAGTACGAGTATTATCGATACTTTTTTGCAAATATGAGTACTGGCATCGATACTTTTTTAGAGTATTCCATATGAGTACTAGTATCGATACTTTTCAAAAAAGTTCTATCACTAACTGTATGGCGAAACGAGTTTCAACCAGTGTGCACACTTCTACCGCATATTTTTAAAAATTTGACGATCTACCGCACAAGGCTTGAAATCTACCACATTTGAATGTGCACAATTCGTGTCCTTTTGTCCGGTAACTTTTGTTCAAAGTGCTGAACTTTTTAGCAACATCGAATAAAGTAAAAAAAAAGTTATAGAGCATAGTTCCGAGTACGTTTTTGGGGGTGCATATCTAAAATTCTAAATGGGTAGATTTTTAAAAAGGTTAATTCTTTAGTTCATGTTATAATATTAAACGCTTGCTTTGCTAGTCAAAGAAAAAACTTTTTGAATTCTTATTATCTATAAGTATTACGTATTATTATTACGTGTATGTATATCGTATACGATCTTCAAAGGTGTCACAACCAGGGTGTTCAGATTGTTTAAACAAAAGCGCGATTTCTGAAAAAAATTGCCTTTTTTTAAACTCACGAAATCGATTTAACAAATCTTTTATTTTAAAAATGAGATCTTGTTATAATATAGTTTTTAAAACCGAAAACGAATATAATACCTTCAGAGGGTAATAATAAATAACAAAAATCACTTATATAATAGTGATGTATAAACGATTTTCTTTAAAAATACGCATACATTTTAAAAATATTTGTTTCAATATATTTTGCAATAGGACTGCGCAATTATTAAATTCATTATAGGTCAGCTATCCAAAATCCTTCAGAGTCGGATGGAATTGTTCTGAGAAAAGTTATTCCATGGGAAAGTTAAAAGATTTAAATATTCAGTTTCCGCTGCTTTTCTTTTCTTCAAAGTCAAATAGTGAATTAGCAGGTTCCTGAAACTCGCCCTCTTGTGGTTCACACACTTTTCTGGTGACAAAATCATAACTTTTTTTTAAAAGTATTTAATTGAGTAGGTAATCGTTACAAAAGTTCTTCGATTAGGGTGATAAAACATTTTTGACAATCTTTTAATATGCTTGTTATGTCAAGTTTATCACGCACTTCATTCGACTTTCTGTAAAAAAATTCTGTATTATAAGTTTTGTATATTTTTTTAATTGGTAAAAATTTATTTCAAGGGAAAAAACCATAAATCGCCAATGACGATTTCCTAAATTTTTACGCGCAAATATCCACAAAAATCGCAAAATTGGCGCGAAATCGCCAAATCTGTACACTCTGGTCATAACTCAAAATTACACGTTCGTTAGAAAATGAGAAAAACTATTTCTTAGCAAGTGCCAGGTCAATTAAAGCTCTGTGCAGATGTTTAGTGCATAATTTCAAAAATGCCTAATTTGAGTTGTGTTACTTTCGAAGATCGTGTGGGATATGTATGTACCCTGCAGTAAAAAAATATCAATTGCAAAAAATAGCTAGTTTATAAGTAACTACTTTATGGCAATTGTAGAAAATAACCCATTTTTAGCAAACAAATATGCACTGATGTCTAATTAGTCCTTAAGTAATGCAGAGGAATTCAAAACTCGCCCACCACTTTTGCTAGTCAGTGAATTAAAATGTCTATGTGGCACAGGGATACCAACTCAGTTTTTCTTTCTTCCATTTGGCCACCACGAAATTTTGCGATTTTCGGTAAAATACCCCGCACTGGTATAAGACCATTAAAAAAACCTCAGTTTTTAATTCAATTGCTTGAATTTATTAACAAATGTACATACATACAATATTTAAATGTTTAATTTTTTCACTAATTTCTTATAAATATATATCTAATTGTAGAACATATGCCATATAAGTCAAAGTTTAAAACTTTGGGCAAAACTCACAAAAATTCAACAAATTAAAAAAAAAATCATACAGATTTTCAACTTTTTACACGGATTTTTTAGAAGCCAATTCAATTCTAGTGGCTAAAAATTACACTTGATTTTTGAATTTGTTTCTTTTGCTAGCACCTTCAACACTTTACTCCTCTCGGCTTTCTTGAATTTACATATTTTTATATGAATAAATATTTGCCATATTTAATATGTAAATATGTAAAATTACAAAACGGCAGATTGGAGCAAATATTTCTATTAAAATTTCGAACTACCTAGTTCGTTCGATCAATTCAATGGCCTAGTGCATTGAACTAACTAGTTCGTGGACTTCCCAATTAAATTCGCCTTGTTTGCTGACACCGATGTTTTTATGGTGTTGCTAATGCGAAATTAGCAGAGTTGTAATTGTGACTAAAAAATACAATTTTACAAAAAGTGCTATGCACTCTAGGAAAGTTCTATAATGGTTTAAAATTAAATAGTCAAAATTCTCCTCAAAAGGCAGCTCATTCCCCGATTGCCCGCAATGAGACAAATTCCCCGCAAGCTGGCATCACTGATGTGGCAGCACAAATGGCAATCATGACAATCAGCTGTTTAATGAAAACCAATAATTAAACGAAAACGAAAAAGTGACGCCGCAGCAGTGAAATTTGCTACGTTCGAGAAATTTATATAAAAAGTAAGTAAATATTAAGTGAAAATGTTCAAAGAAGATGGAAGTGGAAGAAATCAGCGTAGGTTAGTGAAAATTCAAAAATAAATGTATGTGAAATGACTGCAAACCCCAAATGACGTGGTGGCAGAGGCAATGACTGCGGCCCCAGTGGTTAATTCTCATGTGACTGATTTTAGCCCTGATTGTCCAAGCCCTGTACCAGCATAATCTTTGAAGGAAAATATTAAAACCTGGTACATTAAATAGCCTTCGCGAAAGTGCTTTGAAGAGCTTTTGCTAATCTTATATGAGGAAAATCTAGATGTTCCTCTCAGTGCGTTTCCTTTTGAGGACAGCAAACGACCGGTGGTAATAAAAACAGTTTCCCCTGGCTTTTACACCCATATAAGTTTTGAGCAGCAGCTATTAAAGATTTCAGATGTAGTTTTTAAATGTGATGAATTAATATTAGACCTAAATATTGACGGTTTTCCTTTGTACCGAAGTTCAAAAACGCAATTGAGGCCGGTTTTGGTAAAAGTGGTAAACATACCAAATCTTTCAGTCTTTCCTATTGGTGTGTATCTGGGTAAAACCAAACCGGATTGTGTTAAAAATTTTCTATCTGATGTGGTTACCGAACTTAAAATTTTGTTATAAATTAATCGAAATTAAAGTCAGAGCAATAATTTGTGATGCACCAGCCAAAGCATTTGTTTTTGGAATACCCAGCCACAGATCGTCCCATGGATGCTCTATCCAAGTTGCACGAAAAATAAATAATGTGTTCACATATTCTGTTCAGTGTGTTGAGCTTTTAACTAATGCTGACTTTGAATGTAGAAAGTACCCTCATCACCACAAAAAAAAAATTATACTATACAAACTTTTCGAAAACTTGAATATAAATATGATTGATCAAGTTCCACTGGACCCCATGCACATCGTGGATCTTGGAGTGGTGAGAAAGGTCTTATTACGATTGTTAAAAAATAAAATTTCTTCTAGAGTTACTAATTCCAAAAAAACAGAAATGTCGAGGCATTTGCAATCATTTGCTGCACATATTCCTAAAGAATTTGTTCGAAAGCCACGGTCTTCTGATGAACTTTTGCATTGGAAGGCTATAGAATTCAGGCAATTTCTACTGTACTCTGGTATTTTAGTCTTAAGAGAAAATGTTAGCGATGATTTTAACTATGTTTTTCTTTTACTTCATACCGCCTGTCGATTGTTTTCTTGCCCAAAAACTTGTGAGAAAAACTTTTCAGTAGCTCACACTTTACTACAACTTTTTGTGCAAAATTTTCCAATAATTTTTGGAGAAGGCAGTGTGTCGTACAATGTCCATGGGTTGCTACATTTGAGTGAAAGCATTAAGCATTTTGGACCCTTATACAATTTTTCAGGGTATGATTTCGAAAACTATTTGCAAATATTAAAAAAATACGTTAAAAAACCTTCCCATATTCTACAGCAAATATGTAAACACGTGCAGGCTGAAACTATTATAAAAAGAGAGAAAACGCTTAAAATACAAAAAAAAAATAAATAAAATATAAAAAGTTTTGATTTTGAATTCCATTTAAGCATGCGAATGCCAGACAGCTTTTGCTGTGTTAAGCTAAATATACCAGTGAGAATAGTTGGGTTCGAAAAGGGTTGCGACTTAACAATCCTGGCAAGGAAATTAGTAAACGTTAGGAGCTTCTTTACAGAGCCAGTAGATTCTTTCTCATCGCTGGGTATTTGGGTACGACACTTCGCAACCAATAAACAAGTTTAGAATTCATGAGATTACCTATATGCCTTACCTACCTGATAACAACGAATTTCGTTTAGTACCTTTGCAGCATACGACTACTTGTTCACAATGAACCGAAAGGGAAAATTAATTCAGATGAAAATTGCAAAAATATGAAAAACCTGCATTCGGAAATACAGGAACTTAGAGGTAAGCTTCTAATAATAATTGAGTTTACCCTGAGAACTGAGTTTAGTTACGTCAACAAAACATCATTCTCTCAAAACACCCCATTCACGTGTTGATTTGATTTTAATATTTACAATGTTTTTCATGTTAAAATTGGGTTTTATTTCATAGTTTTAATGTTGTTCATGCTTTAAACAAACCCACGTAAATCAAAGATTAAAATTTTATGCAGAATGCAGAAAAATTCATCAAATTAACACAATTTTTTAAATTCTGCATAAATTTTGAATATTTGATTTACATGGGTTTGGTTAAAGCATGAACAATATTAAAAATAAAAAATAAAAACCAATTTTAACTTGAAAAACATTGTTTTTGTTATTTGTATGGCCTTACAACAATTATATTCAACAATTTTTATGAGCTTGAAGCCGTTTCATGTGAAAAGTTATTGTGGAAACGGCTTCAAGCTCATAAAAAATGTTGAATATAATTGTTATAAGGCCCTAAATATAACAAAAACAAATAACTTAAGGACGAGCACACCTAAAAGTTAAACATTCTAATAATAACAAGTAAGAAAGTCTAAGTTCGGGCGGAGCCGAACATTAAATACCCGGCGCTACCGCTACATGGTAAGTCAGGGTGTATCAATTTTGAGTAAATTAGCGTCCTTAAATTTCAAAATATTGACGTTTCAAGCATTTCTAAAATTTACCGTTATATGAAAAACCATAATTTTAGTCCGATTTCAATAATTTTCATCGTTTTGCTTTTATGTAGCAAGCACAATAAAAATACCGAGTTTGGTACAAATTGGTAGAACGGTTACCGAGATACATATATGTGATCATAAGTGGGCGGTGCCACGCCCATTTTTCAAAATTTTATTATAGACGTATTTCCTGGTAAGGAATTGTTTAAAGCATCAATTTTGAATAAATTGGCTTTAATATTTACCGTTATATGAGATGTGGGCGTGGTTATTGTCCGATTTTAAAAATTTTCGGCCATTTGGTATCCTGTACCAAGGCCAATAACTGTCCCAAGTTTGGAAGAAATCGGTGCAGCGGTTGCCAAGATATACACATGTATCCATAAGTGGGCGTGGCTACGCCCATTTTTCAAAAATTTATAACATTCTTATTTTCCGTCTAAAAATTATTGTAAATATCAATTTTGAGTTAATAATCTTCAGTAGTTACTAAAATATCGCAGTTTTCGTATTTCTGAAAATTACCGTTATATGGGAGGTAGGCGTGGTTATTGTCCGATTTTGCCCATTTTCAATACCATCCGTCCTACGCCCGAAAGAAGTACACGTACCAAGTTTCGTTAAGATATCTTAATTTTTACTCGAGTTATCGTGTGCACAGACGGACGGACGGATGGACAGACAGTCACCGCTTAATCGATTTCTCTTTTCATCCTGATCATTTATGTATACATTTGTCTATATCCATCTCGATTCATTTTGCCTGTTACAAACAACCGTTATGTGAACAAAGTTATAATACCCTTGTGCACAAGTGCGCTCGGGTATAAAAATATTAACAAAAACCAACAAAACCAACAACCACATGGTCAAGTGAATTGCAGCGGAATAGCTGCGCTTGATTGTAGTTGGCTTAGCAAAGTGAAATAGCGGAAAATAAGCAACAAGAATTAAAGCTCAGTTAGTCTAGACTTAATTTCCGTAACTTAACTTTACTTAATATTTTGGCCAACCTGTTACATGAGAAACTATGTTGGCGGTTAGTTAAAACTTAACTTACCGTAAGAAATTTAAGAACCTGTAGATTTTAGGTTTTTAAGTTACGGTCTTACGGAAATTGAGAGCGGTGAGAGAATCAGGCTTAACAGACTCTCGTTTTTGTATTTCTTAAAAACAAATGAAAGCAAAAATTTTTGTATGCATGATTTTTTTTGATGTGGCTTTAAAAGCGGCGAACTGTTCAACAGCTGAAAAAGAAAATACAAAAACAAAATATTTCCGCTCTTGGCTTAAGTTGATGTGTTGAGTAATCATTGATGATTTCTTACGGTAAGTTAAATTAAGTTAAGTCTAGAATAACTGAGCTTTTAACAAGACAAACTTAGCACAGTGCGCAGGCAACTGGCTGAGTCAGTGGTGATCGTCGGTTCGAATCCTACTGAAAGAAGTCTGATGTGGAAATGTGGTGGTTTCGGAAATAGCTATCACTTCTACTATTTTTTGAAAAACATTGTAAATATTAAAATAAAATCAACACGTGAAACTTGTTTGAGTCACTATGTGAATTTACTTTCTTTCAGGGTAATAAAGGAATATATTAATTAGCTAATTTTTATAGTTACTCTAATTTTCTCTAAAAAAATATGAATGAAAGTGAAAACTTTGCCGAATTTTTCTAACTTTTGCAAAAACCTTGAAATTCGAATGCCAGTAGGCTTTCTTGCAGAACTAATTATACCATTATAAAAAATTGTACTTAATTAACTTTCCTTTTGTTTCGCACAATACTCTATATCTAACCTATTCATTTAGGTATTGTGGAAGGTCAAAATAAAATTATTATGCGGACGCTGGCGGAACATAATATATTACTAAAGCGGCTTATATACCAGGAATATATTTCTGATGATGTGCTTAAATATTTTCCTTTGAAGTCATTGGAGGATTTGAAAGAAATTGACGAAAAAATATGCGGAGCAAGCAGACCAATTTTTGTAAGATATTATTATATATGCAATATTCAACTTTTTTCATGTCAGATCAAAGCACTGAAGGAGCTAACGAAGGGAAAGTGAACAAAAAAATTGGATAATATAATCAGCACTGAAGTTATCATGTCCATAAACATTGATGGAGTCTACGGAAAGCAAGGACTGAAAGAATATAGACAATTCTTCGATACTTTGTTAGGTATAAATATTGACATATGTACATATAAAAGCCAAAAATGTGTATTCGTATCTATTTTACAGTTGCGATCGATAGTCCTGACCCAATCCAGGAGCTCCGTACTGCAATAGAAGTTATAAAGAAACGATATTTTCTCAAAGTCAGCATTCGAAAAAATTCCACAAAAATAATTTATATCATATCTATTATTTTAATTAGTATGAATTAAAGAAAAAGCCATTTGCAGCCCGCGATAAAAGACAGCAGATAAACACTTTGACAAGCTTTGACTATTTTTTGTTATTTTATTAATGTTCACAATTATTATTTTTTTTAATATAGCTCATGGTCTAACGAAGACTACATATATAAATTCAAAATTTTAAACTTGGTACATAAATGTCACAAGCTTTTTATCACAATTCTAAGGTTTTTAATTAGATAAAAAAAATTAAAATCCCGTTGATTTTTTTATATATTTTTTTTAGCTTACAGTGTTAGGAACTTTCTTCCATAAAAAGTATAAAAAATCAACGGTATTTTAAGCAACTTAAAAGGTGTACATTTCTTTACTTATATTTAATAATCTTTTATAGCGTACCAAAAATGTTTCTAGAAACTCTAATGTAAAACCTTAGAATTGTGATAAAAAGATTGACATTTGTGTACCAAGTTTGAAATTTGAATTTATATATGTAGTCTTCGTTATACAATGAGCTACATATACTATGAACATAAATAAAATAACAAAAAAATAGTCAAAGCTAGTCAAAATGTTTATGTGCTAAATATGTACGGCCAGTATCCAACCTAGTTGTAATATAAAATTCACATTGTCAGTCAGTGAATTTCACAATTATTTTCAGGGAAATATTTTTCATTAATCATTTAAGAAAATATAGTTGATTCTGTAATACAAACCCTATAAATCAAAGTTTCGCACTTTATATAAAGTTCACAAAAATTCGAAAAATGTTCATCAAAAAATTCAACTTTTTATTCACAATTTCTACAAAGTTTTCGAGTATGCAGTTTTGTAGACCATTCAATTTTAGTAAATAAAGTGCATATTTCAAGTCGCTAAAAGTTTCCGTTAATTTTTTAGAATTTTTTTTGTTGGATTTGCTTTCATATAACGAAAAATTACAATTTATTTTTATACGGAAGAAACTCGCAACACCCTTCACATAAAAAATTCTAAAAAAAAATCAACGGTAATTTTGAGCGACTTGAAACTTGCAATTTGCGTTACTAAATTGAATAGGCTACAAAACTGCATACTCGAAAACTTTGTAGAAATTGTGAATAAAAAGTTGAAATTTTTGATGAACATTTTTTGAATTTATGTGTACTTTATATAAAATGTGGAACTTTGACTTATAGGGTTTGTATTACAGAATGAACTATAGTTTCTTAAATGATTAATGAAAAAATATTTCCCTGAAAATAATTTTGAATATTATATTACAATTAGGTGTAAACTAACATTTAATACTGACGTATGAGTACAGAGACGGAAAATAGTTACAAAAAACCAACTTTTTGTAATACTCTTGAATTTTTTCACCCACAAGACTTTTACTAATTATATTACCTGATATTTCATGCTTAAATCAAAACCATATAAATCAATTTTTCTAATATGGTACAAAGAAATTGAAACTTTGTTTAAAAACTCAACAAATAATAATCGAAATTTCAAACTTTTGAACCAGAATGATAACAAAATTTTTGGGTGTGAACATGGGCGTAGCCAGGTAGGGGTAGGGTATAGGGTATATATATAAAATAGTACCCTGAAATGCCAGCTTAAGAGGGCCGAAACAAGTAGTCGTTATTGGTATGCAGCGGAATATTATTGTTACAGAGGAACATATAACAATGGTAAAAGAGCCTAACTCGAGTTTAATTGGTTTTGTAACACCTACTAACGGGAGCAGCGATGCAATTACCTCTGAAATGATGGATTTTTTAAAAAGAGAAGATTATTCATTGGAGCAATTGATTGCAATTAACTGCGATGGAACGAGATGTAACACTGGGAAAAGCCGAGGTACCATCTGTAATTTAGAGCATAAGTTGGAGCGACCACTGCAGTGGTTTATATGTCTGTTTCACTTCAACGAATTGACGTTTACGGCGGTATTAAAACACTTCTTAGGGAAGGCTAGTGGGCCACAAAACTGGCCTGGATTAATTGGTTATTCCCTACAAAATTGCGAAAATTTACCAGTAAGTATCCCACGGTTACTGCCCTTTTCTTATCTTGTATTATTTTAGACTTATTAAAAAAATGCATATATACTTTCTACTTTATTTAATTGTATTCTTTAAAAAATAAAGGCTGCACACAACTTCGAACCAATCCCAATGGGTGAGATGCCCGAAAATATTGACGAGTGGGACTTGAGAGCCGATCAAAAATATTTATTTAATTTGGTTTGAGCAGTCGATAGTGGAGTTTGCAGTGAATATCTAGCAAGTATTAAACCAGGTCCTCGGAATCTTTCGCGATGGCTGACAACAGCGGCTAGGGTACTTCGTCTGTATGTTACGAAGCCAGTGGCTTCAGAAAAGTTAAAAAAACTTACATTCTTTGTAGTAAAGGTTTATGCGCCATTTTGGTTTTTAATAAAAAAAAAGCCGAAAGCCATAAATGGCAGCCGACACTTACTACAGTATATTAAATGGATTCGACAATTGCCTACAGATATGCAAGAAACTGTACAACACTCTGTGCAAATTAATGGGTTTTTCGCTCATCCGGAAAATGTTTTATTATCAATGATAACAGACCAGGATAAACCAGTACGAAATGAAGGATATGACAAAATTTTTGAATTTCGAGCGCATGGAGTTCATAACATTCGTCAGTTTTCGTGCCAAGAATAATTTTTGATGCTACGTCGTTAACGAATTTAATTGACTGGGACGAAGTTGGAAATGTTACAGAACCGCCATGTTTACAATTTTATTCGGATGATGTTTTGATTTCTTTTTACAATTCCGACAAAGTTATCAAAATTCCAGGTATAAAGTATTTATTTTCCGAATCAAATCAATAGTTTGCATACTTATCTACAACTATTTTTCTAATTTCTTCTTATTAAACTTTTTCATTCTAGACTTTCCTTGTCATTCGCAAAACACTGAGCGGTTTGTACAAATCGTGGCTCAATCCAGTACCTCAGTCATTGAAAAAAATCGTCTTGGTTATATTGCTAATAAAATAGAATCACGCAAATGTTACAAACGACTCAATTCACGAAAGGATTTTTATGATTTTTATGAGGATTGAAAACAATCAAAGTATGAAAGGGAAAGGTAAGATGAACGAGTGTAATTACAAGTTCAACTAAGATGTGTTAATATTTGCAACAAAAAAATGGGACGTGAATAAATATATTTGCAAAGAAAATAAAAGGGTGAGAAAATACCTTTCCAATGATACCTCATAAGTCTAAATCGGTAAAGTCTTGGCTGAGTTATTCAAGTTTTGCTCAAAGCAATCTTTGAAAAAAGTTAAAAAACAGCATCAAAAATATCATTATTATGATTCCGTTGAATTTTTATTTTTTTATTTCTGAGCTGATTTTTTTCAAAAAATTTTTTTGGAAACTAGTTTTATTCATTAAAACCCCCATTTTTGGAGGTCTTTTCAAATTGGTCCAGCTCACTTAAATCTTAATATTTTTCCGAAATATTTTGGCACAAGTCTTAAAATATCATAGATTTTATAATTCCAATGGAAAAAAGTACCGATTTTTTTTTGTATGGGGAGTGATGCAGTCTAATGCACATACATACATGCGCACAGTGTAATTTACAATCAGCGTTGCCATTTGGCTACAATTGTAGCCATCGGCGTAGCCAGAATGAAATATAGGGGGGGAGGCTCGACCCTATTAAGCTGGCATTTCAGGGTATTATTTTATATATATATAAGGAATATTTGAAAGTTAGGGGGGGGGAGGCTCAAGCACCCCCCTGTCCCTACCTGGCTACGCCCATGATTGTAGCCAAAGTGATAGATTGAAAATGTAAAATTACAATGCTACATATTTATGTACATAGGTAGATATATTTAAATCGGCTAAACTCTGATAGCTTCATATTTTGTATGGAGGAAAGAACGTTAAATCGTCAGTAAACAAATTTATCAAAAATCAACGGGATTTTTGGCCAACTTTAATCTTCCACTGTACTATAATTAAATTTATTAGACTAAAAATCTGAATACTAAACATTTATTTTAAAAATTCGAACTAAAATCTAGAAATTTTATGATAATAATAAATAAAACCTTAGTACTACAAGACATAAATAGTCAACACTTGACAATATGTTGTCACTTCTACTTTACTACTTTTTACTAGCAAATATGATAAAACTTTGTTTTTTTTCAGTTACAAAATCAGGAAGTTATAACTTTGTTGTTTTTTGATCGAATTTAAATTTTTTTCTCTGTTTGAAAGAGATGTGTTTTACCTTTCTAACAAAGACCCAGATTGTTTATCCCTTGAAAAGAAGTGCCATATAAGTTTATCGAAGATGTTTGAAACAGGGATAAAACCACCCCTGCCTACTATGTAGCGGTAGTTTTCGGAAAGGTGAAAAGAACTATATTTAATACTACTCTACTCTAATGTTCGGCTGGGCCCGAACTTAAACTTTTATTATCGTCTTTATTTCGCTTCTTTGCTTCATTTCGGAGAATGCATAGTAGAATGTTCTGCAATATCTATGTATATAATACGCGAAGGAATTTTTTGTGCAGCATAAAAGATCTGTACCGTTCGCCCGATTTTCAAAAATGAGATGTCAGATTAAAGCGCTTGGTCTGTAGATGTGCAATAAGGGTTTACTTTTTCGAAGAGAGGTGCCACATGTTAAAAAATTGCATTCAAATAATTTAATAATCAATGCCATCAGATCCACACCGTTTGTTCGATTTTCAAAAGTAAGGTGGCAAATCATGAGGTTTTACCTTTTGAAAAGAGTTGCCATAGGTAATTTACAAATTCCATAGATAATTTACAAAATGTTCCCCCACAGGGGTCCAGACTAAAGGAGTTTAAATAGGTAGTAATTTGAAAATGTTTTGAAAAGGGTTGCCACCTTCTTTAAAAGCCGAATTTAGTTATATGCACTATTAAAATATGGGTGTTAAACGAAAGAGTGCTAAGAAATCTTCAGTTTAAACATCAAAATTTTGTTTGATGGTTTGAAGAGAGTTGACAGCTGTTGAAAATTCTAAATTTAAATGAATTATTAAGTTAAATAAATTACTAAAAGAGGTGATTTAATCGTTCATGGGTTTGAGAAGGATTTATATCTGAACTGTTTAGGAGGGTTGCCAGGTGATAAAAAAATTTAATTAAATTTAATTCTTCAGGTAATTGAATTATATATCAAAGTATCGGGCGAAAGAGCTTGTAAAGATTTCAGTTTGAAAATGCCTCGCAGAAGGTTGCCACCTGTTTGAAAAGACTAATTTATTTAGCTTTTACACAATTTCAATGAAATATTAAAATATGAGTGGAAAAAGAAAGAGTTTTAATAAAACTTTAGTTTGAAAATATTTTTGTTAGGGTTGCCATCTATTCGATTTTTATTTTGAGCGATAAAGTTCGGTAATTGTGTTATTAGCTGTCTGGATGAAATCAATTGGCCCCGAATTCACGCCCTTAAATCTTTTTGTGCCATGCCGTGAAGGACCGATATAACGCGAACAATCTATTAACGATTCAGGTCTTTAAGGCGTATGTCGGGCATTTCTTACGATAGAGACCGAAACCATCAACAAGGTCTTGAAGAACTGGGTTAACAGAATGCGCTACTGCGAAGACAGTCACATGAAATCGGGTTCCATAACTAATGGGAATATATGTTCTTTCGACTATACCCATAATATACCGAAAAAATTAGTTTGGGTTAATTTTTATAAATAAATATTTTTTTTGTTAGGGTCATCAGCACCGTCATTATAAATGTGCATTAAGGTTTTATTTTTTGAAGTTAGGACCTTTTTTAGCGGCACGGTGGTTTGAGTTTAGAGGCAATGAACAACCGACGCCATGTGAGACCTCTCTTCGTTCAAAAAGGGATGAACGAATTTACTTGAAGCATTTTCAGTATTTATTAAGGTTTGTGAATAGTTTCGCCATCTGTTTAAAATGTTAAGCTCAATTTTGGCGTGTTATCGCCATGCGGGTTCACTAGTTTTATTTATTTCGCTTGTTTGCTTCATCTGGGGGATTGCAGAGTACACTCCCGATCAATGAAATAGACTCAGGCTATTTTCATGAAATATTGAAGTTTTAAAATGAAAATACGAAGAAATTAACCAAAGTATATATTTTTTTATTATTCAGTATTAAATTCTCAAATGAACTAAAAAAAATTAGAGATCTATGTGAAAAGGTTTTTGTTTAATACTACTTCTTCTAAGTGAACCTGAAAACTAACGACTTCTTATCGATCAACGGAATAGATTCAACGACTTAGCACTAATATAAAAAACAAAATCTTCCAAAAATTCGGTTTTAATTCAAATTTTTAAGGTTAATTAATAATGTATGTATCCACCTCTATTTGAAATTATTTCAAAAATTCGGTTTGGCATTGAATCGTAGAGAGACTTAAGAATATCCAATGAGAGATCGCTCCAGGCGCTCTTAATGGCATTTGTTAATGATGCAATGTCTTCAAATTGTCTGCCAGATTGGTAGACTTTACGGGAGAGCCATCCCCACACGTTCTCGATAATATTCAGATCAGGAGAGTATGGAGGCCAATCCATTAAGGTTACATTTTGGTCTTTAATCCACTTTTTTACGGCTCGAGCAGTATTAATCGGGGCGTTATCTTGTTGAAATGTCCATGGTAATGGCCCAAAAATGTTTAAAAAATGTGGAAAAGCTTTTTCGAGCAGCGCTCTATAGCGTGTGGCATTCATCTTGGATGAAACGAACTGGAGTTCGAATGGTCCATAATAAGAGATTGCACCCCACACCATTATACCTCCCTCACGACTATGGTGACGAATTAAATGGAGTTCTTCCTTTCTTACGTCATGGAAGTAGTAGTTGAACCCGTCTGGGCCATCCAAATTAATACGTTTTTCATCAGAAAACACGATTTGGTACCACTCACTATTCCATGTCATGTGACTCCGAGCAAAAACGCTGCGAGCATGTTTACGAACGTCTGTAAATGGTGATTTTTTCTTTAGTTTTAATCTTTTTAGATGTTTTGCATTTCTTATCACACGCCGTACAGTTGCTATACTTGCATTTAATTCTAAATATGAACGAATTTTCACTGCAGAGCACTTTGAATTTGAGGCTTCCCGGAGAATTCTGCGCTCTTCGCAAGGCTTAAGCACTTTTCTGTTGGGCTTTGTCATATTTTTCCCATAATTAGATGGATTTCTAAGGAAATGAGACACAACAGTCTGACTTCTAGACACTTTGTCTGCTATTTGCCTGGTTGTAAAATTGCTGTCTCGATAAGCCAATATTTTCCCCTGTTCCTCCGAAGTTAGTACAGCACCACGACCCATTTTGCGGTATAAAAATAGAAAATTACAAGCGATAACAAAATACACCTTTTCAGCACGGTGGAGAGAATACAGAGGTGGCGCCGATGACGATACCGCTACTCGGCTCTCAGTGATTTTGACAGAATCAGCTGTTTTGGTGACGTCATAGTAGAGAAGACAGCAGTAGTGATGTGCTGAGTCAATACTTTTAAGTACCCAATACTCTCGATACTCGGTACCGAAACATTTAGGTTTCGAATAAAAGCGCACATAGGCCAAAAATATGGAAAAAACGCCTAACAAAACCCGAATGTAAGAGCCAATAGAGCTTTTTTACTGATTCAAATGAAAGATGTATCGGTTCGATGCCATAATACAGAGAAACCCTTACCTGCTTGAAGCATTTTTGTTCCAGCTGAATCGGACGATATCATTTTTGTAGGCCTGGGACAGATTCTGTAACCAGTTAACGACAATTTTCGAATCGGTATCGGTTTTGTCGACGTTGGATATCAAATATTTGTAAGTCAACAAGTGCGATATCGATCCGAAACTTGTCGCTAACTGGCTACAGAATCTCTCCCTTGAAAGGCTTCTTCATCCGTCAAAGTATTTTTCTTGAACTTTGGATCGACTAATGTTAAAACTGATAAAATAATATTTTTCTGTGGCGATAAGTTCAAGTGTTTTAGCCGATATCATATAAATTAGTAATGAAAGTTTTTTCTAAACCTGAAATGCATATAATGGCGAGGATTTAATGTAAATAATCGGTATCGGATACCGAAAAGGAAGTATAGGGTACCGAAATCTTTTTAAGTATTGGGTACCGAGTATTGGGGACAATTCAGCACGTCACTAGTCGCCCTCATTCTCGCCGCTCTCAGTTGTCAACTCTTCGATGACGTCACGCTAAAATTACTCTCACGAATTCTGCTGCAATCGGCGCAATCTTGTATTCTATCATTCTTGCCTTTTCAGTCGCACAGCCAATGGCAAACTAAACTTATAGCTTCTGAATCTATTCCAGTGATCGCTTAAAAGCACATGTTTTTAGCATAGGCAAAGCAGAATACAAATGTGTCCTAACTGTAAACTTCTAGTGTCAACTCTTTTCTCTTGCATTTGCCTAAGGCTCTGTTCTAACAAAAACAACAAGGGTTGTGCTGATAGCCTACTTAACAAAAAATAAAATCAAAGTGGAAAAAAATTATTGAGTTTATTTCATTGATTGGGAGTGTATAATGCTGAGGGTCAATTCCCGTTCTGCGTTATCGTAAAGTGAAGTGAAAAGTATGAAATTAACACCGAAATAAATGCGGTGTAAAAGTATTATTTTTATCACTTCGCAATAACGCAGAACGAGAATTGACCCTCTGCATCGTAGTCAGCTGATGAAATGAATATCCAAAAATTCCTTTTCTACATTCTGTGGAAATTTGTCTCGCATAAAAATGATGTTTTGCATTGTTCAATTTACAGCGAAGTTGAAGTCAGTCAATAAAGTGAATTAGATAAGTGAAGAAGTGTAAAATGGTCAGTGATAAAAATAAAAAAAAGCAAGTGCACCTGGGTCACACTGTAGAAGAGAAACTTTCATTACATACATATCTATTTTGTCTCATAACCAATATACATACATACACACATACATCTGCTTTTGCTTAAGGTTATATTTTTTTGTCTTTTTTCTATCTAGATCCCTACCTCTACCCCTGTTCGTTCTAATTACATTTATGTTATTCTGTTTTCCTTTATCTTCATTTTTAAATTTATACTCTATCGATAACAGAATCGATAGTAACACCCAATAAAATATCGATAACAGAACCGATAAAAATATCGATAACAAAGTCGATGAAAAATTCGATAAAAATTTCAATAATATTGGTAGCAAAATCTATTAGATAATCGACAAAAATATAGATAAAAATATCCATAACAAAATCGATAAAAATGTCGATAAAAATATCCATAACAAAATCGATAACAAAATCGATAAAAATATCCAAAACAAAATCGATAAATATCGATAACAAGGTCAACAAGTGACGATAACAAAATCGATAAACATAGATAAAAATTCGATAACAAAATCGATAACTATCAATAACAAAATCGATAAGAATATCGACAAAAAAATCTATAAATATCGATAACAAAATCGATAAATATCGATAACAAAATGGATAAAAATACCGATAACAAAATCAGTATATATCGATAACAAAACCGATAAAAATATCGATAACAAAGTCGATGAAAATATCCATAACAAAATCGATAAATATATCGACAAAAAAAGCTATAAAAATATCCATAACAAAATCGATAAATTTCGATAACAAAACCGATTAATATCGAGAACCAAACCGACAAAAATATCGATTGCAAAACCGATAAACATCGATAAAAATAATGATAACAAAGTCGATAAAAATACCCATAACAAAATCGATAAATATATCGACAAAAAAATCTATAAAAATATCCATAACAAAATCGATAACAAAACCGACAAAAATATCGATTATAAAACCTATAAACATTGATAAAAACATTGATAACAAAATCGATACAAATATCCATAACAAAATCGATAAAAACACCGATAACAAAATCGATAAAAATATCAATAACAAAATCCATAAAAACACCGATAACAAAATCGATAAAAATATCCATAACAAAGTCGATAAATATCGGTACCAAAATTGATAAATATCGAAAACAAAATCGATAAATGTTTGCTGGGTTGGAGCTGCTTCGGCCGATGGAGTAAAAGGCGAAATGCTTATATTCTCCCTCCTACGCGTTTCGACACTCTCGTGTCATCTTCAGGGAGTCTGTTTTATTTAAACGATAAACAATAAACATGAAGAACGAAAACCATGATTAACAAAAACATAATAATAGTTGCATACATACATACATATATGTATACACAACAATAGTTACATATGTACATGTATACTTAACACTAATTATATACACACATAATATCAATTGAAACTCACATTAAATATTGACAAGAATTTTACATTAATTTGCACACATTGAAGATAATATAACATTTAGGAAGAATTATTGAAGTATTCTTATTTATATTTTAATTTTAGTACGGCTGCATATGTGTTCTTCGTGTTGTCGACGTCTTCCTTAAAGTTGATTGCGTTGTCCAATTGTTGTTGTATTCGTAGGCTCTCCAGTGTCATTCTCATTCTTTCTCTTTCGATGTCCAAAATTTCTGTGTTGCCGAAGTCCGCTATATGTTCGCGCGTTGTCAAGTGTTGAGCCAGTGCTGTTGTCATCTTTTTGTTTCTCGCGTCCGCTCTATGTTCATTGATTCTTATACCCAATGCTCTTTTTGTTGTGCCTACGTAGCATTTATTGCAGCTTTCGTTATCATTGCCCTTGCTCTTTATTTGGTACACTACATTGTGTTGTTGCTCCTTTTTAATCTTGTCTTTGGTTTTCGTAAACAATTTGTGTGTGTGTTATGGGGCTTGTGTGCATATATCACATTCTCATTTTTTATTGTTTTTCGGAGTACTTGGTTATTTGTAAATCCTGGTATGTATGTCACCCCAATGTATTTTTTGTTAGTGTTGTTTGGCTGTACTTCGGTGTTTTGGCTCGGTTGGCGAATTTCGTTTATTGTTGTTTGTAATAATCTTGCTATTAACGCGTGCGGGTAGCTGTTTTCGTACAATATTTTTTTTATTTTCTTGTTGTTTTGCTCTGTAAATTCTTCGTCGCTCAGCAGATGGACTTTTCTAATAAGATTGGCAGCGGTGTTTATTTTTTGTTTCCATGGGTGGTTGGAATGAAAATTTATCACTCTCCCCGATGCAATGGATTTTGAATACCAGTTCAGCAGAATTCAGTTTCCCTTTTTATGCACTTCTACATCTAGAAAGGCAATTTTCTTGTTTTTTTCCTTTTCGACTGTAAATTGTATTTTTGTATGTTGTGCATTTAATATTTTTAGTATGTCTTCCGCGTCTTTTGCTTTGGTAGGGGATAATGGGTTACCCATTGGCATGCCATAAATTTGTTGATAAAGGGTGGTATTATATTTGAAGTAATTGTTATCCCGTAAGCAAAACTCGAGTATGGTATGAAATTCTTTTCGTGTAATGTTTATAAAATTCTCTAATTTTTTCCAATTCTTCATAATTGTCTGTATGGCTAAATGTATCGGGACATTCGTGAATAGTGATATGACATCGAATGATATTAAAATTTCATCTTCTTCAATAGTAATATTTTTTAGATTTTCCTTCAGTTGATAGGAACTCCTTATATTATATTCGTCACAGATTATGTTTATTTTGATTATGATAATTTGTAGCAGGGAACATTTGTAGACGAGGATATTGGTCGGAGAGGTGTAACGGTTTTATGAATTTTGGGTAGTCCGTATAATCTAGGAGCATTAGCTGCTGTGCATGTCAATTGGAATTTTTGTTTTACGTCAATTTTTTCTGCTTGAATAAGTCGTTTACTATATTGTTGTTTTTCCTCAAAAATTGTTGGGTAGGATCACTTCTTATGGTTTTCTATGTTGTTTTGTCATTCAGTAATTCCCTCATTCTATCTTCGTAATCCTTTTT
>NW_023458555.1:66348146-66350598 GCF_013731165.1 Rhagoletis pomonella | reverse complement strand
TTCGGCTCCGCCCGAACTTAGACTTTCTTACTTGTTATATTAATATTTGTTTCTTTAATTTCTAAATTGAGGATTTTGAGCAGAAAGCATTGTTCTAGTTTAATAAGTTCACGTCGGGTTGTGTCTAGTTTGAAACAATGTGAGAATTTTCTACATTTACCCTGTAAGTGGGGCGGAATGATACCGTAGTCCTTACATCTTAGTAGGAACTTTAACCTCTCCTTTTGTTTTGCCAATTTTTTCATGTTTTTGTTGTATTGCTTTATTATGTAGCATGTCTCGTCGTTGTATTTAAGACTTATATGTTGGTGAAATTGCTTCATTTTTACTTTTTTTTTTGTTTTTGGTTTTTTGTTTTCCTTTTTAGTTGTTTTCTCGGGTTTGCTCACCGATGTTAATAATTATCTTTGTATGGGCCAAATTCCTATGAATTTGGTTTGCTGGGTTGGAGCGGCTTCGGCCGATGGACTAAAAGGCGAAATGCTTATATTTTTACCTTGTCCCTCCTACGCGTTTCGACACTCTCGTGTCATCTTCAGGGAGTCTGTTTTATTTAAACGATAAACAATATCCATGAAAAACGAAAACCATGATTAACAAAAACAAAATAATAGTTGCATACATACATACATATATACACAACAATAGTTACATATGTACATGTATACTTAACACTAATTATATACACACATAATATCACTTGAAACTCACATTAAATATTGACAAGAATTTTACATTAATTTGCAAATTTTCTTCATCTACATATTCCTCTTCACCTTTGCCCTTATATACATATGTATATAAAGCTGGGATCCCACGATTGCCGCAATACACCAATTATTGCCTCATTTTATGCCCCAATCGTGTGATTTCACAATACATTGACTCGTGCGGCAATAGAGGCCGATATTGTGCTTACTGTGCCCAATCAAATACGGCCCGTGTGCGGCAATCGTGTGATAGCTCGATTGGCTATCATGGGGCAATGAAAATTTCAAAATGCGGCAATATTTATTGTGTTCTTGTGCGGCAATTGAAGTGAACAATACACATCAATATTTAGGCTGTTTATTAATAATTTACTTTTTTGCTTCCTTATGTGACCAAAAATCACTGAAATTAATATCCTTGTTTTCGGAAGCAACATAACTTTTAATTTAATTTGTATTGAAATTATAATTTTTGTTGAAGTCCGATAACGGAATCTTTGCCGCGATATATACCACCACAAGAAAAACTCATACGAGAAGAATACGAAAGGTATTTTACGTCACCAAATGGCGGACTGCCATGACAGTATAAATTTATTAAAAAAAAAACTTAAAAGTTTAATACAGCCCACGACAAAGCAGTAGAACCTCAACATTTTGACCAGTCTTGACTATTTTTCTTCTACTTATTTAATCTTCATTATTTTCATATAAAAGTATAGCTCATTGTCTAACAAAAACTGCATAAATCCAATTTGCAAGCTTTATACACAAATTATAAAAATTTCTTAAACTTTTCAACACAATCCCACGGTTTATAGTTTGGATTTCTAGAAAAAAATGGTTATTTAGTTTTGTAGCTCATTAAAATTTAGTACAATAAGGTGGAGGTTTGAAGTTGCTAAAAGATCCTGTTGATTTTTTATAATTTTTTTTAGCTGACGGTATTATGCACTTTCTTCTCTGTAAATTACTTTGTAAACTGCATAACTAAATTTTTTCTAGAAACCCAAATTAAAAACCATTGAATTGTGATCAAAATTTTAAGAAATGTTTATAATTTTTGTATAAAGTTTGGAACTTGGACTTATGTGGTTTTTACTATACAATGAGCTATGGTTTTATAGGAAAAAATTAACATTAAACAACAGAAGAAAAAAGTCAAGACTGATCAAAATGTTAAGGTGCTATCTTTTGTTGCGAGCTGTACATATAATTATAAAATTTAATTCCAAACATAAATTATGTAAATTCGCAGCTTTCATTTAAACAAACATAACTCTTTTGTACCAATTTTACTTGTAATGAATAAAAAAACCTCTACGTAACAAAATTAAAAAGAAAACTGTTGCAACTTGAACTCCACATAGCACGTTGCAGTTATCGTCGAAAAATAAAAAAAAACTATACACTCAAACTTCTAAATAAATGCGTGAGTTTTCGTTGGGTACAAGTTTTTGCTTCTTTGCTTTCAATCAACAACAAATTTTCACAAAATGAGCCCGCAATATACAAAGCAGATGCAATTGATTTATTTCTTTATTAAGAATACGCCATTTTTACACAACAGAGAAAAAAACAGAGTTTAGAGGCCAGCGCAACATTTTATGGTCACAACTGCCGCATGCTCGAACAATCGTGTGATAAGTTTGGGGCAATTATTGTCACTATATTGCTTTTCGCCAACTTACGGCGATGAAAATTGTATAAAAAGAGGCAACCGTGTGACTGTACAGAATTTC
>NW_023458555.1:66346064-66348046 GCF_013731165.1 Rhagoletis pomonella | reverse complement strand
ATTACTAAGACACATCTTGATTGGAAATCTTCCCATGAATCTATAAGAAAAAAGGTGATTTCTGTTCTTACAAATACTCCTGTTCTAACCATATTTGACCCAAATTTTCCCATTGAGTTACACACTGATGCAAGCTCGATAGGGTATGGTGCAGTCCTCATGCAAAAAAACGATGACAAGCTTCATGTGGTTGCATATTTCAGTAAAAGTACGACTGCCGCAGAATCGAGATACCATTCTTATGAGTTAGAAACCCTTGCAGTTGTTAATGCAATAAAACATTTCAGGCATTATCTGCACGGGCGAAAGTTTACTGTAGTAACAGAACGGAAATCGAATGTGTCATGTAGATTTCTTTTCGAGAAATCCACTGCCTCCTAAGCCCGTATCGAATCCTCCGAAGATACAACAAAAAGAGGTAAACTTTGCAGAATTTACCAAAGACTGGTTGTTGGCTGAACAGCAACGCGATCCTGAGATTGTGAAGTTGGTAACCGACCTTAAGGAAGAAAAAGTTAACAATGATTTATGTAAAACTTATGAGTTTCGTCTTGGGATATTGCACCGTAAAATACAACGCTACGGTAAGACCAAATGTTTACCCATACTTCCTAGAGCACTGAAGTGGTCTTTGGTAAACACAACACATATATCATTGATGCATCTGGGATGGGAAAAAACGCTTGAAAAATTATATGAAATATATTGGTTTGAAAATATGACAAAATTTACAAACAAATTTATTGACAGTTGCATTACATGCAAGATTTCTAAATCACACTCTGGAAAGTTGCAAGCTGAGCTTCACCCTATACCAAAAGTTCCAATACCTTGGCATACAGTACATATAGATGCCACAGGGAAGCTTAGTGGGAAAAATGATAAGAAAGAGTATGTGTTTGTATTGGTTGATGCATTCACGAAGTTTGTGACTTTATACCACACTTCGCACATCGATACTGCCAGTAGTATTCGTGCCGTGAATTATTCTGTTTCATTATTTGGTGCTCCTGTTCGTATCATAGCGGATCAGGGAAGATGTTTTGCTAGCTCGGAGTTCCGTGAATTTTGTAAAATGCATGGAATTAACCTTCACTTAATAGCAACAGGTAGTTCAAGGTCCAATGGACAAGTTGAACGCGTAATGAGTACGTTAAAGAATATGCTTACGGCTGTTGAAACTAGTAAGGAGAGTTCATGGCAAGATGCACTCCTTGACGTACAGTTAGCTCTGAATTGCACCGTTAATCGTGTCACAAAATCTAGTCCTCTTGAGTTGATGATTGGTAAAGTTGCTAGACCCCTTGACCTTAATTTATTTGATGGGACTGAGCAAAACGTTGATATTGACGCATTGAGACAAGCGGCCAAAGCCAATATTGAAAAGAGTGCTAAATATAACAAAACTAAATTTGATCAAAGTAAAGCTAAAATTTACAAGTTTGCTCTTGGTGACTTCGTTATGCTTCAGAATGAGGAACGAAATCAAACAAAACTAGACCCTAAATATAAAGGACCATTTAGAATTATTGAAATTTTAGATGGTGACAGATATGTAATTTCCAATACTAGCTCCAAAAGAACTTATAAATACGCTCATGACCGGTTACGCAAAATGCCTGACGGTGAAGTTGATTTTAATGTTGTTAATGCTGAGTAAAGAATGATTTTTATACTAAATTTTAGCTTAATATATTATTTTTACACATGTATTCAGTTTTGAGTTAAATTGATTTAATGAATTCATACTTTCAATGCATAAACTTAGTTTCATATCATTTTTGTAACCATAAAATTTAATAAACCTGTAGGTGAATTAATAAAAAAAAAGAATAAAAATAATAAAAATGGTAATATCGGATGAATTGCTTTGTTGGGCCAGGATTGGTCGAGTACGTGAATCACACGAGGACATGTGACTTGTCAGAATGGCCGTGTCGGAGATATGATGTATGTATATGCCAAGCAATGATGTATTGCTT
>NW_023458555.1:66344665-66345964 GCF_013731165.1 Rhagoletis pomonella | reverse complement strand
CATTAGGGTGGAGCTTTTTGAAATATTTAGGCTGAAGGCCTAAACAGGGGCTTTATTTCCTTTTTCATGAAATAAATCAAGCGGGCGTTATTTCCTTTTCTTTGAGAAATAAAGCCCGTGGCCATTCTTCCTCTTTCGCAAAGGAAATAAAGCCCGCGGGCTTTATTGCCTTTTATTGGTGGACGCTATTTCCCCTTCGCAATGGAAATAACGCCGATGGGCTTTATTTCTATTTTTTTGGGATATAAAGCCCATGGGTGTTATTTCCGCGGGCCTTATTGCACTCCACCGATAAACACTTTAGTAGCTGTTAAATGCGGTATATTAGGGTTGAGTGCAATAACGCCCGCGGAAATAACGTCCGTGGGCTTTGTTTCCTAAAAAAAATGAAATAAAGCCCGTGGACGTTTATTTCCATTTCGAAGGGGAAATAGCGCCCACCAATAAAAGGCAATAAAACCAGCGGGCTTTATTTCTTTTGCGAAAGAGCAATAATGGCCGCGGGCTTTCCGGAAAAGAAATTAAGCCCGCGGGCTTTATTGCCTTTTGCCGGTGGGCATTATTTCCCTTCCGATAAGCCCGCGGGCATTATTTCGTCTTTATTGTGGTTCTTTTCTCCATTTTAGGTTACATCCAATACCCCCTGTTCTAAAAAAACTAATATGATAACATTTAACTAAATATTTGTTTCCTTTATTATAAGAAGAAATTGAAATTAACAAATTTTAATGCATATATTTAATACATATGTATGTGTGTACATTAGACTGCATCATCAAAAAAAGTTGTGGTTTTTCCGCCGGGATTACAAAATCTATTATATATTCTCAGCTTCTTAGGTTTTTCAATAGTGGCGCGCAAACGCGGACCGCCGCGGTTGAGCGCCAACAGGCTTGCGATGAGGAATTGGGGTTGTTTGTGTACCATCGCCGCAGAACAACTGTTTTGATATGGATGGCGCACTTGCTGTTTTAACTGAAAAGGCGACTGAAATTTTCACTAACAACAAAAATGAGTAAAGGGCAGAATAACATAAATCGCCGCCAATCGGAAGAGAAGCTCGGTCTATCATTTTAAACTTTGCACAGATTGCTTTGCAGATCACAGTAGTCGTACTAATCTGAATGGTGATACAAGCATTTTGTGTCCAATTTGGATTTGTTCAACTTTTTACTTTTTCTTGTTACTTTTTTTGTTGAAACTCTGAATGATTTAATTTTCATACACATGTACATACATACAAATATATGTATGTCGGAGATATGATGTATGTATATGCCAAGCAATGATGTATTGCTT
>NW_023458555.1:66335977-66344565 GCF_013731165.1 Rhagoletis pomonella | reverse complement strand
TGTCGGAGATATGATGTATGTATATGCCAAGCAATGATGTATTGCTTGAGCGAAACAAAGGTGGTACACTTGGTTAGAAAAGCACTTGTTTAGAAAAACACTTGATTAAGAAAACACTTGCTTAAAGAATAAAACTTGGTAGGCTACGCGAAGCCAAATATAAAAAAGTAGGCTTTTGATTAGAACGAAGGAAAATGAGTTTTGAGAATAGAGTTGGTTTTGTGAAACAAAAGGTGAACGTTGGTTGAAAGGAGTGTAGCCACTAGCGAATCGCTGCATATACGCGTAAACGATAAACGAGAATTATGGAGAACCCGACATGTATTTAATATATGCTTTGAAATTTGTTAATTTCCAAGAGACAAGAGAGCCATAATAAAGATAAATAATGCCCGCGGGCTTTATTTCATTTTTTAAGAAATGAAGCCCGCTGGCGTTATTGCCATATCGAAAGCGAAATAATGCCCACCGGCAAATGGCAATAAAGCCCGCGGGCTAAATTTCTTTTTCGAAAAGGCAATACCGCCCGCGGGCTTTGTTTCTTTGTTTTAGGAAATAAAGCCCAGGGCTCAATTTTCCAAAAAAAAGAGAAGTAAAGCCCATGAGCGATATTTCTATTTCGAAGGGGAAATAACGCTCGCCAATGAAAGGCAATAAAGCCCGCGGGCTTTATTTCCTTTGCGAAAGAGCAATAATAGCCGCGGGCTTTATTTCCCAAAGAAAAGGAAATAACGTCCGCTTGATTTATTTCATAAAAAAGGAAATAAAGCCCCTGAGTAGTATTTTCTCTGGCTTTATTTTACTGAAACATTCCAATTATGTATATAGGCATACATTTGCATAAAATGACACGTATTTTAAACGAATTGCTCTCTATTTTTGCATACAGTGTAGTTCTGCGTTAAATTCCCTTCTGCAGTATACGCAGCGCAATAGGAATTTTCATAAAAGATACCCCAATATGAATAGAGTCTGCAAGTTCTTTGACATCGCATAGCGTAGATTTGCGTGAAAAACTGGTTTTTCTGTGTTTCAGGAGCTGTATGTCGTGGTGTATGTGAGACGCGTTGCAGTGCAGCTTGTAGGCTATTCGACCGTATAAGAAATGCAATCGCTCCTCGATTGGTAGAAAGCCGCCTTCGGCCAATAGATTTTTTGTTGGAGCTGATCTGAACGCTCTAAGGTTACACCCCACTGCGGCATTGGAAGGCGGTCCGTAGGGACACGAATTTCGATACGATACGATATCATATCGATATTTTTGGCATTCGATACCGATATTTTCTACTCGATAGTTTTAAAACGATATTTTTTGGAATCGAGTACCAGAACCCTAGTATCGTATCGAATGTCATAAACTCACATTCCAACACTGAGGGAAAAAAATTTTAGAAAAAAAAAAGGTGCTAAATTGAAAAAATACGCATATGAAAGAGCACCAACCCTACTCGTTTTAAATTTGAGTATATACGTTATAAAATATGTGGTTGTGAAGTGCACAGACGCTTTTTCGTAATTAATTGCTAATCCGTAATCGATTTTGCTTTGTATGGTTAGTTGAGTGATACTGATTAAAGTCTCAGTTCAGTACAATGTTACTTAAAACAATGTTTGTTATCAAACGTAACTCCTAGTATGTTTAAAGAATCCACATTAGGAATAGTGCAGTTATGGTGTCTTTGGTTATTTGATGCAGTTAAGATTTCTGCAAACATGCAAATGCTTGCATTTCTCAAGTGAAATGATAGCACCTGAATGTTGCGCACAACTTTCGATCGCAGTTAATGCATTATTAAAGTCATTTTGAATGCCGGATGTGTTCTTGTTGTTAGATATTAAGAACAAATCGTCGGCATATAAGCAATGTCTAATATTATTTTGTTGACTAATCAGTCGGCTAACATCTTCAAACGCTATTAGGAAAAGGAACAGTCCAGCGCCTTCGCCTTGGTATGCAGGCTTTATCGGAGATACAGCCGCTAAATGTAAACGTAGAATACGTGGTATGGTTAAGAGCATATCCAAGTCAAAAACGAAAGCACACACTAAGAAGAAAATATCGATAATAAAAGCGATAATAATATCGATAGAAAAATCGATAAAAACATCGATGAAAATATCGATAATAATATCGATAGCAAAATCGGTAGCAAAAGGTGTGTATCGAATCGGCAAAGCAGCCCTAAAGGCCCCTACACACGATACATCCTGGGCCGCCATGCACTTGCGCAGTCATTATTTAAAGAACGTCTCGAAGGTCGGACAAGGATCGAATCGCGGAGGCGAGTAGGGATCTCGCTCTTTTCTTTTGGAAGCGCGCCGTCTCGATGCCTCGGTCCGTATGTCGCCTACACTTCGTTTACGAGAAGGGGTTCGGGCGAACCGTACGGAGCGTGGCTGTGCGGATGTGTTCCGGTCTTGTGTCGACCGCTGTGGCGTACGACTCTTTTTCGCGTTTAATGGGGTTCGGCTTCTGCTAGTAGGGTACGGCTCTTGCTCTCCTGTCGCGGGGAGCGGCTTCGACTCGTCCGTCGTGGAGTCTGGTATCGGCTTCCGCGCCGCGGGGAGCGGCTTCTGCTTACTCGCCGCGGGGTGCGGCTTTTGCTCACGCGCTGCAAGGAGCGGCTTCTACTTTCGCGCCGGTGTCGGGGAACGAGAGTGCGAAGATCGGGCATGGGAATGCCTAATGTTACGCGAGGTGGCCTGGTCGTAATCACGACGTCTGGCCTGTGCAGCTCGGGTCTGTCGATCACTGGGCCTACCTTCCTCGACGTGGAGAATGGTGTGATGGGCGAGACCGCATCTTTGGCAGCCATGCCGCGAGTTACAGCAGCCGGTGATGTGGGACCGGGCCAAACAATTGCGACAGTAGCCGTGTGCGCGTACCACGTTGTCGGGTTGCCCGGGATACATACCCTTGAAGCCTTTGCAAAACCGCAGTGCGTGTCGGCGATGGCAGATTTGACAGCGGGTGACCTCGGCGTCGGACATGTTAACTGTAAATAGAAAGGGCTTTATTGTTGTTTTAGGTTGGTTGAAAGGCAAAGTGATTGTATAGGAATAATAAAGGGATTTATTAGTTACGACGACGGCAAAACACACAACTTCACAATCGGACGCGTAAGTACGCCCGACTGCGTGCAGACATCTGCGATCCGGACATAGCCATCGGGTCCGCGATGAATTTTGATGATGCGTCGTAACCGCCATTCGTTCGGGGGTAGCGGCTCGTCCTTGATAATCACCATTTGACCTTCTTCGATCTCCTTCTGCGGATGTTTCCATTTATAGCGCTTGTGGAGCTCCTTCAGATATTCATCCTTCCATCTACGGCTAAAATGATGATGTAAAGCCTTCAGCTTTTCCCAGCGGTTGACCAGTGAGATATTTTTGGAGTCGGGTTCGGGAATCGCCGTGAGTGGAGCGCCTCTCAGAAAGTGACCTGGGGTGAGAGCTAAAATATCATTTGGATCATGTGAGAGGGGAGATAAAGGTCGGGAATTCAGAACTGCCTCAATACGGGTTAGAAGCGTGGAGAACTCTTCGAAATTGAATTTATGGTTGCCAGCTACCTTTTTTAAATGGGTTTGAAGCTTTTGACAGCTGACTCCCAAAGGCCGCCCATATGGGGGGGATGAATACCCAGTCAACTCCTTGAGGGGAATATTTTGATAGAATGTCCTTGGAGACTTCTTTCGAAAACTCCAGAAATTCTCTGCTGAGCGCTCAGTGTGCTCCAACGAAGGTTGTGCCGTTGTCGGACATAATCTTACGGGGCAGACCCCTTCGACCGACGAATCTTGCGAAAGCTGCGCGAAATACTTCTGTTGTGAGATTAGCGCACAATTCTAGATGCACAGCCTTGGTCGAGAAGCAAACAAAAACCGCGACATAAAGGTTGCCGTTCTGAGCTGAGACGCTTTAATCTGAAATGGATCTGCGAAGTCTACACCAGTTGTCGAGAAAGGGGTGGACAAACTACAGTGTTCTGGGGGAAGCGCAGCTATGATTTGAGACTGAGCCCGCTGTTTATAAGGCGCACAGACTTTGCAGAGGTGGATACATTTCTTAATCTGCGGCTTCAGCCGGGGAATGTAAAACTTTTGGCGGGCCATGGAGGAAAGTCAGATACAAGCAACAAAATCGGGACTTTTCGGGCACAATTACGGGGTGGCGTTCATTATAACTGAACTCGGATTGAGATAATGGTCCGTTTACCCTCAAGAGACCTTCTTTGTCGAGAGAAGGGTTGAGAGTTAAGGGAGAGCTTTTCTTTGACAAGGGCTTTCTCGCGGATAGTGCGCTTACTTCCTGTGGGTAATATCGTGATTGTGCCAACGAAAGGAGCCTCGTTTTGGCAAACTGAATTTCGACCTGAGACAGGGAATTAGTCGAGATACGGGGAGTATTTCTTCTTTTCGCGAGCCCATGGTTGGGGAACCGAAATACGTAAGCAAGCACGCGCAACGCACGAAGAAAAGATGAAAACCGTTCGAGCACATCGGCTGGCTCTTCTATAGCGATATTGACAACTATGTTTCTTTGCTCGGGAGGCAAAATTGTCGGAACGGTAGTTTTTGGCTAGGCTTCTACGGAGCGTAGAAGCCAATCTGGGCCATTCCACCAGAGAGTGTTGGACGCCAATTCTCGCGGATTACAAGCTCGGGTACCCAAGTCTGCAGGATTTTCATGTGGCGTTATCAACACTGCTCATAATCTGGGACGTCCGGTTAGCGACATACGTCCAGGTGTGAGGCGGTTTTTCTAACCACGCAAGTACAATTTGAGAGTCCGACCAAAGGAACGTATTCTCTAAGTAGAGGTCAAGGTTTTCTCATATGGACTTGACCAACTGGGCGAGCAAGACAGCAAGATCCGTTGTGCGCAGGTAGAGAGCAGCGCAGTATGCCTTTTCTGAGGCTTCGCAGAATCCGTGAAGCTGGAGTCGATGAATGGGTGAAAACTTTACCCATCGAGGGAGATATGAGGTAAATTCTCTAAAATTTGATTCCATTTCACTAGCGATCCTGGCTTGACGACTTAATCCCAATCGGTACCTTCTAGCCATAAAGATTGAAAAAGCAATTTGGCTTGAGTCATAATGGGCGAAAGCCATCCTGCCGGGTCAAACAGTTTTGTGATTGTTGATGAGATTTGCCGCTTCGTGGCAGTCTTTGTAGCCATAATGAGAGCAACTGAGTAGGAAAAGGTATCTGAAAGAGCGTTCCATCTCATACCTAGTGTTTTTGTACTACTGGTACTCTCAAATTTTAGAAAGTCGGAATCAAGGAGATCTGACTTCGGGATTTTTTCCAGAATCTTTGGGTTGTTGGCCGTTATCTTGCGGAGTGGGAATCCGGCACTAGCGAGTGTCTTTATAACTTCTGATAATTTATTCACAGCATCTGGAATTGTATGGCTGCCTGAAAAATATCGTCTACATAAGTGTCTCGCAGAAGCACTTGTTCAGCGAGTGGGAACCTGTTGCGTGAATCCTTAGCCAATTGTTGAAGGGTTCTAATGGCAGAAATGGAGTGCAGTTTACTCCGAATGTAACCGTTTTCAGCCTTAAGTCCTGAACTTTTGAGTTATGTGGTCTGCGAAAGAGAATTCGCTGGTACTCTTGGTCATCTTGATGAACACGGATTACACGGGTACATCTTCTCTATATCCCCATTATAAACGAATTGATATAATCGCCACCGTAATATCAGGGACATTAGATCGGGTTGAAGAGCGGGACCAACGTGCAGGATATCGCTGAGGAAATACCCAGAGCTAGTATTCCTAGAGCCGTTAAAAACAACGCGCACCTTTGTAGTTGTTTTGTCAGGTCTGACTACAGCATGATGTGGCAAATAAAATGAGAAATATTTACTATCGGAGGCGATTTCTTGCGATCTGGTTGGTTCCATGTGATCCATCGTAAGATATTCTTCTAAGATCTCGTCGTAAATGGCTTTGAGATTGCCTTTTCGGGCGAGATTTTTCTCCATACTGATCAACTGGCTGTGGGCATAGCTACGGGATTGGCCTAATGCATGCAAGTTTGGGAAACTTGATTTGAAGGGGAGTCTCAACACATATCTACCGTCTGGCCCACGATATGTGGTCCTTTGGTAGTAGTCCTCGCATGCTATATCCTCTTCTGAGATCGGTACAGGGTGGTACAGTTCCTCTTGCTCCCAGAACTGTCTTAGGTGTGTACTAAGGAGTTCGTTAGAAACTTCTTCCACTTGTGTCGAGCACACTGACACTTCACAAGTGATGGGTCCACTTATGATCCATCCAATTATGGTATTTTGCGCGAGCAGGCTTCCACATATGTTGCGATGTATACCACTGAGCATGATCTGAGGGATCAGATCACTGCCGATAATCATATCGATTTGGGCTTGTTGGAAACAGTTGGGGTCTGCCAAGTCCAACATGGCGAATTGATACCAATCGGCGTTTTCAATAGTGAAGGTAGGAAGAAGTCTAGTCAATTGTGGAAGGACGATTGCTTGGGTTTCAATCGACTTTCTATTTTTCGGCGAAACTAATTTCACGGAACAAATACGGCTGGAATTTTGAATTAATTTTCCACCCATTCCGCAAATTTCGTATTGAGCCTTTCGGATGGGGAGTCTTAGACGATTTTGCACTTTCGAGGTGATGAATTTTTTTTGAGAACCTTGGTCGATGAGAGCTCGAACCTTATGCAGTACTCCGAGATGCTCTATTAAGACGAGAGCTGTTGGAAGTAGAGTTTTTCCTTCGTTTACTGTGTGCATGGATTGCACCTGTGGACTATATGTATTGGCGGGTGACTTAGAATTGTTAGTCGCGTTTGTGGGTGTTTGTGATCTGTCATGGTTTCCTTGAGCTGTCGGATTTCGTGTTTCCTTCGGGTTTTGAGTTTTCCTGGATCGCCTTAGTGTTTGGCGGTTGGATGCTTGCGATACATTTTTTTCCTGTTGGCTTTAATCATTATGAGTGGTCACATGGAGTAACGAGTGATGGTTTCTATGGCAAACTGCGCACGTATTTTGACTTGAGCAGTCGCTTCTTAAGTGGAAGAATGAGAAGCAGTTTTCGCACAGCTGATTTTCTCGGACCACCTTATATTTATCACGCACAGACAACTTCTTGAATTCGAAGCAAAATCTAAGGGGATGATTTCCATCGCACATAGGACAAGGGTTCGTCGTGTTGCTTTCAACATAAAAGTTTTGAGTCATAACAGAACTTCGATTCAGAACAAACCCGGGCTTGATTTATTTCATGCCGTGAAGTCGCTCTACTACCTCATATCGTTTTGCAAGAAATTCGTTCATTTGCTCCCAGGTGTGGAGGTCTTTGCGAGAAATAAGGGATTGTTCGCACGAAGATAACGTTTCTTGGTCCCAATTCTCTGTCGGGACGCCTTGAGAATTTAAGACAGACAGAGAATTGTTGATGGAATTTTGAAGTGTCTGTAATGCTTCGCTGTTTTCAAAATGCACTTGGGATAGAGTAAGAAGAGTTTTAATCTGCTTGTCGACCAGGATGCTTTTGTTTTCATATCGGGACTTGAGGGCATTACATGCAAGCGTAAAGTTTTCACCACAAAGACCGAATTGCTTAACCAGGGCTCCGGCTTTTCCGGTTGTTTTGTATCGGAGATGATACAATTTTTGGGCAGGGGTAAGTTTGGGGTGATTAATATAAACTGCCGTGAACATGTCACGGAAGGATGGCCACTCTTCGTAACCTCCGGAGAAAGTTTCGGTGTCACAGGGATGTCCCACATGAGCACATAAAGGTATTTTCCTGCTCCTTTACCGGAAAAGGGGGTTTCTCTGCTAGACGAGACGGTTCGCACATTTGGGCCATCTGCACGTCCATAAGATCCGAAATTTGGGCCTTGACGTTGTGTGCCCGATCCTGGCACAGCTCCATTTTATTCCTGGCTACTAATTTGAACGTTGGGGGTAGTTCGCCATCTGCAGCCAACGATACATTCCGATATGCTCGCTTAACTTCCGCATAGTATTCGTCTATGTCCTCCCGGTAAGATTTCAGCAAGGGTATGGGGAGTGAAGAAAATTTGGTACAGAAATATACCAAATTGTCAGCCTCAAATATGAAAACGCTCATATATGGGTCTTATTCGCGTTCCTTTTGGTTACGTGACGCCGTTACACTCCGCGTTACCTTGTTTGGAACTGCCCCTTGGTTTTCCGAGTGAATATCTATCTCCGGAGTCTTTGGCGCATCAGTTTGGTAAAAAACTCGCCATCTAAGGAGTTCTTTTTTGGGCTTCTTTCGAGAGGCATTATAAAAGAGTTGGAGTGGATACGCGAACGAGAAATCAAACAACGGAATTTGCGGAAATAAGTGAATAGTTTTCTGTTTTATTGAACAAATTTACCGTATGGGAAAGGGTTATCAGTGACGTGTGACAAAATTTGTTTTACAAGAGAAAAAAAAGTTTTTTTTTTCAGGGTGCTAGAAATATAATTGGTTTTCGTTGAGGGGCAGAAAATGAAGAGAAACTAAGCAAACAGTACCGAAACAGTACGTTAAGCACGGGATGTTTAAGGTATTACAGCATCTAATAATAG